>NW_027210698.1:350000-887500 GCF_029030835.1 Brachyistius frenatus
GTAACATGCGTGAATGGAAGTTGTATTTCAGTATTAGTTGCCGTGGTTTTATGATGCCAGGCGCACAGATCAAGGCCACAAGTTAAAACCTACCAGGCCAGAACCTCGTCCCAGTGTGCTCACAAAGGCTTCAAACACACACACACACACACACACACACACACACACACACACACACACACACACACACACACACACACACACACACGCGCACACACACACGCACATGAAGCAGACAGATGTACAGAGAATATTTATAATCAGGGGACACACATGTTCACACTGTTATACTGACTGTAAAAGCTCCTCAACAGCGAGCCCAGGACACGGTTTGTTTCTTTGTTAGATATAAACTTAACAGTGAAGGTTGATGTTCTTTTTTTTTCATTATGATTCAGATTCAGGTTGTGAAAACACACAGATTTACTCTGCTCTAAGGCTAACAAGTTCTACTTCCTCTCATCTATCTCGTCTTACTGTATTTCATCAGCAGTGACTATTGTTCAAAACATTAATTTAATCGGTACACACATTTGCTAGTTCAATTTACCAACAAAATGGCAGCACATGATAGACATAAGTACTGGAAACTCAAACGATGATGAAGGCCCTACATTAACTTTTTGGCTTTTATGTGGCCATAGTTTAATTATTGGAGAAAGAAGCACCTTTTTCTCTACAATTGTAAGTTGCTTTTTACATTTTCCAGTTCAATAAGACCAGTAGAGGAGTCTGTGGTAAAATCCCTTCTGATGATCACGTCTCATCAATTTTAGAAGAATGCATATCACAATAATAATTTGCTGTCAGTTTAATAGTTAGGAAGCAGGACAGGAGCATGCAGTTTGTAAAGCAAGCAGACTGAAACTATCTGACATGACTCGGTTAGTTTTTCTGTCGTAGCCAAAGAACATCAAACGTCCTCTAATGTTTCTGTATTCTTTGCCAGCGAAAATAAATTGAAGACTTCAGTTTGATTTAAAGTAACGATCTTGAAGATTTTCAATTAGATAAATGTCTTTTTAAGTATATAACACCGAATGAGATGAAACAATGGTGACTGAGCCTGTGACCTACTGATGAAAGCGCTTGCATTTGCAGTACTACAAACTAAACAAGTTGAGTGTCTGTGACAACGTTCCCGGGAAGAATCTCGAAGGTTTCCCATCACCCCGAGTGGTTGTTCCACCGGAGAGGGTAGGCGGAGATAACTCAACAGGCTCACTGTTCAACTCGCTCTTGACAGGCGACCTTGTTTTGATTTTTGGGACGTGAAGTCCAAAAACACAGCTGCAGTTACCATTTATCACCACAGGTGGTGCCAAAGACAACCAAGTGGAAGATCTTGGAGATGGTAACTTTAAGTTAATTTTTTTAATTCCAAATACTTTTAAATGCCTATAACTCGTCCTAAAGATTGTGTTTGGTATCTAAAAGGATTCTAATATGATTTTGAAATGCAGAATCGGATGCACTAAAACGTTATCAAACCCTAACGCGCTGTGATGAGATAGAAAATGAACCAAAAGTCGTCAAAGTTGTACCTGCATTCATACAACCCATACGACATGGGTAAAATGTGTGTTTTAAAGCAGCATAAATAATGTTGGTCTCCTCCTGAGACTCATTTTCATTGAAACTTACTGCTGCCCCAAAAGAGAGCAAAGTCCTGCTCTTGGTTTTTAGTTTCTGATCCAGGAATACCTCACAGTTCAGGCTGGAACCCAAAAGGAACCATCAGTTTGTTTCTGAGTCTCCATGACATGTTTGCTAAACCTGGGTCCCAGAGTGAGGTAAATATTCTTATTTTGGCTCAGAGACTGAAAAGCTTGAAAACCCCCGAGTCAGCTTAAATCAGCGGCGTACACAAACAGCAGAATGTTCTTAAACTCAAGGATTTTTACTTGTGGTTCTGCTGGTTGAGAGGCTGTTTATCTTCCTACATGTCATATTCAGCCCCAGAGAGTTGTCTTTCCTTCGCTTGGCCCTGTGAAGTCATCTTGTTCTCTTCTTTACCTCCATTAAATCTCTGCACCTCCTCCGTCCACACCTCCTCCCCCCTCCGACCCCAGTTTAGATGGCTAAAGCTGCATACAGAAAGATTAATGTGTTTTTACAGGATTGGAACATTAACCAAAGTCTTTCTTTCTACAAATCACTAAATGAATATTCACCACAGCCATAGAAAAGACAATAGGTAGGAGAGGTGAGTGTTGTTTGGAGAAAATTAATCAAATCTTTTTAAAAACGTTTTTTTTTTTTTCACCCCTTTTTCGGGCGATGAAGGAGAACCCCCCCCCCCCCCCGGTAGAGTTCTGGGCGACAGAAGGATTTATTGGAGCCGTTAAAAAGAAGAGACGGCCTTGTTTGAGAGACAACCCCCGTCCAGCTCTGTCCAGCCCAGAGTCCACCGCTGCTTTATAAGCTTGCATGCTAATCAAGACTAAATGGCTTTTTACAAGCTCGGTCCTAATAAGAGGAGAGGGTAAAGCAGTTTATAAGGCGCGGGGGTGGCGAGTCCGGCCAGGTCTTTATAGACATGGGACGGAGACGGGGTTACAGGGAGGAGCAGGTCGACTTTCCCCAGAGATCTGACAAAGGAAATGGAACCTCCTGCTACATTTGTGGTGGCGAGGTGACGTGCTGACTGCAAAGCTTTGTTCGGACTGCACCAACTTGTCTGCATGGGTTGCTGTGGTAACGACGTACACTTTCCAGCACGGAAGCAAAGTGCCAGCAGACAATTTATTTCAGCGTCTGTCCGCGGACTCTTGTTCTCGTTGTACTCCATCGCGCCAAAATCTCGACTCTGATAGCGCTCTGCTCGTGGTCGCACGGATTCTGCTCATTCTGTCATCCTGAAAATGACGTCGTCATTGTGTTGCGAAATCCGATCCGAGTGTCCGGACTGAGACGCATCCGTAGAAATCCGATTGAAATCATATTTTAAATCACCTCCAAATATGGTTTGGATCTCATTTGCAAAAATCACATTTTGTGGGTGTTCTGCTGTCCAGGGTTTTCAAACATCAGTTATTATAGCGTACAATCTGGATGTGACCTAAAACAGATTTGGGATGGCAGTCTGAACAAGGCCTGAGATCCTGTGGCCTCGGTGATGATGCTCTGTGACCGAGTGTGACTCTGGTTTCCCCGCAGAGGAAGGAAAGTGATGGAAATCGAGTCATTAAAATATCTATCGATTCGTTTTGTGAAGGATAGTTGTAAAACAAATTAAAAGAGCCTAATGTGGGTATTGATTGATTTGTCCGATCAAAGATGACATAAATGATCTTCCTGTTTACAGTTATATAAAAAATGTAGAGAAACCTGAAAACCCAAACTCTGGAGAAGGTGGAGTCACAATGGATCCGGTTTCTTCTTGAAAAATGGACTTAAATGACTTTACAGTAGTTACCAGAAATGAATGAAAACCCGCCAGCAAACCAAAACTGAGATTCCTCAGAAGCAAACATATAATCAGGGAATATCTCGTGGTCGAGTATTGAAGAGTTGTATGTTCTCCTGGACGAATTTCTGCAGTCATGAGCAATCATTGCTGTGCAGCTCAACGCTGCGGTGTCTCAGGGAGTCCGGTGATCGCCACGCGAACCTGAAATGGTTCATTTTAATTCAATCTTCAATTTAGTTTAAACGTTCAATTTATTTTAATGAGCTGGTTTGATGATATGAAGGAAGGAAATGCAGCGTGAAACTACTGCTGTTTTACAGAAAGCTGTCCTCGTTTCTTTTCCCCTGTAGCTGGTCCCCTCTGCTGTCTGTGGATGCAGCAAATTGAGCCGTATCCTAGGCCACACACACACACACACACACACACACACACACACACACACACACACACACACACACACACACACACACACACACACACACACACACACACACACACACACACACACACACACACAGAGCCACTTATTGCTCTCTTTTGCACGCACCCTCCCTTCCCTCTCTCCGCTTGTCCTTCCCCATCCCGATCAATACCATAGATCAGCTAGCTATCAGGCTGCAAAATGACCACATCACCATAAATGCACACACTCTTTAAAACACACACACGCACACACACACACACACACACACACACACACACACACACACACACACACACACACACACACACACACACACACACACACACACACACACACACACACACACACACTCACTACTGCATCTTTCCAGAGAAGGAGTGGATGGCAATAATAAACACCAGCTGGCTCATCTCCGCGCGGCCGAATCATCCATCATCATCATCATCATCATCAGCGTTGTGGTCTGTGCGTCGTCCGTATTGATTTAGTTATGGCTGCTTCATATGCTGCCGGACAGTGTTAAACACACATTTTCTGTTATCACGCAGCGCATTAATCAGAGGCCGGAAGAAACGGAGGATGCTGGGTGGGATGGATGGAGGGAGGGAGGGTTGAAGCAAGGACACGAGATGAGGAGATAAATACAGAGGCTGGGAAATAACCAGTGAAGGATAGATGGACAAAAAACAGACGAGAAGATGTAGAGGATGGAAGGAAAAGACGACAGGGCGTTTAAGTTAAACCTGACGAGATGGAGGGGGTAAAGGGGAGTGGCGTCAGAGCCAAAATGAATAGGAGAGGAGGAGGCTGAAGTTATAAATCTGGCCTTTGAGGATACAGATGTGTTAAATAGCAGGATGCAAATACTATATATTGGACGCAGTGAAAAAGAGAAGGCGAGTGGAGTCAGAGATGTCTAACCGTGTATTGAGCTACAGAGACGAGAAGGTTCAATAGAAACATGTTGTATAACGTAGAGGGGGACAGAGAGCAGCTCTGCATGGCAGAAAGAGACATAGTCAGATACTATTGAATGAACGTCTGTAGAGAAAGGAGCAATGATACACTCACGTAAAGGTAGGAGGAGTACATTAAACTGACATCAGGGGATTAAACACGTATATTTGAATGTAGTGATATTGCTGAAGAGCCCGATTGAGTTGTGCGACTCAGATGAATCACAGAGAAGCTACCGACAAGACATGATTGTTGTTTTCTTGTGTTCGGGACACAAACTGTATAAGGAAATGGACGTAGTGGCTGGCTCTGAAAAGGGAAGCCAATGCAAAAGTTCCGTAAAGTGCAATACCACTGAAGGGTGGCGCCAAAAAAAACCTCGGGCTCCAATAGACTCCAATTCAAAAAGTTTGAACTTCTTTCATAAAATTAGTCCATAATTGTTTTCCACAAGTCATTATGGTGTCATTTGCTTAAATCGCTCCTTTTGAGAACTCAATTGAACTCAGTGTTCTCAGTTCACCCACATGTGGTCATTTCTGGCTCCAAAATATCAAACCAAATTCCAGACTGGAGGTTTTGAAAAACCAGCAAGTGAGATCCTGCCGAGTTCAGCACACAAAGGAAGAGTTAGCCACCGTGTGTCGGTGTAAATTAACTTCTTAACAAACCTGAAAAGATGACTCTAGAAGTATTTTTCACAGCTCTCATTGATCTGGACCTGAACCTAAATCTGTCTTTGTTTCTGTCCTCCTGCGTCCAGGGTAACGGAGGAGGAGTCCACGGCTACCACCATGGAGGCTCTGAAGGCTCGAATCAGAGAGCTGGAGAAGCAGATACTGCGAGGAGACCGGTACAAGTGTCTCATCTGCATGGTGAGTCTCACACTCCTGCTGTTTGTCTGCACATCCAGGCTCAATGGGAGTATCACACCTAGGTCAGAAACATCCAGCATTTCTAAAACTGTATGTAGCACCATGGTTTAAGAATCGTTTAGAATCAGTTAGTTAAAGCAGTTTATGAAGGAGATGATTCTCCGCAGAAACCATGAGGGAACTCCAAAGAGGATGTTGGTCCTCCTTTTGTCCTTGAATCTAGCAAACCGGTGCCCACAGATACTGTGGCCCCGCTCAGTGGTGGAGTCCTCCAAAGTCCACATTATTAGGCCAAAGACATCACAAGGGCTGACAATGTCTATCCCATAAGCGCCTCTCCAAGTCCTCCCATCCTCCCCTTCCCCAGATTTACGGTATTTCTCACAAGAGGTGCAGGTTTAACCTGATTTTCAGAGATCCATGATCCCCCTGAGGATCCAGCCCACAGTTAGTGGGAATCATCTGATATAGTTCCCATCACACGGCCCTTTGCCCAATTTGCTCTCGTATTACTTTACAAGCCAAAGTCCATTTAAAAAGTTTGTTCTTTTGAAACGATGTTAGTGTATTGTGCTGTTTGTGCTGCATACGTGTGCATGTAGGAGCTCTGTGCATCTCATTTCTACACTTTCTGGGAATGTTTCCACGGTGTGAGTGCTGCTGGTGTTGTTGTGGGGCTGCTGTGTTGTTGGGGGCTCGTGGCCCTTGCATGGCTTTGCAAGTCGACAGGATCGTCTGCTGGCGTAAATGGCTGTTGTGCTAAAAAACAAAACAAAAAAAACAACAACAACTAAAGATTCCAGAGCTAATATTTTCCTTTACCATCGGATTTAAAGCAAGTGCTTCATATGAGGCTCAAAATGTATTCAAATTATAAAATATCTTTGTTAATCTGAACAAACTCTGTCGAGGTATTGCTTTGTTCATGCTCCATCACTTCACAGCTTGTATCGATGATTGTTTGGACTCTCAGATCAATAATATGAGTCACACGTCGTCCGTCAGGCAGGATGAAGAATGAGAGACCGTGTTCATGTTCATCAGACACTTGAGATGCAGCCGGACCTCCATCCCCACATCAGTGTTTGTGTTCCCCACTTAGTGTCAAGTACCCACCCTGTCATCCTTCAAGCTTGTGGACAGTGCAGCATCGGCATCCTGTGTGTGTGTGTGTGTGTGTGTGTGTGTGTGTGTGTGTGTGTGTGTGTGTGTGTGTGTGTGTGTGTGTGTGTGTGTGTGTGTGTGTGTGTGTGTGTGTGTGTGTGTGTGTGTGCGTGTGTGTGTGTGTGTAAAGCGGGTAATTACCGACGCTTACGCTTCCTAAAGGTCGCTGGGTGCCTGAGGTGACACGGAGGGCAAGGCACAGCGATCGATCACTCACTGCCCCATGGACACACAGCTCTTCTCTCCTCATCTGTCACTGTCCCTCATCTCTCTCTCTCTCTCTCTCTCTCTCACACACACACACACACACACACACACACACACACACACACACACACACACACACACACACACACACACACACACACACACACACACACAGACTCCAAGGCGGACAGAGTAACACAAATAAATGTACACACACACACACACGGAGGCTTGCCATCTAATCCGTCTCTGTCTGTCTTTAACCTGTCACTGTGTCTCATCTAAAAGTCATCACATGACTCTCACCGGTCTGCAGGAGAAGCTGGAGGTTTTCACCGCCGCCTCCGAGTAAACTCAGAGCGTCTCGGGGAGAAACACCACCGCTGCACGAGTTTCTCACTAATTGTAACCTTCGGTAGACGTATATCACTGGAAAACAAATGTTCTCCTGCTGTAGCCAAGTTGATCTGAGAAGCTCAGTGGATTTCTACCTCCATCTAAGTTAAGGAGGGGAACTTCAGATTTGTCACGTTAAGATTTCTGTAAGTAGTTTTACAAACGCAACTTATTCAAAACAGTATTCTTAAAAAGTGGTAGTTGTTCTACTCGCAGCCCGTCTTCAAGACGGTGTTAATGAAACAAAGACAATCACACAAGAAAGAAACGAAGACAAAAGTAACACAGAATCAGTGTTTCTTTGGGGGTCGGGATAAGTTGGCTGCTAGCTTGCTAACATTAGCATCCGTTCGACCTTCAGTAAATACATGTCGGGTGTATTTTAAAATGCTGATATCCTGGTCTGGTTTTCAGCAGTTTGAGGTCGAGGTTTGTCCATCGATAGGTTAACTTTAGGCTTTTATTGTGTTTGCTTTTTTTCAGGCTGGTACAAGTGTAGCTGTCATCTACTCTAGTAATGTTCACCCGTGTTTCTGCTGCGCTGCGAGTCGAAGGCACAACTCCGTCCTTCATGAGACACGGGAGCGTGAAACACTGGCAGAATAACAGTTTTATGAAACGGCAGAATGAGAACCATAAACACTCAACCAAGCTGTCCTTCGTGCATCCTTCCGTTAGCGGCGTCAGTGGATGATGAAGCCGTTCGTTTCAACATTCCCGTCATCTTCCAGAAGGAATCCTTTCACTTCTCAGCTGGAAACAACGACATATCTTCATCTTAATTCTGAGCTTTTCCTGTTTCAGAATTTTCGCTTTCATCAGCGAGTGAAGTCGTTCTCGAGCCTCATTTCACTTCGGTCGTTGGCGCCGACATCTGAGTGTTTGTGCGGGTCTGTTTGTGTGTGTGAGGGTCTGTTTGTGTGTGTGAGGGTCTGTTTGTGTTTGTGAGGGTCTGTTTGTGTTTGTGAGGGTCTGTTTGTGTTTGTGCGGGTCTGTTTGTGTTTGTGCGGGTCTGTTTTTGTTTGTGAGGGTCTGTTTGTGTGTGTGAGGGTCTGTTTGTGTGTGTGAGGGTCTGTTTGTGTTTGTGAGGGTCTGTTTGTGTTTGTGAGGGTCTGTTTTTGTTTGTGCGGGTCTGTTTGTGTTTGTGCGGGTCTGTTTGTGTTTGTGCGGGTCTGTTTTTGTTTGTGCGGGTCTGTTTGTGTTTGTGAGGGTCTGTTTGTGTTTGTGAGGGTCTGTTTGTGTTTGTGAGGGTCTGTTTGTGTTTGTGAGGGTCTGTTTGTGTTTGTGAGGGTCTGTTTGTGTTTGTGAGGGTCTGTTTGTGTTTGTGAGGGTCTGTTTGTGTTTGTGAGGGTCTGTTTGTGTTTGTGAGGGTCTGTTTGTGTTTGTGAGGGTCTGTTTGTGTTTGTGCGGGTCTGTTTGTGTTTGTGCGGGTCTGTTTGTGTTTGTGCGGGTCTGTTTGTGTTTGTGAGGGTCTGTTTGTGTTTGTGCGGGTCTGTTTGTGTTTGTGAGGGTCTGTTTGTGTTTGTGCGGGTCTGTTTGTGTTTGTGAGGGTCTGTTTGTGTTTGTGCGGGTCTGTTTGTGTTTGTGAGGGTCTGTTTGTGTTTGTGAGGGTCTGTTTGTGTTTGTGCGGGTCTGTTTGTGTTTGTGCGGGTCTGTTTGTGTTTGTGAGGGTCTGTTTGTGTTTGTGAGGGTCTGTTTGTGTTTGTGAGGGTCTGTTTGTGTTTGTGCGGGTCTGTTTGTGTTTGTGAGGGTCTGTTTGTGTTTGTGAGGGTCTGTTTGTGTTTGTGCACACGCGTTTGTTGCACTGTTGCGTTCGCGTTCAGTACAAGCCCGGCTCTATGATTAGCTGCCACCTTTCGCCCCCCCTCCTCTCCTCCCCCCACCCCTACCTCTCCTCCCCCACCTTCCCCTCCTTCCGCAGAGGAAGCCTGCTTTCCAGTCAGGCGCGGAGATCAAGAGCATAGGGGCGTGGCCAGGGCCCCGGCCACTGGCCAATGAGGTCGGAGAGAGGCAGCCTAAGTCCCTCCCCCTCGGCCTGTACTGCCTGTACAGGGGCCTTGTGATTGGTGGCTACGGCAGCGGCATAAAGAGGCTCCTCCCACAGCCCCTACGGAGGGTAAGGCACTCCCTCCCTCCCTCCCTCCCTCCTCTCCTCCTCCCCGTACCCCCCCCGCCCCTCCCACCACCACCACCACCACCCATATACCCCATCTCTGCTCTTTTCGAGAGGAAAAGAAAAGAGCGCCCAACAGGGCTGCTTCACGGCTTTCTCCCCCATCTTCTCCTCCCTCTGCCTGCCTCCCTCCGTCTCTGCTCGTTGCCTGCTCCGATGTCGTGTCTGTACACGTGTGTGTGACAGGTTGACGGTTCCGTTGCCCCCATGCTGCCTTGCTCAGTGGTTCTGTGGCTGCTGGCTGTGTCGTTTCATCGTTAGTGGTTTGATGCTGTTGGTTGGTCAGGGAATGTACAGTGTTGTTTGTGTGTTGGTAATTGGCCTGTGTTTTGTTTGTTTGTGTGTGTCCTGTTAATTTGATGTAATTTTGTTGTTTTACTTTTGTTTTTTGTTTTTTAGGACTCCTACACGATGCCGCTCACCTCCATCCAGTGCTGGCACGTCCATTGTGAAGAATGCTGGCTCAGGACTCTGGTACGCTCAAACACACACACACACACACACACACACACACACACACACACACACACACACACACACACACACACACACACACACACACACACACACACACACACTTTTCTGCGCTGCGGGGCAACTCCTCATGACATGCAGTTATTGCAGCCCCATTTCATAGTCAGTGAGTTTCTCTGTATTCGTGCCCCATAGGGAGGAACTAAAATGGAATATTCCCCAAATGAGCCGTTCTCTCGCTGCACACTCCGTCCAGCCAACGCAAACACTCGTAGTCTCGGTAGGGAAAAAGCTTAGATGGAATAGTCCCCAAAAGGCTTGTTAAAATGTTGGAATAAAGTGGTCAACTCTAACCTCCAATGACTTCTACACACAGCCTCAGGTCTGCACACACACACACACACACACACACACACACACACACACACACACACACACACACACACACACACACACACACACACACACACACACACACCTCAGTGGTCCTGTTGGTTATTAGTTAGTCTAATATATTCAGTAGTGTGTAATTAGCTGGTACTAATGTGGTAAATGGAGCGTGGAGGAAAACGGTGTTCCTGCTGCCGGGAGGATAAACAGTCGACTCGCCAGCTCTCTGATTTCTTTGCTGTTATCGCCTTTTTTCTCTCCACGTGTCCTTCGATATTGCCGATGTCTCGCTTGCTTTTATATCGCTGGTGTCCTGTTCTGTCACCTTTTCTTCCTCAAGCCTCTTCCTCCTCACCTGCACGCTCTGTCGCCAGTTTTGAACCGCAGGGGAAGCCATCACTATTGGTGCCGCGTTAGAGAATACGATACAAAATCAGTTCTACCATTGTGACGACACTATTTCAACACACTCGCAGCATATTTACAGGACGAGATACACAGAGAAGGGCAGAGAGTGCAAGTGTCACTGTTGTACACACAGACTGAAGTTGTGTTTCAGTACAAATGGAACCGAGATCTCTCAGGAAACATCAACCTTTATTGTGTTTTAGGGGTTAAAAGAGAAAAAGTTCCAGAGTCACCTTCTGTTATTGTCGCATGGCATGGACCTGCAGATGAGATGTAGCCTACCTTCGTCCAGAGTCGACTATTGGGAGGGTTAAAGGAATTGTTAGCCGGAGACTCTTCAGTCGACTGAGTGTGTTTTGAGACACCAACAGAGACACCTCTGCCGCTGACCGCCCAACAGCTGAGTCTATTTGAACAGCCCAATCCGACTGACGATATTTTGAGTTGTGTACAGCCCTGGATATTTATTATCCAATAAATATCTTGCATACATTCATGCATCCAATAGGATCGACGCATGTACTAAAAATCTTTGAATAATCTCCAAACCTTTTATGAAGCATCCGTGGCAGTCAAATATTCAGTTTGTCCAATTCTTGAATGTACATCCTCAGAGAGTGTTGTCTGTGTGATAACCGTTTGTTGACAGTGAAAGGGCGGACATGTTGCGTTAGCTCCGCCCACGCTCTCTGATGGAACGACCATCGGGTGATGGAGAACACGTCACTAGCTGTGCGCCACTTGTGATGCCGCAGACATCCAGCTTATTCAAGTCTAATATTGACAATGCACGTGCTTTCATCAGCTCGCCATTTCTTTGCCTCATTCAGCGATAGATTGTGTCTCAGACAGCGTGTAGCTTTGAGTTCATGAGAGGATACCACAAAGGTCGACGAGGAACTCCATCAGCTTCAGTGATACTTTGAGCTGACGGAGCGTCGCAGTGCGCCAGCTGTTATCAAGTATGTTCATGTTTATAAATTTGCTAATGATCGTCTGGAACATGAATTCAATTTAAGATCAATACTGATTGATGAAGAACCCCACGTGAGTGTAAAAACAAAGCAGCTGTCTGGGCATGTTTTAGGAATTACTTGTACGTTTTCAGATTTTCCCGTTATTCAGTCTTTAAGAGGAAACAGTCTCGAATGGGCTTCATTGTTTCCATCTGCCATGTACCTGAATTTTCTGAGTGTGTGCAGAGTATGCTGCGATCGCCGCTCTAATGTATGGAGCATTAAACTCATAGCCCGGAGACTGCTATAAAAAAATTGGAGGGCTGTGCTGATCAAAGTAAATGCCCGGGAATGTAGTTAATGTCAACCGAGCCTCTTACCGCTTTAATGAGCAAGGCAGCTGCAGCGCAGCATGACAGGCACACACCCACACACGCTTACCGTCTACACTACACCGGAGGGCCGAGCCGAGCCGGGCCGGGCCGGGCCGGGCCGGCAAACAAACAGGAGCAAAGCTCGCTCACGAGGATTACCACCTCGTGGCGTTACGCCTCCACCAGTCAAGTTGCAGCTTACATCCACATCTCTCCGCACTCGAATCATATATGTAGCGAGACTTTGAAGGAGTCCTGATGTGTTCACATGCTCAGCAAATAAAACGGATTCAGATTGAACAGGAAGTCGTCGCCATGACGGCAGACGGTGCTTCAAATGGGGATGTTGCTGCAAAGAAGCGACAAATTCCTAAACATTGGTGATTTAAACACATCTTCAACTAGAGAGAACAAAAGATCCTTGAACTCACGATAGTTTCCAGGTAGCCACTGAAGATTAGTGTCACAAACCCTTCATCCAAGTGAACCTTTGTGCCAAACTTGAAGAAAGTTTTTCCGGGCGTTTTTTGAGACATCGTGTTCAGAAGAATGCAACAGACATTCTAGTAACTTGGATTTTTGACCTTTGAACACTAAAACCTTTTCAGTTCCTCTGAGTCCGAGTGAACCTCCAGGCGTTCCTCTGATGTCACATTCAGGAGCACTGGATGGAAGTACAGACAACCCCAAAACACAATGCCCGCTGCACAGATGCAGACTTCTCTTTTAACATTGGTTGTCAGGTGTAACTATCAGGAACCGTTTAGAGGTTTAATGAATTCTGTGGAGATATTAAGAAATATTGCAGTTTACACGGATGAACAAACTGTCCATCTGTTTAAGATGATCAATCATACAACAGCAGGGAAAAAGCATTACTCGATGTGAGCTGGTGATGTAAAGACATGCTTGTTTGAGAGTTAAGAAAAGTTCAGTAAGTTTGGTGATGCATCCATCATTTGAAAAATGGGCTCTGAATATCTGATCAAATTAATAGTCTAATTCTTATTTTATTTGATCATACGGATCCGGATTTACATCTGAATTTAACCGAGTTGGTTTTCTACTGTTTTGTTACGTTCTTGTGCAAACATTTTAAAAAGTAGGGATTGTTAGGATAAACTGGATAAACATGTTCACTTACGTAAAAGTAAAGCATCTAAAATAAATTACATTTTCTTATTTGCACCGTGTGCTCTGTTTCATTATTAGTATCGAAAAAAATCTGGAAAACCCCATATCCAGTGCTGCCACAAAAACCTCTGCGTATCCACGTTAAATCATCCCGATCTTTTCTGCGCATCCTCCCTCTCTCGTTCCCTTTTCTACGCCCGCCATACTTTCCCTTCTTCTTCTCGACTGTTGTGAGTTCTCTGGAGCCACAAATCCTCTTATCAGGAGTGTGTGATATCGGTCAGACTCTTCACCCACCTCGCCCCAACGGAGGCTCTGTGTGTGTGTGTGTGTGTGTGTGTGTGTGTGTGTGTGTGTGTGTGTGTGTGTGTGTGTGTGTGTGTGTGTGTGTGTGTGTGTGTGTGTGTGTGTGTGTGTGTGTGTGTGTGTGTGTGTGTGTTTAGTCAGAGGCTTACAGGAAAAGAAACCTATAAATCTTTGGGGGTCAGACGAGCCCGGTACTTTGGGTACTGACCGTTTAAAGCTGCAGGTATTCCAGCTCTGAGCTCGCTGCATTCGGTTGGACCTGTGTTACATGTTGCACCCAGTGTTTTCTGGGGGGGGGGGGACCAAACTCACAAACTTTGACTTTTTAACCACACTGTCTACACACATTACAGTGGACTGCTGAAATCTCCACGTACCACAGAGATACTTTAGTGATGGGTTGTAGCACAAAATATGTAACGGGTCACGTTTTGAGATGCCGTGACACTTAGGATGGCCTTCAATCACAAAACAGGAAATAAAGGAGTTTTTAAGACTTCTTTTATTGCTATTAAAACATTTCTCTCCCGGTTGACTCCATTTGTATCACCGCACTTCCTCATACATCTGCATCCAGTGGCCTGCAGTTGGCAGCCAACACAAGGAAGGAAACAAGCTGACTGGTAACGGAGGCAGTGAGGGGTGGAGGGGGGATAGAGGTGGAGGATAGTGGTGGAGGATAGTGGTGGAGACCACCCAGTCCCAGCCTTGTTACACTGTCAGCCCTGTGTTACATATTATCACCTGCTGCTTTACTGCAGATGGCACACTATCAAAGCAGTGCAGAGGGGAAGACTGCAAGGTGGTTCACATTCACACAGGAGGAGGAGGAGGAGGAGGAGGAGGAGGTAGTGAGAATTACATCACCCGTTTCCATCCATTGGTGAGGCGTTGGGAAATTGTCAAAAAAAAAAAACAACCACGTTGAATTATGAGCCTGCAGCCCAACACAGGTGACTGATCCTGGTGAAAGTGTCTTCTACATCACAACAGAAAGTCTGAGGCTGCAGGTCTTCTACTAATCCTTATTTTCATCATCAAGTAACTTGATATTTTTCCAGCACGTGTCGACAGAAAGTTAAAAAAAAAAAACAACGACTCTAAAACTGCTCGTCGTCGGTTCCGAGTACTCATTTTCGTGACGTTATCTTTGCTGAAATTTCACTCCTTCGCAACTCTACTGTTAGTGTGGTGGAAACATGATCAGCGTGACGAGCAGAAGGAGGGAATAGAAGGGGGAGGGGTCAGAAGGCGTGTCCTCCACAACACCTTCTGGTGCTCAGTTACCGTCAGGTGCTCTGCAGACTAACTCCAATAAACACAATAGAGATCGGAATTCCTCTGAAGTCTTCGCTTGAGCAAACAAGCTAACTGTTGTCTGTCCATCTTTCACAGGGGAACAAGAAGCTGTGCCCGCAGTGCAACACCATCACCTCACCCGGAGACCTGAGGCGTGTCTACTTGTAAAAAGCACAACCCCGTCCCCCCGTCCCCCTGCCTCTTCGTCCCTCCAGTCCATTCCTCCATCTTGGATTTTATCTTCCTCCCCGTTGACCATCATTTGTTTCTCTCTCGCTCCGCCGTGGCCCGAGTCAGAAGCTCCGAAGCCTCCAGGAGCACTCGGAGACGAGAGACGAGAGACAAGAGACAAGACTGCTGTCATACAGACTCTGCTGGCTCTCTGAGGGGGCTGAAAGGAATGACTGAGCAGCACTTATTGACTCTCTGGCTGTCTGCCTCGTCATCCTCTCACGCAAAAAAATATAATATGGAGCCCTTCGGCCCCTTGATGGCCTGCAGGCCTGTTTCCCCCCCGCCTCGCTGACATGACTCCCTCTACATGTACTGCTGGGGTTTCTCCATCTGAAGGACTTAAAGTCAGTGGAGACCCTGAACGCCCTGCTGAGACCGTCAGCTTCCTGCTGCAGGAGGTGGGCCTGAAAGGAACTTCTTAATACGTGCATTAAAATGTATTTTTCTTTCCCCCCCTGCTGGCTCTTCTTCGACATTTCAGTGGTGCTGGACGACAGGCTCGACCCTGATGACTTGACAGAAAGCTTCTTTTGTTTTGTTTTTTTTGTTCCCCGCTGCAGAGAAAACGTGTGTCTTTGTGGAACTGTTGTTGAAGAGAATAAAATAAAAAAAAATTAATAAATAAAAAAAAGGGGCCTGTCCACTAAAACTGAGCTTTCAACCAAACTGAGAATAACCTCACAACCGTGAAAAGGAGTTTCACACTCCCTCTCCTCCCCCTCCTCGCCTACTTCTTCTCCCGTCTTCCCCTCTTTCGTGGTGTTCTAGTGAAGTAAACCAAAATCCCCTCCCATCCCCATCACCCTCCCCCTCCGCCTCTCCCCCTCCCTCCAAGATGCAGTGCAAGCACATGTAATATAGTTCTATGTATGTTTACAATGTTGGGTGTAAATGACATAGAGTTCACACACATTGTACACACACACAAACACACACATACATTACCATCAGCAGACATACAGAAGTATATAATATCAAAGTCCTGTTTTTAGTTGGAAGGGTTCGGGAATGATGTTTGGGGTAAAAAAAATAAAAATAAAAAAAAAATATGGCTGGAATAAATAAAAAACAAAAGCCTTCTGTATTTTTAAAAAATAAAATAAAAGATCATTTGAAGATCCATTGAAGTTGTATTTGACTGTACAGGAATTTAAAAAAAAATGTAAGTAATAATAAACTACTCGAGACTAGATGGTCGAGATTTAGGTGGTGTAATTTTTCTGCAGAGTACCCTGAAACGCTGTAGATCTAACATGACGCGAGGACAGATGTTGTGTTAGTTTTACTGAATGGAGAGATTCTTATTGGCCAAGATTTCCTGCAAAACAAGCAGAACGATAGACCTGCTCTTTAGTTGAAACATTGTCCAGCTGAGCCTTTTCCTTTCACCACCCCCCTCTGCTTCCTGTCAGTCGGAGTAACATGCTCAGATCATAGTCTAGACACTTTTGATTTTGTTTGACCCCTACATGTCTGAAAAGAAAGCTTTTTTTTCACTGTTCTCATTCTGCTATGCTGCAAAAAAAAACAAAAAAAAATATGAAAAAAACAAAAAAAAAGGTCCCAGAATGGCAACCTCCCCTCCACGCCAAGAAAGAGCAGGTTCTTTCTGAGCTCTACCGGATGAGGGAAGCCTCTGGAAAAGAAGGATGGCCACAGCTGAACTGGTAACCTCCAGAAACCCGCAGCAACCCCCCCCCCCTCCTCCTATCCTCCCCCTCCCCCTTCCCTGTACGGCAGCAGCATCAGCAGCCAAGGTGGTGGTGTGCTTTTGTGTTTGTAAAACTATGTATTCTGTGATGTCTGTATTGTTGTAAGAAAGACTGAAAAAAAATGAAAAAATAAAACTTCTCAAATACCACGAGTGGGCCTGTTCACGCAACCTGGGGGGTGAAATAAGACGGGGAGAAAAGTGCTCGAGTGTTCACCGGGAAAAAGGTTGGAAAGATGGGATCAATGTAAAATACACATTCTGTTCATGTGCTTTTTTTTTTTTTAATGAGACTTTATGTGTGAGACTTTTCTTGTAATTCAATTGTCGGTAGGTCAGTATTTTAACGTTTGCAATCATACCACTCGGCTTGAAGTTTGGATTTCAGTTCAACAATCTACCCTACATATTCAGTGTTCTTCTGGCTATTTCCCTTGTAATTTAATCCATTACGTCCAAATCTTTTAATCATTTCCATGAAACGTTGGATCAGCGCCAACAAACACAGGAAGAAGAATGGCAGCGAGTGAACATGGACGTACACAGGTTTCCAACTTTTGGAGAAAACGGCGGTGGAAATGTTTGATGAGAAAGGTGCGGGTGTTTATCGCGCATGTCAGAGCCCGGTGAAACCTGCAGTATGGTCTGGTGAGTAACACTGAATATAAATATAACTTCTATTTGTTGACGGGAACTCCACAGCAGGGCGCCTCGGGTGTTTTCTCTCATTGGAAAAGGTAGCTGGTGGTTGTCTGCTGCACAAACAAAGTGGCACAGCACACAGCCTGCAGATGTTTCAGCAGCTTAGCCTTGAGTTCCATTTTCTTCCAGTGCAGATTACATTTGTTTATGCCACCTTCAGCTAAATATGTAATACATGTGCTGCATATCTAACTGGGTGGATGACATTTTCTTTTTTTTGTGCTGGAATGACTGAAGCTGTGTGAGCAGATGGTGACCGAGGAGTCCAAGTTGGCTTCAGCTGTATCAGTAATTATCAGTGTCTGGAAACCAGGGCTGGATCCCCAACAAGGAGAACTCCAGGTTCGCTGCATGTCACTTTATTGGTTCAATTCAAAATTTGCTGCCGATTTTGGGCAACTAAATTCTTGCATTACTAGCTAATCTTAATCTCTAGAAATATATTTATTATTATTATTTTAGATAATATAGGGCTTTTTCCAAGCAGCTGTGTTTAATCAAAACGCAAAAAAAAAACGAACTTATCTATTTGTTAACTGTAAACATTGACATTTGTTAATAATCTAACAGCTCCTAAACAAATTAGTTGTGTTGCAAAGCGTGACTGATCCTGCTTCTGTGTGTCTTCTACAACCACCAATTCAGGGCAAATATTCTGAGTCTGTCCCACTAGTCATTATTTCCATTTAATAAGGGTAACTCAGCAAATTTATCAAATTGACCCTGTCAAAAACGCAGATGAAAATATTGTAGAGTTGTTGAATACAGCGTTGTTTTTGAAATGTGATTCCAAAAAGTGTTGCATCAATCCATTTGTTCAACTCGGTCCAAGCAGAAGGCCTCAGGAGATGTTTGTTCTTCCCACTGCTCAGGCAGAAACTCCCACTCTTAATAGATGCTGCTGTACTAAAAGCTTGTTTTCCACAAGGTGAACCACATGTATATGTGTTAGATCATTGTCAGAGTGAGTCATTAAGGCAAGTGTTGTCAGATGCCAATAAAATGTTATTGCATGGGAGGAAGCCACAGCAGGAGGTGAGTCTCGCTTAACTGTTTAGAGATCAGGTTTGGATGGCGAGGCAGCATTCTGCTGCCACTGATCCTCAAAAACACAACATGCCAGAGTTCATCCATCCCAACCACCACAAACCTACAGAATTTAACAATGTGGAGATTATGTAGAACTTTGCTGCTAAATGTGTAGCATCACCAAATCGCCCTGAAGCTTTGATCAGCTGTGTTATAGAGTAGAGAGGAAATGCACTCATCAACACAGAACATGTTTCTGATATGAGTACAGCATTACTTTACCGCATGAAAAAAAAAATCAGGACAGAAAACTGTTTTGAAGACCAAAAGAAATGTTCTGATGAACAGGCCGTCACTTTAGAAAACACTTGTGTTGGGCTGAGCTGCTGCGATGTGACAAGTTACCCCCTGCCGACCTTTAAAACCTTTTTATCACTTGTATTTGTTGCACATGAAAGACATATTTCTTCACACTGTTTAAGCATTTTTGATTTATGTTTGAGACCAGCCTTGTTCTCCAGCCTATTCAGGGTTTTCCTGATGGTTTCTGCAGGGTTTAGTTGCTGCGGTAGCAGCGGGGGAAGGTGGGCAGTGTTCTGACCAGAGACTATGCATTTTCATGTAATGTTGGACTATCATGCACGAATTCCTCTACAATTGTAAGGCCAATCGGAAAATTGTACACAGATATGTTTATAATAATAGTCCAAAATTGATGTGAAATTGCATCTTTGTATTGAATATCCATACAATATTTATGTAAAAAATGCCATAAAGTTAATACTTGTGATAAAAAATGTAGAAAGAAAGCGTAACGTGAAGCTGTAGCGGTTTAGGTGGTGTGAAACATCACTTGGGTGCGACACCTAGGTGTAATATCATTTCAGGGAGAAAGAACAGGAGGGAACAAATATTGCTCTGATAGTTGTTTCTGCAAGCTGCATTTTGACAACAAAAGTCCAGTAATTAAGTATAAGATGCTTTTATGTTGCAGACACATGAATAAAATGGAGCAGCAGAGGCAGAGATATATTCTGACTTTTAGTTCATAGGTGTCGGTCAGTCCTACGTCTTTGAATGCCCATGCCTCAGTTTGTGATTCGGTATAACTCCATAGTGAATAATCTCAATGCAAATATAAAGCTGATGATAATCCAGAATAGGAATATTGGTTGTTTCCTGGGGGTCTGGTGTTTTTTGGTTTTGTTTTTTTTTACCAATGGGACCCTTGATAGGTTAATCCAGCGCTGCCTTTTCTGGATTTTAAGATGATAAACTGGCTGTTAACAGGTTCACAGACACTAACGGGGGAAAAAAAAAAAAGACACCAGTTTAAGTCATTGTATCACACTGTGACATCAGTCATCTTGGAGGAATACTTTGGAGAAGTGCTTCTATTTGCTGATGTTGGGTTGCAGTGATCAGGGCTGCTCCCATTTCTCCGTAGTTTAAAACAGAAGCAGAGGACAGCGCTGCCACCTAGAGGACGTTCACAGCAGCGGCCGCGCTCTCCCGAAAACTTCACATAATCCCAGTCAGGCAGCGATCAGCAGATCACCAGATGGGGTGTGTGTGTGTGTGTGTGTGTGTGTGTGTGTGTGTGTGTGTGTGTGTGTGTGTGTGTGTGTGTGCGTGTGTGTGTGTGTGTGCGCGTGTGTGTGTGCGTGCGTGTGTGTGTGTGTGTGTGTGTGTGTGCGTGCGTGTGTGTGTGTGCATTCTCTTGTTAAACAGTGCTACAGAAAGCACCCCTGCCAAACATCAGAGCTCATTTAGCAGCCGCCTGTAACATTAATTAGCAGGAATTACAACAGTATGATCTCTCTCGCAACCAGTTGGCGCTCAGATCTGCATCCAAGCCTTAAACAAAAGCAGGGTTTGCCGTTTTGTACGCCGACCAAGGTGAGGCCTTATTGGACCCAGCCCTCACCCTGCCCAGTAAGCGCTCCTGTAAGTGCTGTCAGATGCCAATAAAGTTGGAGTGAATGAGAGGCAACCACAGCAGGAGACCAGCTTTGTAGAAATATTCCGGCGCTGCGCGAAGCTTCTGGACACGATTGCTGTAATACTCTGCGCGTATGGATGCACTGTGCAGTTTATTAGGCAGCTAATAAGGAAGTCATTTGGACATTTATACTTTATGAATTATTCATATTTAGTTTGCGTGTCGGTCATGTACACAAGCAGAAGAAAATGACAATGAGATCAAAATTCAATTCAATTCAACTTCATTTATATAGCGCCGAATCACAACACAGGTTATTTCATGGCACTTAACACATTAAAGTCCTTACAGCAAGACTTTACAATATAAAACAAAATAAAAAAATGTCTGCTTTAATCCGAGTCTGTAAATTGCTATTTTCCTAGTTTGTAGCTACGATATTAGCCAGTGGGACTGTAGACAGGCTCAGCTGGTATCATGGTATACTGTGGTATTATGAAATCCTGAAGGTATCATCCACTAATACTCTCTCTATTGATGGGATTCATTGTAGTGCTCAACATCTACCACCAGAGGGCAGTGCAGGCAGCTGAAGGAACACAGTGCAAAAAGTTGGCAGCTGCTGGTAAAGATATCGGACTCCCATGTGTTGAAGCCTTTTTGTGTTCAGATCCAATGATACAGGAGACCTTTGTGACCGAAGAACATAACGCAAATGTGTTCAAAGTCTGTTCTGCAGTTTGGGATTTACAGTCAGATTTACAGGCTGAAGCCAGGCGAAGTCGTATGTTGTCTCTTAGGCCGGGGGACACACTGCCTGAATGTGTGTTGCGTCTTGATTTTCAAATCAGCGCCCATGTTAACACTTTAAAGAAGCCGCACAGCCTACGTGAGACATGCAGCTACAGTTTGCCAGGAAACATATATTCAAAGAACAGGCCTTTTGGAATAATGTTCCCTCGAGTCCCTTGCCGTGACTAATGATTGGGTTATTGATCGAACATGGATTCTGGGTTCCCGCAGGAATGCACACCCAGTTTTTGCCCAATTTAACAATATGTATTAATAACTAAGGAGTATCAGATGGCCAGCGTAGGAATTGTAACTGTGTTTACAATGGTTTTACTCCAAACCCAAGGGGACCAAAAGTAAGTAAAGTCATCTTGTATTTAATATTCTCGGAGCACTGACAGCCCCTTTCCCCCCACCAGTACCAGCTCCACTCCCCTCAACAACATAGACATTGTGTTCCACTGTAAAATGTCCCCACTAAATGTGTGTCTTTACTATGAAACTATCTTGACGTCATCGCCAATGGAGGATATGAAGGGGATGCTGCTCTTGATTTTCAGTATGTAGCTGAAGGCAACAAGACAAAAGACTGGCAAAAGGTTGCTGGTTGCCATTAATTCATAATAAGTAATCCAGTCACACACACACACACACACACACACACAAAATTGCAGCTGCTGTAGTAGTTTGACTAGTTAACAAGATTTGTTCAAGATGTTTTAAGACATTAGTAGCAGGTAATCCACAACTTCTGCCCAGTGGAAAACCAAGAAAAGTGAGTAGAGTGGAGCGGAGCCAGTACCAGCAGTGGATTTCATGGTTTGATCATCTTTCCACACGCCTGAATGTGTAGGATATTAAAAAATATTTGACTTCAGCAATTACCAGTTGTAGATTTGTACCTTTACACTGCTGTAATGTGAATGGAATATTATACCGAAATATAATAATTTAAAGGTCACGATTACTTGTAGTGCACTTTAAAGCTATTTTTTCTCTTATAAAATATATAATTTGATGAATACAGTGTATTTGAGCCCGGTTACAATCTAAGGTGTGAAAATGATAACACCAATCCACGACTGCTCTCAGACGTAGGCATGTCAGATCCATGGAAATATCTTTCAGAGGTCAGACAGTGTGGGTCCTGATGTGGATGTACACGGTATGGTGTGGACCTTATTGGCATTTTATAACACACACACACACTCTCACAGATTAATCAATATGACACTTAATAGTATTCTCCCTGTCCTCTCTACCACCTGGCACCTCCTGAGGACACCCATACACAGCATGTACACAGTGCACACGCATGGACCCATAAATACACACTCACAAGTACACACATGCAGTTTGACACAAACTATATATTGATTTAATGACTAACTTACTCCGGGTGGACAAAGAGGATAGTGCCGGCTAGTTCAACTCGACTGTGTGTGTGTGTGTGTGTGTGTGTGTGTGTGTGTGTGTGTGTGTGTGTGTGTGTGTGTGTGTGTGTGTGTGTGTGTGTGTGTGTGTGTGTGTGTGTGTGTGTGTGTGTGTGTGTGTGTGTGTGTGTGTGTGTGTGTTTTTAGCTCCAGGTTGGGAGCCAGAGGAACCAGGAAATCTATCCAAGAGGCGCCTGCAGAAAGAGGCAGGAAATTGAACTAGTTGATGGAAGAACCCCCTGGAGGCTGATTCAGAGTCATTAGGACCATTTACCTCATCAACGAGCTCCACCCAAAACCACCAGCTGGGTTCCCATGGTTTTTATTTTCTTTCCTCCTTATATTATATTGCTAACGTTTAAATGCTGCATGAAATAACTAGTTACATTGCAGGAGTCTGGAAAAATGCGAATACATGTAGTTAACTAAATTCTACCGGTTTGCCATTGTTGAATTGAATGGGTCCAATGAACAGATACACAGTTAATAAAGTCATCCTGAGAAAAGGTGGCTGTGGAGGAGAAGGTGTGACTTACCTGCTGGTTTCAATAAGATTTATTTCTAAATCACCCCAAAAAAAGATAAAAAGTGCAAACAATCAAGAACTATATTTAAACTCAGCTTTGAGACACTTGACATGCTGCTTTATATTTTGACTCTGTGACAGTAGGTCTAACATGAAACCTATAATTGCATACAAAACAGTTTGTGAAATAGGAAGAGCAACAGAAGATTAATAGAGAGTTTTGTCAGTTTGAATAGTTCAAATTAGCTCCATCTGAAGTTACAACATTAATATGCATTTCAAATGTTAATATACAAGGAGAGCCCACAATTAAGATGTATTGTATGTAACAACACTTTAATAGGGAATTTCGCAAAAATTAGTACTTTTTCCCTTCATCTGTTAAAGTCAATTTTGCTGATTGTACAATGTACTTTTAAATTAAAGTCTTTTAATGGGGATTTTTTTTTTTTTACGCAGTAGTATTACTACTTTTTTTTAAGTACAGAGTCTGAATCCTTCAACATCCCAGCAGGAGACATGGATAGTACTCAGCAGCATGGTGAAAATAAAGTCTAAGAAACTGTTTTACCAAATTTTAACTCACAAGCTTAAAAAAGCAGAAATCACTCAGTTTGATAATATTTTGTTACTTCATATTTATTGTAAGGACTTCATCATATTGTGTTTAAAAAGCCTTTTATTTGATAAACTGGAACCTGTGTAATACTTCAGTCTCTGTGTGCTGTGTACAAATCAATGCCCGTGCATTGGCTTTAGGTTTCCATAGGGTGGCAGCGTTTGATAGCAAACACCCTCCCAGCTCCTCACGTAAGACCTTGTAGATAATGTAGAAGCAACAGCTCAAGACCAATTTATTTGTATTTGCAAAATGTGTGAGAAACCTGTAACATATAAAACATGGGGATGGAGGACTCGGCTCCCATAAAAACTCCCAACGTTTCATACAAATCTACAGATTTTACCCCAATTAGAACATTTATTAGTTAATTGTATTGTAAGAACACAATAGGAAAACAGCGACAGAGATATAATTATACACTTAAGTTAGAAATCTGTCTGAGAAAAGAACAGAGCGAACTGAAAGAGAAGATGAGGAGCGAGGTCATCTCATCTGTTTCATCTACTCCTTTAGTCCCCTCCACCACTCCTGCTTTCATCTTGGTCAGCCCCCCAGGGGAGAACACTGGTCCTCTGTGTGTGTGTGTGTGTGTGTGTGTGTGTGTGTGTGTGTGTGTGTGTGTGTGTGTGTGTGTGTGTGTGTGTGTGTGTGTGTGTGTGTGTGTGTGTGTGCAAAGAGGGGGGTTTTGGGGTCTTGTCAGAGGATTCCCATATCTTGGAAGGCAGAGATGACATGAGATAATGTTGAAAAGGACTAACAAGTGTGTGTGTGTGTGTGTGTGTGTGTGTGTGTGTGTGTGTGTGTGTGTGTGTGTGTGTGTGTGTGTGTGTGTGTGTGTGTGTGTGTGTGTGTGTGTGTGTGTGTGTGTGTGTGTGTGTGTGTGTGTGTGTTGTAAGTCTCATTTCCTACATCCCCCTCCCCCCTTAAAAAAACCCTGTGGTTTTCTACCTGCTTGTCTTTACCCCCTCACTTGCAAAACATCCTCTTCTCTGTTTTCTGAAACTACTATCTATCACTTTTGAGTTACTTTTTTTCACGTGACAGATGAGGTCACCACAGGAAACACAGTTGGGTCATCCACATGAGTTTTGTTTTTTTTCCCTCTTAAATCACTGATATTCATCAATCATGAAGTACACTCTGGAAATCAAAAAGTCTGGTAAAAAAAAACAAATAGTAAATATTTTAGATAAGATAATATAAGATAAGATAAGACTTTATCAATTCCACAGCGGGGAAATTAAGCAGTTTAAGGATACAGAAAACATAAGTACAAAAAGTAAATATAAAAATTAAATTCAGATCTCTATATAAATACAGAATCAAGTATGACTAATAAAGAATATATATAAATACATAGGACACCCACAACTTATATTATACACTATAGTATAACATGTATTAGTGATATTTAATACTTTATGAATAGTATGCATCATGCAAGTAGTAAGTATGCTTTTGAAATATGCTAGAACATATAATATGTACATAATATTAAGCACCTGAGATGATAAACCAAAAGTTGTGCAAAGAAGCGGTGATGTCGTTTTCTTCCTTTTCAGACGGTGCATGTGCACAGTAATATTTACACACTGCAGGCAACAATCAAAACAAGTGAGTCCATTTAAAAAAAAAGAAAAAAAAAAGAAGTTAACTTTACAATGTTTGAACAATATAAAGGAAAAAATACTTTCTTTAAAAAGAAAAGTAAATCCATTGGAACAAATCTTTTCATTATGACAGCTCAACATATATACATTTAAGTTATGAACAAAGAAGCCTATGAAATGGGCTCTTTACATAACACTGTGATGCCCACTGTGTGAGCGAAGGCTACAATACTTTAAATCTAGACAGCAGGTTTCTGAATAAATTAGAGAAACAAAAAGGTTAAACATTAAGAAATTACTCTGTAATACTTAGTAATTCATGACATGCCAAAACACAGCACAACTCATCATGGACAGGAGTAAACTGACTCAGCTGCTACTCATTGACATGAATACTTGACACAGTGCTGAATGTATGTAAAGCAAAGCTCACATCCTGCTCTTGAATAAAAGGAAGCAAGCGAGGCATGACCTGTGTTAGCTGCTCGAGCTCGGATCTACACGTTTATCCCAACCGTGTGCTGTGAAGAGAAGACAAACTGTTGACATGAGGTGGGGCAACAGAAAAAAAAAACAGTTAGTTTAATGCCGCGCTCATCCAAACTACCTTGATGGACACCGAGATACTTTATGT
This sequence comes from Brachyistius frenatus, assembly GCF_029030835.1. Classification (NCBI taxonomy): domain Eukaryota; kingdom Metazoa; phylum Chordata; class Actinopteri; family Embiotocidae; genus Brachyistius; species Brachyistius frenatus. The sequence goes on from NW_027210698.1 coordinate 376,185, forward strand.
TTCTGACAGGGTTTTTTTCCCCCTTCGTGTCCCTTTTAATTTATCACGAAAGAGTTTTTAAGACGTCAAAGAAATATAAATTTAACTTAAAAATTCATTGACCCAAAAAGAAAGGAAATGCATGACAGATTGAATCATGCATAATTATTAGTTTACAGTTCAGTGGAGCGTAACTTACTTCTAATATCTCTCATACTTTGCAATGTAAACAGTTGACATTTTAAAGTTGACCAAAAGGATTTCAACTTAACGCGTTAGGTAACAGCAGGCTTGTTTGCAGGCGCGACTAATCTCTCCAAAGCCCAACTGTAAGGTAATGATAGGTTTTGTTTGCATGCTGCTTTCTGTAATCACCAAAGAGCTCAAGTAAAAAATAAACTAAAGGTGATAGACAACACACACACACACACACACACACACACACACACACACACACACACACACACACACACACACACACACACACACACACACACACACACACACACTTGTGCATACAACTAAGGAAGGCTTTCTATCTGTTGCTCTGTTTAAAATATGAAATGTCGTTTGAAGCTGAAAGATGGAAGCAGGACTTGTCAAGACAAAACAAATATGAGCATAAGAAAAGTACAGTCATGATTTTGGACTGAATTTATGCTCCTCAGTGACATGCTAGATAATGTACATCCATTAATCAGAAGTTGTATAAGTAGCAATTGAAAGATGTGGAAATCCACCTTGCCATTCTTATTGAAGTTGGACCAGCGCTGTAGTCGAGACCACTCAAGTCCAAGTCTGAGCAGTTTTGAGATCGAGTCGCAGCAACAACAAAACAAAACCATGACCGTTCAGTAATGATCATAAATGAGAAAAGTTAAAAAGTAAATTATATAGCTATTAGTTCATAAAACTGTAAGACACACTAATGAATGATTACGTCACCTGGTGTATGCACATGTATTAGGAAAGACAACACACTGCGCTCCAAGGATTTTACTGTATCACACTGAATATATTGTGACATCATCCTGTACATAAACATACAGTTTCATATGGTGTGTATGTTTAGTAACAAGAAATATTAAAATGTTACCAAAATTTCACATTTCTGTTCAAATGCAGAGCAAATTTTTATGATATGTCCAAAAGAATCTTGAAACCAAATGGTGATATATATTCAGTATCTCATTTAAGGCGCTTCTGTTAGTTACACTGGACACTTACTCATGTAATGTTTAAATTTCTAAAAAAAAGTGAGCGTGTGTTCGTGCCCCTATTTAGCGCACACCATAAACATACTGAAGGTGTCTATCCCCCAGCAGCTGCTTCGTGAAAACTATGGACGTACACCGTCAGCATCTTTATAATGTGTTCGCCGCAGCAGCCTCAGCCACCATTTATAGAAGCTTGGAAACAGGTTGATGGGGCCTCTCCCTTTCTGTTAGACAGCCAAGATGGTGACATTTGAAGGTGAGAGGAGTTCAGCAGCAATCAGCCCTGACGTCACCCTTTGGTTTACGAGCTGTCTGAAGTTCTGAAGCATCAATTTTCGGCTGTCACCATCTTGCTACTTTGGAGCCATAATTGATCATATTGAGCTAGGGAGAAGCTAGCGGTGGATCTGACTTGATCCCTGAGGACACTACACCTGCCCACCTATAGTGGAAGCCTAACTGCCCCACAGGCCTGTCAATCAAACACACATGCCCCCCCAAATATACCGTTTTGTTGAAGCTTAATATCTAATTCATGATTCGGAGACTTCGTCCAATTTTATATACAGTCTATGGTGTGAATGTATTTATGCCCTCCAAACAACTACTTTCATCTGTGGCTCAGATGATGGAGCTCCTCCTCCTGTCCACATGACGAAGTGTCCTTGGGCAAGGCACTGAACCCCAAATTGCTCTTGATGGCAAATGTGCACCATTTGTGTGTGAATGGGAAACCGTGTATAGCACTTTGAGACCGCTAAGGTGATAAAGCACTACATAAGTGCAGACCATTTACCATTTAACTAAAAGGGCACCAGCCAAACCTCAAATAATGCAAAGCCATGTGGAGATTGTAATGAAAATATATGATCTTATATTTGTCTCGTGCATTCATTGGAGGAGGGTTACAGTCTTCTCATCAGTCCACACAGCTCTAACATGTTCAGCTACCACTAATTATGGTCTTTCCAGTGGATCAAAGCTCTAATGGACGTTGAAGTCCAGTTCAATGTATGTATTGATTAATTTGCTCAGTATTGTTCCATTGTATTTAGTTTGTGTCGCTAGTACTGATAACTACATGCCTGAAAAACTGGATGTTGTAAACTTTGGTCCAGGATATCTGTCGGAGTTCAGTTGGTGTTTGTGAAGGAAGCATTATTGTTGATTTGACTGTCCTGGGGAGCCAAACACCCACCGTAGATTATCCTTTAGTAATCAGATATTAACACTCGTATCTGACAGAAGCTAATCCATGTCCTAATCCCATAACTAAGATGTCAGTTTGTCAAAGGGGAAGAGTCCACTGTGGCTGTTATTGTTGTCAAGATTTTTACAAGCAAATGGGTAAACTCAGCATTCAGTGGAACAATGCTTGGTTAGTGGAGGCTTAATACAGACAGAGATTGTCGTCCTGCTGTTTTAGTTTGTGTACACACGTGTGTGTGTGTATGTGTGCTCACGCCTACTGACACAGAAGCTGATTGATTGTTTCAGAGGGACTTCAGTCGCCTTCCTAGTGAGTGATGCTTTAAAAAAATACAATGTTGGTAGTTTGGGCAAAATCATTTGTTACCAACACTACTCTTGATAGGAAGGTCAGAGGTCATACTCAGCTGGTGGACTTCAATGTGTTTCTTAAAGGCGTCTCTCTAAGAGAAGAGCCAGACCGCTGTGTGTCTCTGAATGTCTTTGAATAGGATTAAAGCAGAACTGAATTTGAAACCCTTAGTCTGCGTTGGGAATATAGACTGTATATAAAAGGGGACGTAGCTTCCGGTTCTGAAAGATGAGGCCCATGCAGGAAGTGCCTTAAACTGGAATACCACCAGGGGCCACTAGGGGTTGGCTCCAAAAAGGCTCTGGCTCCATAGACTTCCATTCAACCTCTCTCAGGGAATACATTGTCAATATTTTTTTTCCACAAGTCATTAGGGTGTCATTAGCTAAAGTCACTCCTTCATATTAGCTGAGAATAATTCCGTCATTAATTAGATATTAGGCCTTAAAAAGTGTCATTTTTTTGGGGGGTGTCTGTTTGATCGTCCTGTGGTGCCGTCAGGTTACCGCTATCAGTGATCGGGGTGTAGTGTCCTTGGGTTACCAATCAGATAGAGCCAGATTCACCGCTGGCTCGTCGCGAGCTTGTGAATATGGTCAATTCTGGCTCCAAAATAGAGAGTTAGCAATATCATGGTAACAGCCAACATTTTAGGCTTGGCTAGGAAATACGAACTATGATGATACTACAGCTGCTGTGAATATTTTTCAAATTTTTTTTTTCAAAGTAGATAAAACTGTTCTCAGACACTGTGCTGCGTTTGTGATGCTCTTTAGATAGGAAGGAGCTGTAGCTAGCATTTTCTATTGTAATTCTTGAGATCCTTGTTGAGTTGGATCACATCCATAGTCACCGTGGTGACATTAAGAAATGTCCATTTGACAATGCAAATAGACAAACACTTTTTTTTTCAATGTCCTCCATCAAAACCACTTGTGGATACATTTGTATTTCCTGTGGCTGCTTAAAGCTCCAGGTGTTTTACCAGTTGGCCACTTGTAGCCATGGTGACCATGTGTCCCACTTTATGTGGTGCTGAACAGCATTTTATCACACACATTGAGACGGTGTCCCACCATTTTGATATGCTCTAGTTTCCAGAAGTAAACACTGCAGTACAGATGCTTTTCTAAAATCTGGAACTGCAGCTACAACAAAGGGTTCACTCTGGACATGTCTCCAGTCTATCGCAGGGCCAACACAGAAAGACAGATGGAAACAAAGACCATTCACACCTAAGGGCAATTTTCACCGATCACCAATTAACCTGACATGCATGTCTTTTTGGATGGTGGGAGGAAGCCGTAGCGCCTGGAGAGAACCCACGCAGGCACGGGGAGAACATGCAAACTCCACACAGAAAGGTTTCGGGCTGGGGTTCAGACCCAGAACGCTCCAGCTGTGAGGCGACAGAGCTAACCACTGCACCACTGCGCCGCCCCACTCTCCCTATAACCTGCATATTCAATTGTGTATTTTAAATGTATGTCTGTAACAGACATAAGACACATCCACATTTTAGACTACCTCTTAGCTTCAGTAATGTGTCCCATATTGGCCCACACAAACGTACTCTTTTCCGCACCTTTGGTTTGTTGGAATCTGCTCATCCTGCTCGATGTGTGAAGCTGCAGCAGTAAACTGCAGAGCAATGTGTGATGACATGATGAGAGAGTGAACGATAATAAGAGGTTGTTGCTGGAGTACCTGCTGCATGTTTTACCTGTGATTCCTACAAGCTGACGTGATGAAACTCTACACACTCACTATAAAAACTTCTAATTAGAGAGGCCATTGGTCTCTGTAAATGCAGTACATTGAAGGGTATTTGCAGAGGAATGCAGAACGTAAACAGTATCAGATTTCATGAAAATCTTGGGGACTGTAATTTAGATTGGTGCAGATGTGATCATTGCAAATTAATCAATGAATAGCACGTTGGACATTAAACTGTAAATTCAATAATTAACATTAAGGTTATGTTGCACATTGTCTCAGCGGAGTTACAGAGAGGACATCGTCTTGCAGTGCCAGCATTATCAGTCAGAATAAAAAAGAAGTGAGGTCACCGGACAACATTAATGTACAGGCCGCCAGCACTGCAGAAAAGTACACATTTTTCTTAGACATTCCCATTTTTAGCAAATACTTACAATGAAACAAGCAGAAATGTATATTCTCTCTTTATTTTTTATTTTTTGTAACCAAAAATACATTTTAATATTAGTTATACTTTAATATGGATTTTCTTGATCAAGCTATTTTTTTTTAATCATCATTTATAATGACCCGGTAGTCTTCCAAAAGTCACAGAAACACACACATAACCTGTTTAAGTGATATGCTGAGTGCACAGTCAGGTGTCTGTGTAGGCTGACTGTTGTTTGCTCCCTGAGATACACAATCAACTCAAGGCAACTGACAGGTTTTTGTACATGCCCATCATTACAGTACAGAGCAATGGAAGGCCTTATCTCTCTCTATCTGAATGTTATTTTTTAGGTAATATTAAAAACTATATGTTGTTTTCCTCTGATGTGCATTTCCTGTAAGTTTAGGGAACAAAAGAGTTGCGTTGCATTGTTTGTCTTTTTTTGTGGTAACTGACAGGTGGTGATGAATGCAGCCTTTGTTATAGAGCACTCCTGCAGAAACTTCTCACCTGCGCTGAAAAAGTAGATTCCTTTTACACTCCCAATCACGTGAATATTTTTGTCTTTATTCATTATTCTTGAGTCATTGTTTTACACTTGGTAAGTGTCGTGGGCAACATAGAGACACATGTCAGTTAGTAGCATTGCAAACTACAACCTGAGTCAACCCCTCTCTAAAGCAATTTTCAACAAAACCATGATGACTGTAGTTTGGTGTCATATCTAGTCACAATTTGTTGGAACCGCACACACTTGCTGTGTGCAGTTACAGCACGAACAAACACACAAAAACAATGCAGGCATTTGTTTTTCGACATGAGCACAAAAAGGTCAGTGTGTGTGTGTGTGTGTGTGTGTGTGTGTGTGTGTGTGTGTGTGTGTGTGTGTGTGTGTGTGTGTGTGTGTGTGTGTGTGCGTGTGTGTGTGTGTGTGTGTGTGTGTGTGTGTGTGTGTGTGTGTGTGTGTGTGTGTGTGTGTGTGTGTGTGTGTGTGTGTGTGTGTGTGTGTGTGTGTGTGTGTGTGTGTGTGTGTGTGTGTGTGTGTGTGTGTGTGTGTGTGTGTGTGTGTGTGTGTGTTGTAGGGAGGTGTTCCCAGAGAGAGAGGAGGGGGGGGGCTGCTGACATGAGGGATGAATGAGAAGGCCAAAGGAGAGCCGTCTGTCTCTGTGACTCGTGTAGCTGAATAGATGAGAGCCAGTGTGGCCTCAGGCTCTACCTGACAGGCTGCCTGCCTGCACATCACTCTTTGACTGTACTCACCTGCTCAAATCCATCCCTGAACAGAGGAGGGGTGGGGGTGGAGGGGGGGGGTGGTGGAGCTGTAGGCTGGTTTGGAAAGCTTCAGATCACCTTGTATTGTGTTTGAAGAACTTGTTGCACACTCTTGCCTTCATTTGGATGTCTGCACTCCATCTATGTGGTTTTCTCATTCACTTAAAGCTGTAGTGCGGCTATAGACTTCTACATACAAATGAACGTCTGTTACATTTAGCTGGTCGGATGAACGCAAACCGGCCTTTCTCCAAGGTACAGAGCACATGTGCTGGAGACGTCCGCTGGCCGAGCTGGTTCATTTCTGGTTTAGCCTTATGCTAACTTGAATTAGGATCAAATGATTTAATTGTTCGGCTCTTCCAGAGTTTTTAAATGTAATCATCCACTCCATCCAAATGAATTGAATTCTGGGTTGTGACAGCTGTTATATCATTTATCCACAATTTACCCATTCTTTAACAGCTGTAGAGGCTACAGCGGAGTCTGTGACATAAACATGAGATGACAGGGTTTTTTGTCATTATTTTCACTGGCAGATATTTTTTTCCACACGGCAGCTTTTAAAAGTTTATTTTATTGCTTTTTAATGGCTAGTTATTTTGATATATATAATTAGAATGAATAGAAGTCAGTCAGCTCGGCATTTCAACCCTAAATTTGACTTATAACCAGGAAAAAAATATAAGTAGAATAAACCTACCACAAATGGATCAAAGAGGCAGCAAAGTGAACGCTACATGATACATACATAATGGGGTGTTTGTCACACATTTATCCACTCTCATTTGTTTAATTTGCCTTTTTAAAATTCTAGCTTTACATTTTAGGTTGGGATTATACCTCTGCGAATTTCCACTGATTCTGATTGTATGGTTATAAGGATGTATGCACTCAAGCTGAGTCGAATTTCATTTAGTTTGGCTACAATAACTGGAGGAACACAATGACTGTAATGTAACTGTGGCTGAGTCAATATATTTCATAGAGCATTTCTATTGATATTATTAATATGATAAGGAAAACAACAAACTTACAAGCTCTCTTCAGCTGTAGCTTATGAAACACTAAAATACCAAGCTGCAGTTCAGATCAGCACCACATGTTCCCAATAACAGCACTGATATAGTTAATACTTCCCTGCCATGGAGCTCCATTGTTATCAAAAATGTGACCACCACATTGCACTGAAGGACATGTTCTGTCTTCTTGCTGCCAGAAAACACTCATTACTTCACCGTCACTTCACAGCAGGAAACAGATACTCCCATCTGAGTAAAGTTTGCTACAAATCAACCCAGCTAAGTTAGAAAATGTAACTACTAGACCAGTGACCTAAAGCTTCGATTAAAGGAGATGCTGCCACATGGATGGATTGACAGATGATGGTTGGGGAATACGGGGTTTGAAGACTGAGTAAAACAACAGTCCTCAGGCTAATCGCTTTTTTATTAATCTCTGATTTACTTTTTGATCAGTTTCTGTTCATGCAAAATGTTGGAACGTCTTTCACAGGAGCGTATTGTAACCCTGAAACAAAGCTTGGACTGTAAACCTCCCCCACTGTCTGTACACACCATTGAAAAATTCTACTTTTTCATCTTCATTTGTATATTTCACAGGCTTCATTTAGTCGGGCAGAAAACTAAAAACTGAAACAGGTTAAAGAGCCAGCAAGCAAGGCCTCCACCAAGCTAAGTTTGATACTGCAAACAATAGGCTACAATAACTTCAATAACTTTTCCTCTAAAGAATGAACAACTTTGGTTAATGTTTACCTTGAGAAAAATCAAGAGGAAAAAAAATATGCCAGTGTCAAGAGAAAGCAGTGAAATGAATCCTGTTTGACTTTCTTTGTTTGCTTTGCAAATATCCCTCTTCTCTTTCCTGGTTCTGGGATGCAGATTGAGTTGTTTTATCTGTTAAGCTTTAGGCTCTACGTGCACAGACACACTGTGTCTTTGGCCTGATTTAGTCATCATCAAAACTCAAAGTGACATTGATAAAGACAAACAATAAATATCACCAGGTCCCCCGTCATCAGCTACTTCACAACTGGAATGTAGTTTATTGTTTGTAAGCCTCCAAACATGATATAAAAGATCCAAAATAAAGTCTTCCATCTTTCACCTCTCGCTCCCCAACTTTCTCCCCCTGTCCTATCCATCTTCCATCTTCCCTCAGTCCTCTCCCTCCCCAGTTTTCGGTGCCTGCGTAGAAGGAGAGGGATTTTGATGTTGTCCCAGACAAAGGACAATTTGGGTGATTTCCTGTGTGCCAGTGTCATATGATTTTGTCCCGGGGCAGTGCTGTTCCAGAGCCTTTTGTCTGGCTGGCCTGAGCCATGGAAGTCAGACTTCCCTCTTTCTCCGCTTCCCTTTTCATGTGGCCTGTGTGAATGAGACGAGACCGCGGCTATTGTGGCGTGATTTAGTGATGTATCCATTGGATCCAGTGACCGAGGGTTTGACGTGCAGTGTTAACTGTGTATTTGATACTACCAGCCCCAGCTTTCACAGGGATAGTCTCTCTATGTAGGAAAGACGTGTGCATTGTGAGAGACAATAGCTTTTGTTGCATCGGATAATAGATAAGGTTTTTGAAAGGGTATTCATGTTTCTGTGGTGATTAAATGGTTTTAATCTTTAAATTGCATTAAAAATGATAATAATCCTCTCTGATTTAATGACGGCCTTGACTTTTTTTTTTTTTTTCTCCCTGAAGTTCAGATAAAAAATTGGCAGCCCCCTCATGTATCTGTATGTGACACATTGATGCTGTGGGGGTGCCAACACAGAGGGCTTCCAAGAACAAACCAAAAAAATCTGTATCATCAATCAAAGAGGCTTAATTAAGGTACTCCTTCATGCAACATCATCTTGCAAGGCACTGCATCAGCCAAAATACCTGCACTTGCACATACCTGGTGATTCACTTGGTAACGAGAACATTTCCCAACGTGATTGTTGGGACAAACTATAAACTGATTGCTGATTGATAAGTTTCGAGCATTGTAAAATCCTTCTTTGTACTCCTGTTGATGTTTTGGCAGTTGATATGTCTTCAGTCTCAGATCTATTACTCAAGCTAGGACTGCCTGGATTGGATTTCATCGTTTCGCTGCACCTAAGATAACAAAAACAAAAAAAATCTGGCAATCATGTTGACACGTTAACATGGCGAACGGCTGGAAGTGCAAAGCATGGATTTTAAACTCCTCCTCTTTTTTTCATTCATTTTCATCTTCAAGTCTGGTGTCCTTTGTATAAATAAGTTTACCTTTAAAGTATGAAATGGTTCGTTTCAACCTCACCGAACTTTCCAGTTCCTTATTCAGTACTGTAGTTTAGTTTGGAGCTCTTTACCTTCGGCGAGTGTCCACCTCTCTTCCATTCCTCTTTCCGTACTTCTGCCAACAAATTACCTATTTTGTGTCATTTCAACACCTGCAGTATCATCACTGTTGAAGCTTCTCCAATTGTAAGTCATATATTGTGGGCTAAATTCCTTACTTTAAGCTTCAATATAAATTTATAATGAAGCTATCATCTTGCACCATTTACCCCCTTCATTTGCATGCAGTCAGGACTACAGGAATTTGAGGCCCAGTTCTCACACATGAAACATCCCGATGCCTCTTTTCTATCCTCAGGTCAGTAACATGCCGAGGCAGAAATAATCCCTCAATTAAGGCTGACATTTCCTGATTAGGATCACTTCAAGCATCCATGTCAATACAGTTTATTACCTGGCATTTCACTCCCCCGCTCACATACACTTCCACATGTTCACTGCACCATGCGCTTAGCTCCTTGACATGTCATTTCCACACAGGCATCTTCCTTGAAATCACTCACAATAGGCAAATTATGTTGCATGAACAGCATATTTGTAGTGGTCATATAACTGACTGAAAACCAACAGTTCATTTAACACAAGCTGAATGTGTCCTGAAACAATCATTCAACCAGTTCTATGCACTCCAATAATGGCGTAGTTGTGCCCTGGGCGATTTTTGAGCAGACCTAGATGCACACAAACCAACTTAATCCTCAATCTAATTGATCAATTATGTCTGTTGCCTTCATATATGATTGTGATTATTGCGATTATGATCGTGGCAAGTATATATACCTCATATATATCATCATGTATAATTATCACTAAGACCTATTTAATTTGGTTCCTTTATTCTCAACGTTATGAAGGAAGAAAGCATGCTGGGAATTGCTCATTTGTTTGTGTTATTTGTGATAAGTCACATGTGTCAGGTTTTTGGGGGCAAATGGAGTTGGCCTAAGAAAAATATTTGCACTGGGGCCAATCACAGTTATGTGTCACTGAAGAATTGTGGTTTGTGTTTCCACCACATCTCTCAAATGGATATGAGGATAGAAATATTAGATAACATAAAAAGCAACCGTTTTGTTAGCCGACAGAACGGAGTTAATATGTTCTTTTTAATTGCTATTGTTGGACTGTATTGCTTGACAGGAGGCTGCAAAGGAAATGTGCAGAGTTGGAAAGGGAGAGTCAATAGCAAGGCCTGGTATTCAACAACAATTATAGGTCTTACTGGATGAAAGCCAGTGTCAACTTAGACAGGTTTAAAAAAACAGACAGTCACCAGTGTGCTGTACTTTTTAAAAGACAGTCAGACAAAGAAGCAGAATGGATTATTTCTGGATGTGTCACCAAGGACTTGGCACATCCAAACACAAAACATGTGGTTGAACTTTCAAGTATTTAAAACTCAGCAAATAGTTATGAAGAAACCAATGGTGATGCCTCTATCTCTATGGAAATTGACTGAAAAACAAATAAATACAGTGAATGAATTATTTCTAGAAGTCTTTTGTAGAAGAATGGCATTGATGCAGTGCCTGAACGTTTCCTCTGTGTGTCTGCAGCTCTGTCTGTCACCTCCTGTGACCTCCAGCGAGGACAGACCTGTTGGCTTTGATCACACACTTGTTCTTCCACAATGTGCCTCACACACACATAGACACACACACACACACACACACACACACACACACACACACACACACACACACACACACACACACACACACACACACACACACACACACACACACACACACACACACACACACATACACAGGGAGCCTCCATAATGCTTGTCCTTCTTCAAGATGAGCTCCGTCAGGTTGTGCTTGTAACAAAAGCTGTGCACGTACACACACAAATGCATTGTGTGTGTGCGCATGTGTGCGTGTGTGTGTGTGTGTGTGTGCGCATGTAAGAGTGTGTGTGTGGATCCTCTTACAGAAGATAGATGTGAGTGAAATGTTATGATCAAACCTGCTGATACTGAGAACTGAGAAGGGGACTGACATATGAGAGGAGGAAAGAGAGAGTCTGTGTGTGTGTGTGTGTGTGTGTGTGTGTGTGTGTGTGTGTGTGTGTGTGTGTGTGTGTGTGTGTGTGTGTGTGTGTGTGTGTGTGTGTGTGTGTGTGTGTGTGTGTGTGTGTGTGTGTGTGTGTGTGTGAGTGTGAGAGAGAGACAGTGAGAGTGAGAGAGAAGGGCAGATTTGAGACTATCCTTAATGGAGATATGTTTTTCAGCTGTTTCTTAATTAATGTAGATAGCTGAACACATTAACATTAACAGGCATTATCAGTGTTGTTTTCTATGTCAATGAACTGCCTGTGTAGAAACCTCCACCGACATAACCTTTACCTAATGACAGTGACAGCAAAGACTCAGCGCAGTAGGCTATGTTGTTTCACTGCAGACTGACGATTTTCATCGTGAACACTTTTATAAAAAAAAAAACAACAACATAAAGAAACGACCCAGCTGACACTTTGCTATAAAAAACTAACCAGCAGAAAACTGTGCCAACGCATTTCATGGTGGTGTTTTGATGGGAGAAAACTATCACGACTGTTTTCAGAGATAAAGAAAACTTTTTCAAATGAGCTGGAGGTTGATTATTAATGTTTTGTTGACGTAATTAATGTGTTTTTAAAGCTCAGACAGAAATTGAACAGCTAACACAGTTTTCTATACTCAAGATAACACAATGCTAATGGTGCTAGCGTAGCTGGTTAGCAGAGCTAACGTGGCTTTTTGTTTACAGTCCAAATCACACAAAAACAATATCAGCAGTTAGTTTATCAGATCCGCTGAGATAAAACTACAACAGTAATGAATGTTATAATGTTCAGTTGAGAGTTCAGTTCTGTTGAGAGAAGTGTTTTGTTTTTTGATCTTACCCAACCTGGAAAATGATCATAAAGTTTTACTTACAACATTGGCAAGCTGTTGGTTTTTTTTTTAGCTTTGTTTAAGCAACGAAGACAAGTCATATATTGTTAACATAAAGTGAGAAATCTAATTTTACAGGCATGCGGTGCAGCCTGAAAGGTAACGCAATATTCCTGACAGCCTGATGAGATGAGTGTTTAAATAGCCTCCAGTACAGAGTGTGCTGATGTTGCATAACTGAATTACACGTGACGTGCCTGAACTGAGGACATGCGCCACCTCTGCCTCATTTGACCCCAATATTCTTAAATTGTTAACAACGGACTTTCCGGAGTTAAAGACATGTGAACGTGTTTGAAGCTGTATCGTTTGGATTTAATTTCACATGACCAGCTGCACATATGACCCAACCTGATGTGTTTTTAAGATTGGTTAACTTCTCTGGTACTTACCACAAGCACAACACAAATAGATTTAGAGAATCCGCTGATGTTGCAAAAACAAATGTAAAACCAACCACATTTCCTCCTATGTTATAGAAACATCTTCATCCTTAGGCCTGGGGAGGAAGGATATCTTAGAGACAGCAATTCAGCTATTGGTGAGTAGACTGAACGAACCAATCAGGTAACTCCTGTCTTTGTTGTATTGTACCTATGGTCTGAAACCGATTATATACCATGAGGTATTTATCTTTCAGCTGAATGAGACTCACAGTGTTTAAACTCCTTAAAGTCTTTGTTATACATGCAACGAACTAGGCATCCTGGTTTTCTCTTTCATATTCACATTCTTGCACAACTTGGAGATGGCAGTTGTGAAATAGCTGCAGTAATTAAAGAGTAAAGTTTTACAGCCCATTCATACTCATTTATGAGGCCGATCTTATCGAACCGGCGTGAATGCAGGTCAGGCATCAGGATGTGTGTTCTCATGTTTTTATGGCGCCATGTTTTTACGACTGATATGCAATTGTTTGGCTCTAGCTTTAATGATGCCTTCGGGTAACATGCAGTAAATATTTTGAAAAACTATAGATGATAGGCTGTTCAGCTTGCAGAAGTACAGTAGTTTCTCAAACATGTCTTGGTTAATTTGCCTTTCCCATCAAGAGACGAGAACAGCCAGAATTCTCCCACGTGATTGGTAATGATTCAGTGTTTTATCTTTGTGCTCCATGCAAACCCCTTGACATCTTGCTCTGACTGATAGACGGCAACCAACTTTGGTCTAAAAGCATCTTGTCTTGTCATTGGCCCTTACACATTATGTCATTTCAATATTCAATCATGACTTTCATCTGATGACATCATTCCATTTCGCTTTCAAACTCATACTGTGGAGAACAACATCTGTCTCTTGTTCACAGTTTCAGAGATGGAGCTTTGTGGTCTTGAATAAACAAGTCTTTTATCATAATTTGGTCACTTAGCACAAATAATAATCTAAACTGAACTGCTACAGAGAAAACAGCCATGTCTACAGGCAGTAACACAGTTATGTAATGCTTGGAAACTTGCCTCCCTCCCATGTGCAGACATTGCACAACTGCACCTGAAAACAGGCACATGTACATGTAGTCCAGACAGAGAGCAGGTGATTTATCTTAGATTTGCCCTGAATGCTGTTTACTCAGAGTGAAATGACTGCAGCTACTTATCGACACCATAGTTCATAGTAAAATGATTTTTTTTTAAGAGTACAATTCTACATTCATACATGAATATTTGATTTATAATCCCAGTTACAAAAGGCTGCATTGCTCATGTGCAGGAATGATGCATTGCTGGCATGAACCACCTGAGGGCAGTACGTTTCAGTTAACTGTGTGGAATTGAGTCTCATCACATTTTATTGTAGGGAGGACATGATGCATAATGGCTTCAGTGACCAAGACTTGTATAAAGTTCGATATTTGGCATAACTGTCTAGAAAAATACAGATTCAATGATATTGCTATCAAGTACAGGCAGCAGGTATTTATTTTAGTGATGTTGTACCGATGAGCAGCCTGAAGTGCACAACCCAGGGCAAATAAGGTTAGCAAAGCATACAACAACAATAACTGAGGACAGTCAACAACAGTTTTACCAATTCAGATCTTTTCTCATGTCGGAGACAAATGAGACTTTTAAATCAACACAAAACAATAAAAGTGAAGGGGGGTGGGGTGTGTATGCGTTGGTGTGTGTGTGTGTGGGGGGGGAATGCCCAGAGGAATTTACACCCCTGTGTATCCTTACATAACTCCCTCCATCATACCTGTACCGCCACTGTCTGACCCTGCTTATCACTGTATCATAAACAGTAGTATAGCCGTATTGTGCATGAAAAACTAACCTGTGTGGATGTAGTCTTAAAGGAAATAATACATTCTAAATGCAATTCTGCTGAAACAAACTACCTACATTGTTATACTGCCCGGCCAGTAACACTCAGAAATGTTGAATCACTACCATCGTTTTTAATTCTCCTCTTTTTATTTGTGTCTTTCGTTTTTCTTAATTTCCTTCTTCTTTTTCTTTCATTTCCCTCGCCACACACGTGTATGTGCAGATAGTGATGGTACACTATTAACATTTTTGCGTGTGCATCTGATCACGTTTTCCTCTTTGTCTGGAGATTTGTCTACCTTTTTGTTTGTGTATGGCATGGTCTCTGATAAACTATCGCAATCCTCCAAGAGTCCAAGAGAGCCTGGTCATGGTGTGGTGTGTGTGTGTGTGTGTGTGTGTGTGTGTGTGTGTGTGTGTGTGTGTGTGTGTGTGTGTGTGTGTGTGTGTGTGTGTGTGTGTGTGTGTGTGTGTGTGTGTGTGTGTGTGTGTCTGTCTGTGTGTCTGTGTGTCTGTCTCTCTCCTCTTCCTTATCGGTCAATTATGTTTATAAGTTGTCTGTATGGACATAATGACTTTGTTGAACCCGGCACACACACGCACACACACACACACACACACACACACACACACACACACACACACACACACACACACACACACACACACACACACACACACACACACACACACACACACACACACAGAGAGAGAGAGAGAGAGAGAGAGAGAGAGATTCTGTAATGATACGACAGTCATGAAAGGGAATTTATGACGTTTTTATGATGTCTTATGGGAGGTATGAAGTTTCAAATTTCCAAACAAACCAAAATCACATTTTTGATAAAACACACCGACTGTAGATATTCAAAATGAAACCTAAGAACATGGTGAGAGCATCTTACAGGACATGAATCACTGACACTTGAAAGCTTTGACTAAAACAACGCATGACTTAGAGATACATATCAAAGTTTAACACAAACAAATTGTCTGTTGAGGTTATCATCAGTGTTTATGCTGTTTGATGTGGAGAGCTGCGTGGACTGTATATAGAGCTCCCTCAAACTTAAGACTTCAAAAACAGTGGAAAAAATGAATGTGTGAGGAGAGGGGATGGAAAGAGATTGAGGTCAAATGAAAGTTTAAAAAAAAAGGCAACAACAGAACTCTTTAAGTGTGGTTTCCTAGATTTGTGATAGTGCTGCCGTGGTGGCACCGCTGCAACAGCATCTAAATCAAAAATCTCCCCGAGCAAATGAGCGTCCCATCTGGGGCCTTTGAAGTTCCTCGGCAGCGCGACCCGACACTTCCTCTTTGCATTACAGCGCCAGTTTGTGGTTGGTTTCTCAGGGGAATCAAGAAATACGTGCCTTGATTCATGCGTGTGTTAGTGTGTGTTAGTGTGTGTGTGTGTTAGTGTGTGTGTGTGTGTGTGTGTGTGTGTGTGTGTGTGTGTGTGTGTGTGTGTGTGTGTGTGTGTGTGTGTGTGTGTGTGTGTGTGTGTGTGTGTGTGTGTGTGTGTGTGTGTGTGTGTGTGTGTGTGTGTGTGTGTGTGTGTGTGTGTTTTTTTCCCTGATGCTGCGAGGCAGATGACATTGGACGGACGCCACTCGGCTCCGACCTGGAAACTTCTTAATGCACATCTCTTCTTGTCTCTCTTCTGCATTCATTTGTTCACATTCACACACTGCACACACACATGTACTGCAAATATCAGGGCACGTGCCGTAATATAATGTACATATAGACTCAAGTTTGATATAAAGATACAGTAATACATATAATGACTTTGATGCTTATTTGCTCTTGTGTGTAATGTAGCTTAACGTTTGCGAAATCCCTGATAAGAGAGTAAACTGACAGGATTTAATTTACATTCTTGTTAAATGGAGTTGATTACGTCTGTCTACTTTGGATTGCTCATTTATTATTGGATGTAACTGTCATTGTGTGTTCAGTCCTCTACTGGTGCCTTATTTTTAGGTACATATAGTGGTGGGTTGCCGATTGTAATTGAAAGAAGAAATAGGAGGCTTACATGTTGAGTGTTTTTGTATATAGGTATGCTTTAGTGTTTGAACACCATTAGAAACTTCTCCCTGTTGCATAACTGTGGCCCTTCTCAAATCCTCGCTGCCCCAAAAATCAAAGGATTAAAAGATAAAGACTGTGTATATTTCAAGATTTTTGTTATTGTCAGAAATCCTATGGGAAACCACTAAAACCAACAATGTGTCAGTTCGTCTCTCTATATTTTCCATGGTCTTCAGCCACGGACCCTTCAGTGCCTATTAAAGATGTAACTCTTTAACAATGGCTGTTGAATATATAGTGTCACTTTTGAAAAAGGTTAAATAATCTTACAGTAAAGCTGGACACTAAACATTTTAGCAAGGGCCCCTCAGTGAGGCATTTGATGGGGACTACTTTAAGCCTCGCATCGATATCTATTTGTTGCTGTGTATGTACTGGATGCAGCAAGTGTGATGGACTTGAATGAACTTTAAAGTGGATACAGTGAAGGGATGTCACCCTGATATGTACAGTTTTGGAGAATATTGGAGCTCTGTGGCACAGAGCAATAAGACATATCGGGTTTTAGCAACACAAACAATACTCAACCAATGCATTGTTGCTTTTGGACTTTTTGTGGGATTTGTTGACAGTCAAGTAAATATAAAATACTACCAAATTACTGCAAATCAAAGTGCACGACTGAGAAACAGTTACCAGAAATGTTCAGATGCAGTTACTGCTGCAAATTGAGGTCACACTAGATACTGAAAGCACATAGTTTACATACTTTTGCCCCCCATAGATGTTTTCAGATATGTAATATTGGATCATTTTTCTCAATAAATAAATGACCGTGCCAAATCTTTTTGTCTCATTTATTTAATTTGATTGATCTAATCTTAGGACTTGTGTCAAAATAGAGAATTCTAAAGGGTTCACAAACTTTCAAGAACCACGACCAACGCAAGAGTTTTGAGGCTCATGTTGATTGTGATATCTGAGTTCTGAAATTCAAAAAATATGAATCAGCTGATATACATTTTCTTCTCACTGTGCATGGACAAAAAAACTGAAAAGTAAACTTGTCTCTGGTGGACAAACTACAGAATAGTAACATTGTTTTAAATCATATCTTTGGCGTTTCTGTGGTTCAGTTTTTGAAACTGAGAAAAAAGAGCTCAGTGGTTTGTTTAGCTAAACATCTCCAAACAAAAACCACAAAGTCACACTGTTCCTTCGCCTGTTTATTCCGTCCCTCTATATCAGTGATTTGCAGACTTTATAAGTGTAATTTCCGCAGCAGTGGGAAGTTGGGACGACAAAGCAGCTCGGCTTCCGTCTTCATGCTAATAGTGTTGTAGTCTCCAGAGGGGTTGCATTTCCTCCTCTGAGGGAAGCACACACAGACTTGCACAGCCACAGTAGTTCCAACAGGGGATCCAGTCTCCTTCCCCCCACTTTAGCTTGTCTCCATCAGTTAGCCCCAGATTAATAAAAGGGGCCAGTGGGGGCTAGTTAGTGGTCTTGCCTGGCCGTTTCTGAAAAACTGTAAAGGGGTCAAGGGAACAAGAGGGTTTCTCTTGATTAAAATTGTAACTCCTGTTTGATATGTCAGCCTCATGTACAAATATATAATAGTACACTTTCATCTAAGAAGAAAAAGTGAATTTAACTTGGTGTTGTGAGGCTACGGGCGGAGAGTTTGAGGACCTTTTAAACTGGGGTTCATGGGCCACACAGAAAGCGCAGATTCTGGGGTTTTCCGTCCACATCCTACCTCCACGGTTGAGATGAACAGTGGAGACAGAAGTGTGTGGGAAATATTTATTTCCGTAACAGAGCAATTTGGGTGATCTGAAAGAAAGCTCTTGCATCGGAAATCTTAGGCCTGATTACATAATTGTCAAATAAATGATTTAGTTCCTGTTCGGCCTGCAGTTTGACATTCAATTACTTCGGTCTGCGCATTGTTTGCAGAACTTATGGTCTTGTAAGATATAGAAAAATAAGCGTGGATCAGAAAAAATGGGTGTCACATTATCGAGTGATATAATCTGTATTGTATTTGGTAACTTTTTTCATACAGAGTGCTTTTTTATTTTATTGTCTTTTATTTTGATCTATATTCATGTGAATCTTAATGAAATTGACCTCTTTCAATCTAATTTATTTGAATCTCTCAAAAGAAGCAGTGATTTTAGGGTATCAATGTGTTAAATATATTTTATGTTATTAACTGATATTTTACTGTGGCTTGAAGAAAATTTGCATCTTATGTCAACGTCTTTCTTGTGCAGCTTATTTAACCATAAAGGCAGGTTTTACACCACAAACTGTCACTATCCCCTGTGGCTACGTCACTAAAGGCTGACACCCAAGTGTTGTAAATGTTGTCGTTGGCATGCTGTCAGAAATTCTGCCTCCACAGCATTTTACCAGTTGCACACTTGTGACAACAGGTTCTAATTATGGTTAATTGATGTAAAACCAGTGTAGGTGTGTTAAGATGTATTCATCTTAAATAGCAAGAAATAATAACAATTTGAAAAGGATGTAATTCAGTGAGAAAGATTTTTTCTTTTTCTTTCGTATTGATCATCTTGTTTTCTCTCCGAGCGCATTAATTGGTCTGTTTCGTGTCAGTTTGACAATCCAGTTCTCCTCCGGCTAAATACCAGAGAGATTTTAGCTAAAGCTGTGCAATGATGACTCGAGTGAACACAACGCTGTCATTACTGTCATGACATGATGATATGGTTCGGGTGGACATGGAATGCAATCACGTGTGTGTACGTGTGTGTGTTTGAGTGTGAGTGAATACCACTAGTAGGAATTCCTATGGACACAGCAGGAGATGGGTGTTGGTTAAACTTAAGCCAGTCGGCCGATGTGTCGATGGTTCATGGTGGAGCTCATCAGAAACTCATGCTGTTTGATTTCTGCTGTTCTCAAGCTAACAAGGCTTACTGTGATTCTTTGTGCCAGAAATTTAAATTATTTTGATTGCGTATTTTAATTGACAATATATGGGTGTAGTAGTGGACTGGCAATTGCAATCAAATCTGCTTTGACATGAATTCTTGTCCAACTTTGACTAACTCGTGAGAATTAGTGCTTAGAGGAGCAGGAATTTTAATTGACTGGGACCTTTTGACAAAAAGAGTCAATTCAAATGGCAGACTAATTATAGCTTTGAGGAAAAGGGTGTTTACTCAACTGGTACCTGCTTAAAGGCTGTTCATTGGGGTCCATAGTGATGTTGAGAAGTGAAAGAATGTGCATAGTTTGAATTAAAACTTACAAAAATAATTGAAAGAATTGCATCTAAGGAAGAGAGGAGCCAGGACAATTCCCTACTATTACAGTGGTATGAAGTATCTATGGCATTTTCACACAGCAGTGGGCTACCCAAAATGTACATATTTTATAGTTTTATCCCTTCTGTTTTCTTGATTTTTCACTGATGAAAGTAATTTTGAGATTTAAATAAGAGCATTCTTAGAAAGGATGTGATTACAGATACAGAACAAAGAACAAAACTTGCATGTACTATAAACTTTGTACAGCTCTTTCTGTCACCTCTTGCATCAGACATTCAGATGAACACAATTTGCAGTAAACCTCCACTTACATTATATGTGACTACATGGTGAGTAGGTGTAAAGAAAAATGCAGCAGAGCCAGAGAAGCAGGTTTATCACATCAAAGAGTCTGATTGAGTCATCAGTCACTTGAGAATAAATACAATGAAGCTTTTTCTGGAAACACAAAGCATTCCATCTGATTTCAGAGTTTTAGGAGAAGAAGGAGGCTGACCGTCGCGGGCTCAGACCTGGTTTGATTCTTATCAGGCCGTTACCCGGAGGATGACACCCTCAGGGTTCTCCTGCTTCTTCCACCCTAATGTCCTCATGCAGTCAGTTTCTTTGTTTTTTTCCTGTTGTCTCAGGATGGGAAAGAAAATGAAAGAATGTCTGAATACAGAGGAAGCAGGTGTTGTGATATAAGATGACTCATTTTTATACCCATTAGCTCATTTGCTGCATTTCTTTCATATATTGCAAGATGGTAATTCGCCCCTTTTGAAGTCCAATGTAGTAAATACTGAAAAAAAAAAATGTCCTCAAGTGAGTTAATTTTCATACAAGTCATCATATGTATCCTTTATATCTGTCCTTTCCAAAAACAGAAGTGCAAAAGTCTGAAAATGTACTCGGGCTGGGTATCGTTCAAAAAATGTCAATATTAATACCGATACTTTAACTTTGCTAGGGATTTCACAATATTTTTTTCCATACCAGTTTTTAAAAAATCCATTATGAGAAAAACAAAATTACATCACACATTACGGAACAAATCTTAAATTACCATGCTGCTCAGAAGGAGAGAGTATAACACTGGTTATTTTGTCCCCTAAACACCTAAATGGTAAACACTAGTCAGATGGCTGCGCACAAAGAAACCTCCAGTTCCTGCAGCATCACAACTCAGACAGGTAAGTGAAATAAGGTGCTCTAATCTAAGATTTACTTACACTTAAGTCGAGACCAAATCATTTTATCTACGTGGGCTGAGTAATTTTAAAATACTTAACAATACTGTATATATATATATTTATATAGTATATCATATATATAGATATATACTGTACTGTATATACTGTGCATTTTATATTTTATATTTTTACTGCTATTTTACTGCTATTTTATTATTCTATTATTATCTTATTGCTTCCTGTATGCTGCTGCAGCGGGAAAAAAAATGTCCCCTCGGGATTAATAAAGTAACTACCTAACCTACCTACCTAACCTAATACACCCTCAACCCGGCTGAAGTAAACAACTACAGAACCATCTTTCTTCTTCCCTTTCTTTCCAAAACTCTCGAACGAACTATCTCCAATCAACTCTCCTCCTATCTTCACCATAATAATCTCCTTGACCCTCACCAGTCTGGTTTCAAGGCAGGCCACTCAACAAAGACTGCCGTCCTCGCTGTCTCTGAGCAGCTTCACACTGCTAGAGCAGCCTCTCTCTCCTCTGTCCTGATCCTTCTAGAACTTCTGCTGCATTTGACACAGTGAACCACCAGATCCTTCTTTCCTCCTTCAGGACCTCGGTGTTTCAGGCTCTGCTCTCTCCCTGTTCTCATCCTACCTCAATGACCTCACCTACCGGGTAACTTGGAGAGGATCTGTGTCTGAACCTTGTCCTCTCACTACTGGTGTCCCTCAAGGCTCCGTCCTGGGTCCCCTCCTCTTCTCTCTGTACACCAACTCTCTCTGCTCTGTCATTCACTCACATGTCTTTTCCTACCACAGCTATGCTGATGACACCCAACTGATCCTCTCTTTTCCCCGATCTGAAACACAGGTAGCAGCACAAATCTCTGCCTGTCTGACTGACATCTCTCAGTGGATGTCCTCACACCACCTGAAAATCAACCTCGACTAGACTGAACTGCTCTTCCTTCCGGGGAAAGACTCTCCCACCCTCGACCTGACTACTACCTTGGACAACTCTGTTACCCCGACCCTGACTGCTAGGAACCTCGGCGTGGCACTCGACAGTCAACTCTCTCTTACTGCCAACATCACTGCAACAATACGTTCCTGTAGATACATGCTGCACACCATCAGGAGAATATGTCCTCTTCTCACTCAGAAGGCGGCGCAGGTTCTGGTCCAGATTCTGATCCAGGTTCTGGTCCAGGCTCTGGTCCAGGTTCTGGTCAAGGTTCTGGTCCAGGTTCTGGTCCAGGCTCTGGTCCAGATTCTGGTCCAGGTTCTGGTCATCTCACGTCTGGACTACTGTAACTCCCTCCTAGCAGGTCTACCTGTTAGCACCATCCGACCTCTGCAGCTCATCCAGAATGCAGCTGCTCGATTTGTCTCTATCCTCCTAAATTAACTCCCACTACTCCGCTCCTCCTCCTCCTCCTCCCTTCACTGGTTACCAGTAGCTGCCCGCATCCATTTTAAAACATTAGTACTTGCGTACCGCGCTGCGAACAGATCAGGTCCAGTCTACATCCAGGACATGGTCCAACCCTACATCCCAGCCCGCTCCCTCCGCTCTGCTTCTACCAATCAGCTTGTTGCTCCTCACTGAGCTAAACACTCTACAAAATCACAACTGTTTGCTGTCCGGGCTCCTAAATGGTGGAATGAGCTCCCCAACGACATCAGGACAGCAGGAAGTCTGTACATCTTCCGCCACAAACTAAAAACACACCTCTTCAGACTTTACCTTGAATAGGTAACACTTTAGTAGCACTTAAAATGACACTTACTGATAGCACTTTGTAGTTTGGCTTTCTTGAAGAAATTGTATTTTCTTGATTCTTGTTGTTCTGGGTTTTGTACCCTCATGGTTGAAATGCACTTATTGTAAGTCGCTTTGGATAAAAGCGTCAGCTAAATGAAATGTAATGTAATGTAATATGGTAATAGTCATGGATCAAAACCTTGATGAAGTTAAAGTACAGAAGTATTCAGCAAAGTGTACACAAGCGTAAAGGAAAAAGTACACATTATGTAGAAATCTGCATTTCCAGAGTCTTTATTATATTGTTGTACTACTGTTGCTGGTGTGTTAATATGTATGCAGCATGTTCATATTAAAGAGGTGACAAGTGTAGGTATTTTCCCTATTGTTGTGTAGTATCTATAAGAATGCATCCTTTGTTATGAGCTGATCAGAGTTTTTTTTTTGTGAAACCAACTCGTTCTGATTCCCAGGGCGTCAAATACTGCTGTTTTGTCAATGCTGCTGGCATCACAGAGATACCCACAAGGTGACCTGTGGCGTCGTTGCATGGACCACTTCATTTGAAAACAAAATTCAGGTAACAGAGTATACACCGAGTGGCAAAGTCTATGTGGGGAGGAGGTCAGATGTGATTGGAAGGATCAAACACCTGATTTTCACCCAGTGCGAAGGCAAAACTCACCCCGGCATTATAATGGGTTGGTTGAACCCTGAATCTGTAACTACTAACAGCCATACAATATTTGCCCTCGAACTGTAATGGAGTAAAGGTATAAAGTAGAAACAACGAGCAAGTACTTTAAAACTAAACAGAGTAGCTTAGTAAATGTGCCCGGTTCTGTTTCTTTTTACTAATAACAGTTGTGGAAGTCCAATATCAACCAGCTGTCTTAAAATAATTGTGTTGCATGATGTGCAGTCTGATGTTTGTCATAGTTGATGGCGATCCATAGTAAGAAAGCACATAGTTTCTGAAATCTCCCAGCTCCTGCTACACTTTGATTGTTTCAGAATAGCCTCTCATCAGCGGGGTAAATAAATAAATAAAATAAATAAATAAAGTAGCCCTTGAATATTCCCTGCAGGGGAATTCTCTTTTCCCATCTACAAGAAGAGCAGCAGCCCTGGAGCTGTCAGTGGATGTCTCAAACACAGGTCAGCAGGGTGGATCCGGGCTCTCTGATTGGACAGTGTCACCTGTGCCCCTGACTCAACCCAAACTGCATGTTCGTGACAGCACAGATAACTGACACAGTGATTTTCATCGAGCTGTTGGCACAAACCCAACATAACCTGCTGGACACCCGAGCTGAGCTTTGCATTGTCACGCTGCGGCTTCCAGCAGGATTAACATCCATCCACACCTTAAAACACACACACACACACACACACATACAAACGAACACTTGTGCACTTAAAAACGCACAAGTCTATTTGTACATCTACATTTGAATACACAAATTAATTTGCATGCACACACACTAGTGATGAGGACTCTAAGATAAATACTTTTTGATATTTACTGTAACTATTTGGTCAGTTTATTATTATTATTATTATTATTATTATTATTATTATTAGTAGTAGTAGTAGTAGTTTTATTCAAAGACACACACACTTTGACATGGACACACAATTTCCAGATATCGTAGGTTCATGTACACACACCTTAATGCATAGCATGTGCACATACACACACACAGAAGCTGGAAAAACACACTCACACACAAAGACACACATATCTCACAAATGTATGCACACACACACACACACACACACACACACACACACACACACACACACACACACACACACACACACACACACACACACACATGTAAAACACATACATTCTCTCTTACACACAGACACACAGAAAAGCTTTGCTAAGTCCACACAGAGGGGACCCTGCCTTCCCATATTGACACTACTTACTGTACATTGTTTCTAACTCACTGTGACTTCAGCACTTCTTCAAACACATTGATCCCCACGTGAAAGATTACTGCTAGCCTTTGTTGTTGATTTTGCACTGTCTTTCTTGTTAATGACACATTGGCTGACACATCCTGAATCGCAGCCTCTTTGTCATTGTTGGGTGTGTGAATAAAGAAGGCCCGTTCTAGCAAAATGTGAAGGGACAAGTTTGGGCTTAAGTTAATATTACTGTGACCCATTAGCCCATGCGGGTCGGGAATGCGGGTAGATTGTGTGTGTGTGTGTGTGTGTGTGTGTGTGTGTGTGTGTGTGTGTGTGTGTGTGTGTGTGTGTGTGTGTGTGTGTGTGTGTGTGTGTGTGTGTGTGTGTGTGTGTGTGTGTGTGTGTGTGTGTGTGTGTGTGTGCGCGCGCATATCAGGTTTTCATCCCCATAGAGGCTCATTTACTCAGTTATTGCAGTGTACATTATTTAAAGAACTACCTCAGTGCTATTTTTGAGAAATGTGTTTGTTTACTTTCCTGCTTAGTGTTAGAAGAGAAGATCAATACCAAAATCATGTTGATCTAACTCATGTATATGACTGCTAACAGGGAGGAACAGCTAGCCAGCTATAGCACGCTAAATAGTGAGCTCCAGAATTACTGCTAAGTGGACTTTTGTACTTTGAGCGGAGCCAGGCTAACTGTTTCCAGTCTCCATGGGAAGCTAACTGGCTACTGCATGTATCTCAGCAAGAAGGCAAATAAATATATCTGTGAAAATGCAAAGCTTTTAATTTGAAGGTTGACATTTTTTTTTTTTAAAAGTGGGATAGAATAAAAAAAAAATCTGACAAATAATTTAGAAAAGAAATGCTCTTTCCTTAATCAAACTGAACATAATTATACATACATTATTTTAGCAACATAGAGTGCATACATACATACATACATACATACATACATACATACATACATACATACATGCATACATACATACCTAGTACATTAACACATCATCACATCACAACATTCACATGATATAATTTAGCATTTTCACTAGTTTTGGCTGTTCAGGGTGTCAAAAATCAACAGCACAAACAAATGTTCATAAAAGCAAGAATTTCTTCCTTTAATGTTCTAACAAAATTCCCCCTTCACACACACAAAACACACACAGCTCCTTTTTGCATGCCGTTTTACTGAGCACTATACTTTATTCACTGCAATAAACAAGTCCTGATAGACACACAAGTGTGTGTGTGAGTATGTCCTGCCGGTGTGTGTGTGCTCCCTGCTCCTGCAGTGTTATTTGCTGTTATCCCGGGACTGTGATGGTGTTTGATATCGTCCCCTGCGGTGCCCTCTTTAGACCCTCTTTAGCACCTGGTGGGGCAGCCCAAAGGCTAGAGCAAGCCTGTGATTGTAGCCCCCCGCAGTGCTGGGAATGAGGGTCCTGCCTCCCTCCAATTACACACAACCCAGCCCCATGAAACGCAGGGCTTTACGGCTCTTATCCAATATGAACCCCAGGCAATAGAGGGCAGGCAGAATAGGACAGCAGCAGGTAGTAATGGAGCTTAAATGGCAACAGGCATTCCACAGTATGAGGCCTCTCCCACTGCTGGGGACCAGTAGGGTGACAGGTGAGGGATGGATGGTACGGCCACGGAGACGGTTCACGCACAGCACCACGTGAACACATTCACACCAAAATATGCCTGTGCATGTACTGACACACACATTTATGTTTATACTAGCACTGTATTACGGCCATTTAACGTTTCTTGGAAATATTCTTATCAAACAATCTAAAGAAAACAATATTTGGAGGGTGACATCAGCAAGTGCAAATGTAGCTGCATGGTATTAAATAACCATTAATGCTTTTTCTTAAATAGTTATATTTCACACTACAGCATGAACAAGCCTGAAAGATACGTCCTGCCTGGTTCCAGTCCCTAAGAAGACGACTCCATCTGGCCTCAACGACTACCGACCGGTTGCCCTCACATCTCATCTGATGAAGGTGTTGGAGAGACTGGTCTTGGCCCACCTCAGGCCGCTGGTGAAATCTTCACTGGACCCGCTGCAATTTGCGTACCGGCCTCATGTGGGAGTGGACGACGCCATCATCTACCTGCTGCAACGAGCTCAGTCTCACCTGGATGGAACCGGTGACTCTGTGAGAATCACTTTCTTTGATTTCTCCAGTGCATTCAACACCATCCAACCACTGCTACTGAGTGAGAAGCTGCGGGTGGTGGGGGTGGACACGTCCACCGTCTCCTGGATCACCTGACTACCTGACAGGCAGACCACAGTTTGTCCGTCTGGGCAGTGTGCTGTCTGATACGGTGGTCAGTGGTACTGGAGCTCCTCAGGGAACTGTTCTGTCTCCCTTCCTGTTCACCTTATACACAACTGACTTCCAGTACAACTCAGAGTCACAACATCTGCAGAAGTTCTCTGATGACTCTGCCGTGGTAGGATGTATAAGGGATGGACGGGAGGACAAGTACAAGACAGTAGTGGAGGACTTTGTGGAGTGGGCGGGAAGAAATCACCTGCTCCTGAACGTGGCCAAGACCAGAGAGATGGTGGTCGACTTCAGGAGGAAGACGACGGCTCCACAACCGCTGAGAGTTCTGGGAGAGGAGGTGGACATGGTTGAGGAGTACAAGTACCTGGTGTCTCCATGACAACAGACTGAACTGGAAGACCAACATCAACGCCGTCTACAAGAAGGGGATGAGTCGACTCTTTTTCTTGAGGAAACTTCGACCCTTCAATGTGTGCAGCGAGATGTTGGAGATGTTCTACCAGTCTGTTGTGGCCAGTGCTTTGTACTTCGCTGTGGTCTGCTGGGGGAGCAGCATTGGAGCCGGTGACACCAACAGACTTAACAAACTGGTTAAGAAGGCCGGCTCCATCATTGGCTGCAAACTGGACAGTCTGGAAAAGGTGGTGGAGAGGAGGACGCTGAACAAACTGTTATCCATATTGGATAATCCTGACCACCCTCTCCACCACCTGCTGCAGGGACAGCGGAGCACTTTCTCCAAAACTCCTCCACTCCTCCAGATCTCCGCTGTCACTGATACAGGGACAGATACAGGAGATCATTCCTGATACAGGAGATCATTCCTGCCCACTGCAATAAGACTGTACAATAACTCACCTCTGGCAAAATCCATCACACAACAATAACACTGTTGACTATGTTTCTTGGTTGTTTGTATATAATATATATAGATATATACTGTACTGTATATACTGTATGTACTGTGCATTTTATATTTACATTTAATATTTTGTACTGCTATTTTATTGCTTTTCTATGATTCTATTATTATCTTATTGCTTCTGTATGCTGCTGTAGCGAAAAAATGTCCCCTCGGGGATTAATAAAGTAACTACCTAACCTACCTAACCTAACCTAAGATGCACTGTGGCTCAGGGGTAAGGTTTGGTCACATACTAGTGTGAGGCACACTTTGGCAGGTTGGGTAGAACCGTGGGGCGCCATCACATACCAACTACCCCCTTCACATTGTTCTCAAAACATTTTACAGTTTAAACCAAACATCTGATAGTAAATTGAGCCATAGGCCATCCATAAATAGGAGGGACCCCTGGAAAGGGGCTGGACAGGTATTGTAGCCCCTGCTGTGACACCCACGAGGCAGCCCCGGGAAGCTCCATAGTGGCAGCACATCACAGTGAAACTGTCAGTTATAAATTAAAGCTATCAAGAGCTTTACTTTGGTTCCTTTACATGTGAAATTACATGAATAGCAAGAAAAGATAAGAAAACAACTTTATTTAGGACAATGTTCATAAAATATATATATATATATATATATATATATATATATTTTTTTTTTTTTTTTTTTTTTCTTTACATATTTAGGGCAGGATGATAACATTTAAGCCCAGAAATAACATATACCTCAATCAGCATCACATTTCAACCTGTGATTTGTCACATGACAAGACATGAGCTGTTAGCAGTTAGCAGTTATTAAAAGAGCCCATCTTTGAACAACGGTTTTAGGTTGTCAGTCTTTTCACATTGAGCCAATAAAACTAGTGACGGAATACAATTTTAAGGAAGGTATATTTAAGGCAGGAATGAACAATGTTTTACCAGTCCACCTGTTGAATGAGTCAACCTGACTCATGAACACTGTCCACACCCAAAAGCACGACTTATAGGGTGAAGTTTCAGCTTGTGTACCACTGTGCATGACAACACAGTCTTCATGTCTACAGTATCCACATTGCAGCAACTTTTGCAGTTCTTACATTTGGACACTTCTTCAACTTCTGGATGCTACCAGCAATCAGTGGTATCCTGTCTTAAAAAAAAAAACCGAACCATGTAATAAAATTAAGTTTAAGCAGTGATTGTTTTTGCTGCTTGCATTTTCATCATTAGCACTACAACCTACTTAATGTACCGTATTTTTCGGACTATAAGGCGCACTTAAAATCCTTAAATGTTCTCAAAAATTGACAGTGCGCCTTATAATCCAGCGCGCCTTATGTATGGTTACTTGTTGTGCGTTTGATCGATTTTATGTGGTACAATGCGCTCAAAAATCTGTCGAAATGTGTAAGTACGACTTTGGTAAGCAACGCAGCCGCTCCGCTCAATGGATATTCGGAGCATTACGGTACGCTGTGTCACGACCTGATCGGCCCGGTAACAGGAATGTAATGTCTGAACTAAAAGTGCATTCATGTAAGGCAGCCCGCACCCGGAGTATGCGTTAGCCACAATAAACCAATCAGAGAACAGTATTTAGTACGCTTACCCCCTCCACTTGTTATACATACTGTGCTTCAACATTATATTACAGTACATTTGTATGTACGTAAAAGGACTCCAAAAATGGCACCTGTTAAGAGGCATGCTTACGAAGTGGGTTTCAAACTCCAAGCAATTAGCTACGCAGCAGAATATGGGAATAGAGCAGCCGCCAAAGAATTCAACATCAATGAATCAATGGTACGGAAGTGGAAAGTCTGATTTACCGGACTGTGTTGTTTTGCTTAATGCGCCTTATAATCCGGTGCGGTTTATGTGTGAACATAGACACGTTAATTCACAGTGCGCTTTATAATCCGGTGCGCCTTATAGTCCGAAAAATACGGTAAGTCACTCAACACCCACAGAAGAAAATAACAAAGTTGTCAAGGGGAAGAACACCTTAAGATATATTTTTTAGTTACAGACGTCTTACGTTAAATTCTTGTGTTTCCGGCATGATTTTGTATTGAAAAGCAACTTTAAGTTAGCCTTGTATTACCAGACCCAAATTCACTGTGAATAGACAAGGTCTGGCCCCGTTCCATTGGAGATTGTTTCCAGGCTTTGGATCCAAATGGACTTAGACCTCAGGTTAATGAAACTGAAACTGTTGGTATGATAGAGATGGGATCTCTGGAGTAGTGCACCTTTAAGGACAAGGACTCTGGTCAGAGAGTCGGGCACAGAGAGTTGAAACTGAAGAACTTTAATGATTGCTTTTTGGACAGATACAGGTCATTTTGGGTGTGTGTAGGTGTTTGTAGACGTGTGCCTGTGGTTTCATGGCGACAGCACATAATGACATTCAACCTTGCAGACTGGGAGTAATGAGGCCCATTAACTTCCTTATAGTTGGGGCCGACTATAACCAATCAGCATTAACCATTATATAATGTATGTTGTGTGCTCAAACTAACCACTGTGCAACAGTGTGTCCTTAAATGACCACTTCAGACTTTGCAGACTCCAGCTTCAGTTCCTCAAAAACTGTTCCTATCACTGTTCTTCAATAGCTCTACCGTCGCTGCCATTGTTGGACCGACATTTTGAAACAAACGCTTGACTTTAGTGCCTTCCCACTCAGCCTCCCCTAATGGCCGCTGATTGCTCTACCCTTCAGACTGTTTGTAGTAACTTTCATGCGAACAGGGTTTCCAGACCTAAGAATCAAAGCAAAAACTGAAGCTATGAGCAAAAGATCGGCGGAGCTAGAATAACTTTAATTGTAAAGTTATGTTTTAACCATGTGCCACTGTAAACCGTGTAATGTTCTGCACCTATAACACTGACCAATGAAATGGAGCTCTCACCATGTAAAGAGTGCCAGAAGAAAAAAGGGGCATCTAAGTAATGGCTTGCTCATTATTTTCCTTTGGCTGCAGAGCTTCTGTGTTTTTTTTGGCCACAGATCATGATTTATCTATTTTTTTCTGTATTTAAAAAAATAAATAATTATGCCATCTGACCTCTGGCTTCTGAGGTACAGTTATGGAAGCACTTCCTCTGTGCCAGGAATTCAGCGACGCAATTAACAAAAACTCTCTCTGATGTCTTATCAGACGCACAAACGTTTCAGAGAGTGTGTGTGTGTGTGTGTGTGTGTGTGTGTGTGTGTGTGTGTGTGTGTGTGTGTGTGTGTGTGTGTGTGTGTGTGTGTGTGTGTGTGTGTGTGTGTGTGTGTGTGTGTGTGTGTGTGTGTGTGTGTGCGTGTGTGTGTGGTCAGAAATGGAAAGAGAGCAGAGGTGTTGTTAAAAAGGTTACGGCATGGCAGAAACACTAACAGTTACATTGCTAGTCAAGGGAAACTGGCAGATCTGTGTTTATGAGGCTACGGGCTGATTGTGCTAATAAACCAAAATGAACTAAGACAACATCAGTTTGTTGATGTAGCAGATATAATTCTGGGACGTGTACACTAATCCTTATCTTAGGATACGTTAGGGTACATGGAAACAATCATTACACATCGTATTTCAAAGCATATTTTTCCATCTCCACTCATATAAACACTATCATTAAATAAATGTCTACGTCCATGAAGATGAATTGCATCTTTCTTAATGCATTGGGGAAACCTTGATAAACAACAATACACTGTCATCAGCATCAAATCAGGTCTTTTTTCAGTCCTTTTAACTTTGACATATCTTACATGCAAAGGTTTTATCTGACGGCATCACTACACACTCCAAACGCATTCAGGTTTTCTTGTGAGCAGGCCACATTTCAATAGGAATTACAATTTTAATCAAGGTGTATAAACCCCATTGAATTCCCACTGTAAACTGCCCATTTGTATTCACTGATGTAACAATTACGGTGAAACAACCCCGGTTATAAACTTTGTGTTCTCCTGTCATTTGGAGGGCTGAAGCTGTAAAGTTGAGCAACATTACTGTGTCTTCTTGTATCTGGTTTGTATCAGGATACATGAGAGAAGTTTCACAGGCTGCTTCTTTCCAACCTGAAAGTCTCAGATTTAACAATGAAAATGATATGCAAGACAAAATTATATAAAAAAATAATTGTATTGGTCCTTTAGTGGTGGCACGCCATGCAGATTCCTGCTCCCACAACAATACAGTAGAGTGCAATGACATGAAATCAACCAGATGTTCTTGTTATTTTTGAATTCTGTAAAGAGCTTAAATTATTTTCTCGAAATTAATAATTTTGAGAACTGTGTATAAGCCGTATGTGAGTACTCATTAACAATTGAAGGGACAGGTAATGAGCGTGGAATTGCACCTCTAGGCATAGAAAGAATAGAGCTGTGAATTAGCATCCCACTGTTTTCAGTGGAGACGACTACCGTCTACTTACCAGGTTAGACGAGGTGGGGCACTGGCTTCCTTGCTGAGCTTAGGTGTGTCCAGTACAGGTGGAAAACATCAATCCCCCCTATGGAGCCCATGAACCAACCTACTGTGCACACCCTCCCCCTGGTTAACAAGTGATAACCTCGTGGCCACACAACCGTATCATTGATCTTAGCAAGATACAGGCATGCACAGAAAAGTAGAGCGCTGTCTCCATGTGAAGTCCACTGTTACTGAATATTCCAACAATTCAACCCTGCCACAGGATGTCAACGAGGCGTTCTTGTGACAGGTCTAACAGATTTTTGAAAGGCAACTCTTCCAGTGTACTTTTCAGTGTTGGGTGTAACATTCAGTTTATCAGCCATTACTAAACCCAAAATCTTTTTACCTACGCAAGTTGATCTTCTGGTGATGTTAAAATTTCACATCAGCATGCATTGAGAAATCAGTATGTAGGTTGTTAAACCTGTTTATAAAACAAGATAGGATTGCAGGGTGCATGTTCCTCTGAAAGTGTTACAAAAGTTGCACAAACGTTTTCCTTTTCAGAAACTGACTCCTAATCCCGTTCTAAACCGACTGAATTTATTCCCTGTTGACTATGAGAATAAGAAAGAAAGCATACACAGAAGGGACCGAGCTGTTTTTGTTTTCATGTGTGCAGTCTTCAGTCTGAAGAGTTATTCGTCTTGTTCAAACACTGATGCGTGGGAATCATCAAAGGAGCCACACAATACTGACGTCCCACACACAAGGATGTAAGTTTACTGAGTCATGTATCTCTTGATCAGGGAGCTCTGCAGAGGCAGACACAAAACTGTGAAGGGACTACTGTAAATTCCAAAGTAAAAGCCTGTATTTAAATAATGTTAGAGTTGGAAATGATAGCGGGGACATGGCTAAAGTACAAATAAAAAAAAGTTGGGAAAAAACATCTTTATGCAATATCTACCTTATGAGCGTATAGTAATGTGCATTTCGAGAAAACGGTTTTAGTTTACCATCACAGTCATGCCTTCCCCACCGGTTTTATTTTGCTAATTAAATCGTTTCTATTGTGCTGTTTTCTGTTGATGTCAGTGCATTTAACACTTCATGTTAAAATCCTAGTAGAAACAGTAGGTATATATTTTGAATGGCTTTTGATGTGAGATATTTGTACAGGAAGTGCTGATTTCATGTACAGGAGTTAACGTTCATCGAAATACTGCAAAATGGGAGCAACTGAGAAGAATCCCTGAATGAAAAGAATATTTTTGTAAGAGATGAGAAACTTAGCAGCAGAATGGTTTGTTTGATGTGACTCTTGTTAAAATGAAGGAGTTCATTAAAGAGAACACCCAACAAGGTGTCAGGGCACATACAGTACAAACTGTTGTATCACTGATGAGTTAAAAAAAAACTGGGATTCAGACCGCCAGTGTTTCTTACATCACACACCCAAGGAAGCCACCCTGCCAATTTGCAGGCTGGTGCTTTTCATTTCATTGCCAGGAAGTAAGCAAATATATCGCCTAGATTTTGTGTAAACCAATAAAGGTTATTTTGGCAATTACTGGCACATTTTTTGAAAAACAATAAACATTTCTAAATAAGTAATGCTACTAGTTTGAAGACAGTTAGAGCATGTATGCTTGTCTCGTCATGAACTAAGGAACATTACCGACTCTGCTGACACACACTCACACACACAATTGCAAACAAAGCCAGCATACATTTGAGATCCAGTTTAGAGACATGAGTCAGTTTACAGTAGCTGTTGTGCAAAGAACAGTTATATTTAAAGGTGTTTCAAGTGAAGTCATGTATGCTACTTTGATAACAATCTACTGGTTCACAGTAACTCACAAATGTGATTAATGAATCAGCATCACGGTGTGTTGTCAATCAGCAAAGAACAAAAAATGTGTCATCTGTTATACATCATACAAGTCATGCACATCCTACTTTTACCTCCACCCTGCAGAATGACCACTGACTAATGAAACTGTCTGTGGGTGTATTAGCCAGTTATTCTGAGCGCCGCTGAGCGTGTGCAGTGTGACCTTTGAACCCTGCTGCAGGTGTAATAGCCATGCTTTTATAGATGTATATCATCAGTCGGAGCTGTGAGTTGACTCTGTGCCATGACTTCCTGACCCGTTGTAATCTCTGCCAACTTCCTCTTTCCAGTGAGCGTTTCAGGTTTAGGTTCAGGAGCAGGATTCTCTTATTATTCAGCTGAAATTATTTTCCATGAAAGAGACTCGCAAACACGACACAGGGTGTGGTAATCAATTTTATTGCACTTAAAAACATTCCACTACGCCACAAACTAAACTGGAAAAGTTTGGAAAGACAAAACAACTTTTTTTTTTTTTTTTAATTCCACACTTCATGCATCAGACTCAGTCCTGCAGCGGAACAGATAAACCTCTTCTTTGTTGTAGTTTGGTGGGTTTTCAGTAAGATGCATCAATTTATTTGTAGGACGTGAGGTACATGTATAAAATGTATCTGGATCCAGACTCAAAGAAAACATACAGTTTGAAATTTGAATGGATTTTGTTTGGTAGGCATGAGGCCAAATTAAGTATGAAGCAATAGTCTGTGTCTCACGACAACGACAGAACCATTATAATATTATTGCAGTATTTCTTTGGAAACTGCCACCTGTCTCTTTACTCAGCTAATTGTTCTCTAAAAGCTCAGTTTTCCATGTGCACTTGAAAAGGTTTACGTAATAATTTAATAATATTCGTATTTATTAGCAGCAGTGAACAGGATAGCCATGTCACATTTACCCGAGCTCTTCTCTTTGAATCTGAAATCTTTGTTTTAAATCATAAACATAAGATGTGCATGACTAAAAAGCTAGAATCAAAGTCAGAAACCTGGCTATTAATTAAAGAAACAAGTTATTAAACAGTCAAGAACTCTGCTGATCTCCTTCATCAAGACTTTGTTAGTGTGGTTTGATCAGATTTGATTGACAGGTGTTTGTCACATAAGCATGCAACAAAAGTTGTTGCTAAATCTCAATTTAGTTCACACAAGTGTGTGAGATCACCATTTCACAATCGGTTGTGCGTTGGTGTTTCACTCGACTCATTGAGAGGACTGGTCTTGAGAGTTTCTAGGTCTAATTTTTATCATTTATAATATAATATAATATAATAATGGCCTACTTTTTACTCCGCTACATTAATTACCAGGAAATTACATTGTAGTAGTTGCTAGATTGTTGCAGATTTATAGAAACAAATTTCATGTTTTATTATAAAGCAATAGGCTATGCAGTTAACAGTTACCAGCCTTGAGAAACTACACCACTATAATTCCTGCTTTATATCAATATATGATACATCACAGGAAAGTACTATTTTTAACATTTACGCATAACTACATATATTTAACCAAAAGATCTGACTGTTCCCACTGTCACTGCTTTCAGAAGAACATTTTTAAGATTTGATGTTTCTTTTGGGCAGACTACATTTTTCCAGAGCTTTAAAAATAAGTCATTGTAGACTTACATCTGTTAATAGTTTGATATCTGGTGATGCAGAAGAGTGAATTTTTTTTTTATTTTTTTTTTTATTACACCCAAAATATGTTATGCAAATTTGTATCAGACAAAGTTTTTATTCATGCTGTGATAGTGATTTCAGCCATACTGCTGAACCTCTCTGTCCTATGCCTGCCTCAACACACTCTTTGAGTTATTTTTGTTGAGACAAAATAAAAGCAGCTGTAGTATTTTAACAAAGACATGCTATGGCATGTATAAGTAATATGCTGATACGTATCAGCATGATCTGAGACTGATAAAATAATGGAACGTCAAAAATAATTTAGAATAATTACCTTCAGCCCAGAGGTCATGCTTGTCTGTTGACGCTGCAGTTGCATTCATGTACACACAACAACCTCAGTAGAGCAACCTCATAAACGCAGATAATAACACACAGGAAGTAGCCAGACTCACATTCACCCCTTTTATCAATGAGATTCAATGACTGTATTCTTCTATTCAGATGTATTCGTGGGTTTTGTGCGCCTGCAGTGTCCCCATTGATCATCGAGTGTTTTCATCCATTTTTATTCGCAGCACAGTGAAGCATTCGGGTACAAAACTCTCAGGTTAATTAGGCCGATATCTGAATGGATTTTGTCGGGCTTGTTTTCATGCAGCCTGCATCAGGACATGAGAATGTAATGCCCATGTTTTGTTTCGACAATTACTCTGTGAAGGACAAGAGGTCCCTATAGAGCCAGCAGTTATTCAACCGTCTTATGAAACAAGAGATTTTATGTGAGAATAATAACAAATAATGATATAATTAAGCTCAAAGCACAACATTCAAATATAGATGAAGAACAAGCTGTACATCTGTAATCCCATGTTTGGCTATTAAGCTTTCCTTGCCTTCTGTTGTCAGGCTTGTTGTTGGGTTTATAATGATCTTACTTGTACTGGACCAGCAAGTTGCAACTGTTTGAATTTCATCTTGTCAAGTTTTAAATTTACCAAAACGAAAAACGGTGGAGTAAGAAGCAATGAATCAGGCAACTAGTATGAAAACCATGTGCAGATATTTTCAACCGTCAGAGACACTTTTAGACTTTATATTTCACATCATCAACATTTTCGAGTGAACTGAACGTACAAATAAAGGAAACGACTGGAAGATTTTTGTTGTGAAACAAAGAGCGAAGGAGTTAAGACTGAATTTTTAAAAAAAAAGTCTGCAAATAGGAAGAGATCAGAAAATGCGTCTCTTTAGATGTTAACAAATATGAATGTCATATTTACTTTTATTGAAATTTGGATTGTAAAATTTGGATCTGTGTTTTTGTCTTTTTTCTTCCGGGTTTGGGTAAAATATGGTTGTTTTCGGACCAAAAGTGCAAAATGAATTAGATTTATGGTTTGTTTGGCCAGTTTCAGAGGCACTTTATTCAGTTTTGAATCACATTTGTTGACTAAAATGTTTACATGTTCCATTTTGTTTCCTATAAAGTAGTCCTGCCATCCTTATTGTTTACATATCACAAAGCCCCATTCAAGTACATATGAGGTGCAATCAAAAACTTCCAAGAGAGCAACACAGTAATGTGCACTGATCGGGACGAAGCAATAACTTTGAGTAAGTATTCCAACAACTGGGTTACATGCATTTGCAATTTAACCATGGACCTGAAACTTTAGCAGAGAGCACACATCAGATTTTGTCTCAAAATCTGGAAATCTGTAACAGAGACCCTTGAAATGCTTCAGAAAGCCTAAAGCGATGAAGCAGTGAGTCGCGTAAGGTGTTTTGAGTGGCATTCACCTTTCAAGAGGAACACAACTGTCCAAGACTGAAGAAAGCGCCTCTGGTCAGGAGTGCAACCAAGAGCTGGTGGTTTTCTTTGACAATCATTACGACTTTGTCCACCAGGGTCAGACTGTCAACACCCAGTTTTACTGATTTAAATCAGGTATGGTTTTGGTTGTTGCAATCTCTAAACATTTTGAGTGGGCCTCGTAATACAGCTGCACTGTGCCCAGTAAGCCTAGATCTAGATTAATTGAATTGCAAATGGGAGCTACAGTATATTAAACAGATGAAAAACGTTACATTAAGAGAATATTACTTGCATCAGAAGTTCCTTTAAAGTTCTGCTGCAGCGGTCTGTTTCGACAGGATTTTGTCAGCCTCTCTTCATCCCCGACTTGTACAAATACTGATTACCCATCAAATGTTTTCAGACTCATTTTTCAGGAGTGGTCACCAAATAATCTCTTTCATCAGGCTCTACACAGGAGATACATGTCAGATCAACTGACTCAGACTCAGCGGTTTGTCCGTGGCAGAGCTGTCAGGAATGTTGGACCTCACTTGGGAGAATTTGAGCTGAAGCCGTTTGTATATTTTCTTATCACACATCCGGGATGTCTCACAGACAGTGAGTCAGATGCTCATAACTGTAAACTGTGCATGTCCTGTCACCCCCATGCACTCGTCAATCAGTCCTCGCTGCATGTAATGTCACATCACGTCCTCAGCATACGTGTTCAAACAGCACCGGTGGTGCTGCAAAAAATTATGTCAATGAATTGCTTGAAAGTTAAAGCACTGATTTTTTTTTTTTAATACAAGTGGTATATAGCGGCACGGTGGTGGGTTAGCATTGTCACCTCACAGTAAAAAGGTTCCGGGTTCGAATCCAGGCCTGGGCCTTTCTGTGCGGAGTCTGCATGTTCTCCCTGTGCCTGCGTGGGTTCTCTCCGGGTACTCCAGCATCCTCCCACCATCCAAAAACATTAGTCTCAGGTTAATTGGTGGTTCTACAAACTGCCCTTAGGTGTGACTGAGAGCGTGGATGGTCTTTGTTTCCGTCTGTCTCTATGTGTTGCCCAATGTGAGCTGAGGGATAGGCTCCAGCACCCCCGTGACCCTGTTCAGGATAAAGCAGGTATAGATAATGGATGGATGGATGGATGGAAGTTGTATATAGTTGGAAATCTTAGGCAGCAGTTAACACAGGTCAGGATCCCACAGAGTTTACCTATAAATATTCAACCATTAGAGAAGGACGTTTAACCTTTATTTTCAACGATAGCACGTTAAGATCCAATGACAATCTCCAAGTAATGAAGGAATAACATTTTCTCAGTGACACGCTACAACTTTAGCTTAGCGTTTAATGCCTAAGTTCATTGTTTTAAATCTTGAACACAGTTTAGGATCTTTCCCCTACTTACGTATATATAAGTGAAATAATAACAGTATATGGACATTATGGTATTAAGGTTTCTCTTTGACAGCCTTGTGGACCTGTCCAACAGTTGTGAAGATATTCCAGTGTAAACCAAAGTGGTGGACCAATCAGCTATCAGAGATTCCCATCAAAATGTTTAATCTCCTGGATCTTAAACTGTCATATCCTGGAGGCAAAAACGTTTCACTGGAGTTTTTTGCACAGAGGTTCTTTGTGTAAATGTCAAAACCCACAAACTGAACATGGGCAGTTTCATGCATGAAAGGTACTTGTGTATTATGTGATGTGTTCGTGTGGGGAGGGACATAAATCTATGTATACAGTCCTGGTGAGGGGATTCGACTTCATTGTCACGTAACCTAAATTAACTTTGTTTACAGTTAGAGTAGAGGTCAGTAGTGTGTGTACGCGCATGAGAGAAATGAGCATACTTTCTAGGACTTCCCAGGAAGTAACCAGACCACTTTAGAGTTTAAACATTCAACCATTTCTGATTGCCGAAACATCTGAAGGCACTTCCTCCGATCCCTGGGCTCATCCCTGAGAATACAGCATAGCAGGTGATGGCACTGACAGAGAGCAGTGCACTGAAGAATGAGAGGGAAAGAGGGTAAAAACAAAGGGAACCAGAGAGCGTTAGAAAGATCATAGTGGTGAGAGAGTAAAATGAAGAGCAGGGGGAGGGAAGGGGAGGGGGATTGAGGAAGTGAGGGGTTGCTCTCGAGGGCTTCGGTTACGTACGTAGAGAATACAAAGTGTCAAGAGAAAAGAGGATGGAGAGGTGACTCCATCCAAAGAGCTGTACTTTACTGTCACATGGTGACAGGTGAGAGGGCCGGGAGTTAAGAAAGGGTGTAGCACAGATAAAGGATAACATGTCACTGAGAATGTATCCTCTAAAAAAAACAATGTAAGGTCAGTACCTCTGCTCAAAGCACTTCCTCAAAAACAAAAGTGTGATTTTTGCCACTGGTGGAAATTACAGCCTTCTTCAGTGTGCTAAAAGAGTGGGGATAAC
Organism: Brachyistius frenatus; assembly: GCF_029030835.1. NCBI lineage: Eukaryota > Metazoa > Chordata > Actinopteri > Embiotocidae > Brachyistius > Brachyistius frenatus. Next base: position 416,542 of record NW_027210698.1, read on the forward strand.
AATACAGACATGGTAATAAATTGCACAATTTACCGTACATCCGGAAAGTATTCACAGCTCTTCACTTTTTCCACATTTTGTTATATTACAGCCTTATTCCAAAATGGATTAAATTCATTTTTTCCCTCAAAATTCCACACAGTAGCCCATAACGACAACGTGAAATAATTTTTTTTTTAAATTTTTGCAAATCTATTAAAAATCAAAAATGAAAAAAAATCACATGTACATAAGTATTCACAGCCTTTGCCATTACACTCAAAATTGAGCTCAGGTGCATCCTGTTTCCACTGATCATCCTTGAGATGTTTCTACAACTTGATTGGAGTCCACCTGGTAAATTCAGTTGATTGGACATGATTTGGAAAGACACACCGTCTATATAAGTTCCCACAGTGGACAGTGCATGTCAGAGCACAAACCAAGCCATGAAGTCCAAAGAATTGTCTGTAGACCTCCGAGACAGGATTGTATCGAGACACAGATCTGGGGAAGGGTACAGAAAAATGTCTGCAGCATTGAAGGTCCCAATGAGCACAGTGGCCTCCATCATCCGTAAATGGAAGAAGTTTGGAACCACCAGGACTCTTCCTAGAGTCGGCCGCCTGGCCAAACTGAGCGATCGGGGGAGAAGGGCCTTAGTCAGGGAGGTGACCAAGAACCCGATGGTCACTCTGACAGAGCTCCAACGTTGCTCTGTGAAGAGAGGAGAACCTTCCAGAAGGACAACCATCTCTGCAGCACTCCACCAAGCAGACCTGTATGGTCGAGTGACCAGACGGAAGCTACTCCTCAGTAAAAGGCACATGACAGCCCACCTGGAGTTTACCAAAAGGCACCTGAAGGACTGTCAGACCATGAGAAACTAAATTCTCTGGTCTGATGAAACAAAGATTGAACTCTTTGGCCTGAATGCCAAGCGTCATGTTTGGAGGGAACCAGGCACCGCTCATCACCCGGCCAACACCATCTCTACAGTGAAGCATGGTGGTGGCAGCATCATGCTGTGGGGATGTTTTTCAGCGGCAGGAACTGGGAGACTAGTCAGGATGGAGGGAAAGATGAATGCAGCAATGTACAGAGACATCCTTGATGAAAACCTGCTCCAGAGCGCTCTGGACCTCAGACTGGGGAGAAGGTTCATCTTCCAACAGGACAACGACCCGAAGCACACAGCCAAGATAACAAAGAAGTGTCTTCGGGACAACTCTGTGAATGTCTTTGAGAGGCCCAGGCGGAGCCCAGACTTGAACCCGATTGAACATCTCTGGAGAGATCTGAAAATGGCTGCGCACCGACGCTCCCCATCCAACAAGTATTGAGCAAAGGCTGTGAATACTTATGTACGTGTTATATTTTCATTCTTTATTTTTAATAGATTTGCAAAAAGTTTTAAACAAACTATTTTCACTTTGTCATTATGGGATATTGCGTGTAGAATTTTGAGGAAAAAAATGAATTTAATCCATTTTGGAATAAAGCTGTAACATAACAAAATGTGTAAAAAGTGAAGCGCTGTGAATGCTTTCCGGATGCACTGTATTGGATATTATTAATATTTAGGAAGTCTGAACCAAGGTTGGTTACATTTTATACGTATGATTTCGGTTTCACACTGCAATTTTGTGAGCGCACTAAAGATCTTTGCATGATATCCCTACGTCCTGCCGTCATCACCTACCTGTGCTGCATCTCCCTGTGCTCGACGTTGATTGGTTTGTAGTCGAGCGTGCAGAAAAATAAAATGACAGGTTAATTTCTTTGCAATTACAAAGTTATTGTTATTATTGCTTATTAGTACTTTTCCTCTAAGAAAAAAAGTTCAGTTTTGGCCTTTTTTTATTTAAGTTGACTTTTGATTCCCTCGTTCGAGCCAATTACAATTAAAGACTTTGTCTCCTCTCCTTATGTTCTGCGGCAGCTCATTTTACTTCTCTTCTGGTTCTTTTTTTCCTACTGTTTAATGGGTGACAAGCAGCCTCAACGTCCTTTAATTGGGAGAGTCTGCACCGTCCAAAAAGTGTTTTCACACTGTGGACAAACCAAATTATGGTTCACTTTAACCCTTGAGGCGTCTGTGCCAGGACCAGGCTAGAGCTGTTGTTAAAATGCAACTTGTTGCCATTTTTCAGAGCTTGCAGAGCGTCGCTCATTCACTGAAGAGGCTGGTAGTACTGTGACTGAAATAGAGGCAACGTTGTTTTGCCTAACTTCTTTTGCATCAAATTTGGTGGCACTGCAGATGAGAATTTTCAGAACTGATTCAATAACATCAGTGTCACTGACTCATTGTTAAAAAGCTGTTTTTCTTTTTTTGCTAATTTACTATTTTGATTAGCTGTCCTGTTGATGGGGGCAGTGGGACTTATCCCTCTTATCGATGCGGCCCAAGGTTGTTCATTTTGGCCTCATAGTTCTTGAGCTTTTACTGACCATTAGGGGGAATTTGGTTAGGTGGAACAATAGCCTGGGACTGAGAGGGTTAAAATGTGCAGTGATGATGTGATGATGTGCTGCTAAGCTCAAGTACAGTAGGAATTATTGAAAACATGCCTGGCATGAAAGCAAAAAAAAAAAAATCAAAACAGTTTATAGGTGCATAAAACTTACCCAGAACATGTACTGCTGATATAAGTAAGTAACCAAGCAAAACAAGAGATTTCAAAGAGCTGAATTAAGCATAGGCCTGCTGTTTGGTTTATCTGTCTCCCACATTTGAATCTGCTTATCTGTGAACGGACATGAGTCTTTGTGTTGTATGAGCAGAGCTACAGCTCTGTCACCCTGCTGCTCTGGGACTCCGGTTCAAAGCAGTTCAATGTAAATTGCACTGCATCGTTCAATAGGTTGTGATTAAACCTACAGGGCTCATAAAGGACTCGGTGACAATCTAGGAGCTTTACAAGATAAAAGGAAGACACTACAGGTTGGAGATGATACCATGGACGGGGATGAGTAAAAGGCGCATAGCCTAACTGTGCGAGTTGTCCTCTGACTGATTGCTTCTGTCCTCGGGCCACATGGAGGTGGCAAAGGTCAAGGCTACAGTATCTGCCATTCTTGGGTGAAACTCCTTCACTTGTCTCCAGTCTCAGTAAGCCTCACTGATACTGTTTAGTTTGGGCATTTTAGCATCTTTGACACCCTCTGAAAGATGTGTGAAGATTTGATTGTTTTTCTACACATACAGTGTAGTCTATGTGTAGTATATGGGGTCAGACTCTCACCAGACACTTTTTTTTGTCTTTTTTGTTTATCTGATTGAGTCTATAAAGGGACAAATAAATAAGTAAGAATGTAACAGCCAACAAGCATGTGTAAAATCACAGAAATTTTTCTTACAGTCCTGAAGACTAACTTTACAAGGTTATTAATGCTTGGCCTGTCCTTGTCCCATCTACACACACACACACACACACACACACACACACACACACACACACACACACTGTAAAAAAAAAAAAACTGTTACCTATCACTGCTGTTGTTTTGTAAGTTTGTCACAGCTGGTAAAATGAGATGAGCTGATATTGGACTAATTCCAATGGAAACTGTGTGTGTGTGTGTGTGTGTGTGTGTGTGTGTGTGTGTGTGTGTGTGTGTGTGTGTGTGTGTGTGTGTGTGTGTGTGTGTGTGTGTGTGTGTGTGTGTGTGTGTGTGTGTGTGTGTGTGTGTGTGTGTGTGTGTGTGTGTGTGTGTGCGTGCGTGCGTGTGTGTGTCTATGTGAGAGTGAGAGAGAGAAAGAAAGAGATAGTCGGGGGGATATATAGTGTTTCCAGTGTTTCCAGTGTGATTGAGCTCCTGTAGGAAACCAGTGTGTCCCATCTGTCTGGGGACGACCTGAGGTGTTAAACCACAACAAAGGTTCCAACCACAACAGTTAGCTTGCTGCACCCCCGGGGAGGATCAATGAAGATGCACCAGCTAGAGGTGCATATCACATCTGTGGTATCAAATGCAACTCATATGTAACTTTCAACCAACACGTTCACCTCTCTCCTTTTTGACTAGCTATATTTTGGTTTAAATTATTTTAATGAAAGAGAGAAGAAAATTGAAAAAAGACAATAATATACACAAATTTTGAGGTTTTCATTCATAGATCAAACTAACCGTCCTGCTTTACCACGAGTTGAAGATTGAGCCTTTAATTCTTTTTTTTTTTTTTTAGCAATTAATTAATATTTTGGTCATACATGTCACTTTAATAAGATATACATACACATATTATTTGTATCTATTGTTAATATAAAAATATTGACAGGTGCAGTTTTAAATGTATTGTCTTTTTTATTTATTTATGTCATTAACTGTAGTGTCTGTATCATGGCTGTCCCTCCCTCAGTATGCCGTTATATCTACTGTATGTCACTTTGTGGCCAATTTCCCTGTCAAAGAAGCTCTAAAACGCAATGCCTGTGTCTCAATTCATATACTTCTGTTGGTACGCTAAAAGGTACTACACTAGATGTTCGTACACTTATTTGTGTAGTGCATGAATTTCAACAGGTAGTGTTGTCTCAAATTGAACACTGCTGTTGTGCACTCACCAGAACTGATGACAGCAACATCACTCGCCTACACATCTGCTGGCTTTGTTTGCTCATTTTTACAAAAAAAAAAAAAATAGAAGAATATTTTCATGCCTCCTGTTTAAAGATACTGATGGAAGGATACTAGTATCCATTAATAGTGTAGTGGTATTTAGTGAAGTGTTCGGCAACAGCTGCAACCACCAATTTCAGCAGTTTGAAAACAGGTTGGTGGGTTCTGCCATATAGCCCAGATGAGGTTGAGAAGTCTCACTTCTTCAAGTTTCTGTTAAGTATGTAAGTATGTGAATTGAGACACAGCTGATGTCATAGTTAATCAGTGTACATGTTTAGGTCATTTGCATTAACACCATTGGAACTTTTTATATTTGTTTATTGATTCACATAGAGTATCTTTGCGTTCTGCATTGACCCTATCATGTCTAACACCAGCATTTTGTACCTTCACTTTCTCCAATATCTGTACAGTATATGAAGTTCTATTTTGTTATTTAGGATGAGTTTCCAAACTGTGTCAGTCCAGATAATAGCGGTGGTATTTTCTATTTATTCATCTATTTTCTCTGCCTACATGGAATGTCTGTGTTTGAGCCCATCCCAGCATGCACTGAGTTACAGAGAGGAAATCATGGTGGACAGGTCACTGGTACAAAGCTAACATACCAACAAACACTGTCACACTCGTATGTATGAATACAGGAATTCAAGAGTTTAAAACTGGTCCGACCTACAGGTCTGCAGCAGGATACAGAGGAAATAAATCACGAACTAAGAAACAACACCTCTGGTTTGACAGACAGATGAATTCAAACAAAGTGATTGTAATATACCCAACTGTCTTTGTAAGACTGTGGCAACAAGATTCACTCCAGCTCTTGTGACATTGATGTATTTCCACTATTAGAGCCTATATTGTGCAGTTTAATTTTGTTTAGGCAAGGCAAGTTTATTTGTATAGCACATTTCAACAACAAGGCAATTCAAAGTGCTTCACATAGAACCATTAAAAGCATCAAAACATAAGGCAAAAGAAAAGGACATTTAAAAACAATTAAGAACATTAATTAAAACATTAAGAACAGTCATTAAAACATTAAACAAGCTAAAAAATGTAATAAAAGTTGCAGTGCAGTTTAAGTACAATCGATGTGGAAACAACCACATCTTGCAAGAAAAGTCATGTTCATATCATTTTTTCTTTGTTTTTCATTCCTTTTTGGAATATCTAGCTCCACTGTTGATCCTCCACACCTTAAATGACTCATCACTGACAGAGATGAGATAGAAGAGATAAAATGCTGGAAACGGTCTCTGTTGTTGTTGGGGTTTTTTTTTTTTTTCTTCCATTTTTATTTTTGCTATTTTGAAAGAGGTGTGTATTTAAGCAGAAATTATGAGGAAGGGATGAGGGTGGGTAAATCAAAAATACTCTCCTGCATAACTCAGTGAAGCTTAGCATGCCACTCACTTTTGATTACATAAATCTCTTTTGTCTGCCGTGCTTTTCTCTGCCACACAGCACCACCCAAGAGTTTAGTGCAGCAACATGTGTTTGGTGTTACTGTTTTACTTCCATTACTTAATAACTGAGAACAGATCATATAGTTTGAGCTGTGTAACACCTTATTTGCATTAGTTGGTACTGACAGCCGTCCATCAAATACACCTTTATAAAACGTCTTTCTTGAATCTGGACCTCTACGTGGAAAAGCTAATTTAGTAAAATGATCTACTGAATGCAACAAAAAGATTTCAACAATATTACAGGATTAAATTGGTTTGGTAATAATTGAACAAAATCTCCCAAAAAATATGTACAAATTTGAACTGAAAGTGACTAAAAATACATTGTAGCACTCTTGTATCATTTTATTATAAATTGCATTGATTTATGTTTGTTTGATTCTCAGAAGATTTGTTTAAATTATTATGAGACCAATTTAATTCTATAAAATATTTGTTAAACACTTGTCACATGATCAATAAAGGTTTTGCTACAGAATTGGTCATTTTAGGTGTATATTGTGTTTGAATATTAGTTAAATGTCACTAAAGCAGGCGAGCGATGCGCAGTGTTGTATTTCCCAACTGGCAGCATGTCTCCTGCGGCGCTGCTACTGCCAGTCCTATTATTGAATTTCCCTTTGATAATGGCCATCAGTAATGAACGCTTGAGGTCCGAAAAGTGGTGAGCTGTAACCAAAAAGCAGGAACGTGATTTTTGTTCACCTTCATTCAGAGCGAGACAGACAGACGCAGAGGAGAGATGAGGAGAATGAGAAAGCACGGAGAAAATGCTGCTATTCACCTGTTAAATTATTGCTGTCATATGATTAGAGCCAACACTTTTTTTTTTTTCTTCTATGATTATATAGTGCACATGTGATCACAGATCCTTTCCCTGTCTATTTTTGCTGGGAATTGCAGGTGCACCAATAGGAAAAATAGGCGTCGGGTTTATTCTCTAAATGACGCACTGCAGACACGAGGCATAACTCGTGCCTCTCATGCAGACTGTATGGCTGCTCCAACCTGTTAACATGGACACCGAAATGAAAATCAAGACGTTGCTCGACTCCCACGCGCACACCTTGCAGGTATTGTGTCCCAGGCCTAGCACAGACACCAGCAGAACAACATGAGGGAGGTGTGAAGTATGAAGGAGATTACTGGGTTTAAGGGGAGAGAGAGACAATCAGGTGGCTCCCTGGAGAGGAACAATCAGCTAAACTATTTCTTAACAGGTTTAGTTCACAGCCCTCATCTGTCTCCTCTAAACATCACACCTCCCAAACACCTCTGCTGCTGCCCCCCCCCCACCTCTGTCCCCCCTGCTGAGCTGCATGAACACAGAGCCCTCAACTTCAAAGGGCTCTTCCACCATCGACGCCCTGACCCCCCCTCCCCCCGTCTCTGTGATGACTGGCCAGGTTAGGAGACAGCTGGAGAGACTCCACCAGTGCAAGGCTGCAGGACCTGACGGCATCAGAAGACCTGCGCCGTCCAGCTGGCTGAGGTCCTACAACACCTCTTCAACCTGAGCCTGAAGCAGGAGGAAGTCCCGGTGCTGTGGAAGACGTCCTACCTGGTTCCAGTCCCTAAGAAGACGACTCCATCCGGCCTCAATGACTACCAACCGGTTGCCCTCACATCTCATGTGATGAAGGTGTTGGAGAGGCTGGTCTTGGCCCACCTCAGGTCGCTGGTGAAATCTTCACTGGACCCGCTGCAATTTGCGTACCAGATGTGGGAGTGGACGACGCCATCATCTACCTGCTGCAACGAGCTCAGTCTCACCTGGATGGAACCGGTGACTCTGTGAGAATCACTTTCTTTGATTTCTCCAGTGCATTCAACACCATCCAACCACTGCTACTGAGTGAGAAGCTGCGGGTGGTGGGGGTGGACACATCCACCGTCTCCTGGATAACTGACTACCTGACAGGCAGACCACAGTTTGTCCGTCTGGGTAGTGTGCTGTCTGATACGGTGGTCAGTGGTACTGGAGCTCCTCAGGGAACTGTTCTGTCTCCCTTCCTGTTCACCTTCTACACCACTGACTTCCAGTACAACTCAGAGTCACAACATCTGCAGAAGTTCTCTGATGACTCTGCAGTGGTCGGGTGTATAAGGGATGGACGGGAGAACGAGTACAGGGCAGTAGTGGAGGACTTTGTGGAGTGGGCGGGAAGGAATCACCTCCTTCTGAACGTGGCCAAGACCAGAGAGATGGTGGTCGACTTCAGGAGGAAGACGACGGCTCCACAACCGCTGAGAGTTCTGGGAGGAGGTGGACATGGTTGAGGAGTACAAGTACCTGGTGTCTCCATGACAACAGACTGAACTGGAAGACCAACATCAACGCCGTCTACAAGAAGGGGATGAGTCGACTCTTTTTCTTGGGGAAATTTCGATCCTTCAATGTGTGCAGCAAGATGTTGGAGATGTTCTACCAGTCTGTTGTGGCCAGTGAACTGTACTTCTAGTAGTCTGCTGGGGGAGCAGCATTGGAGCCGGTGACACCAACAGACTTAACAAACTGGTTAAGAAGGCCGGCTCCATCATCAGCTACAAACTGGACAGTCTGGAAAAGGTGGTGGAGAGGAGGACGCTGAACAAACTGTTATCCATATTGGATAATCCTGTCCACCCTCTCCACCACCTGCTGCAGGGACAGCGGAGCACTTTCTCCAAAAGACTCCTCCAGCTCCGCTGTCACAAGGACAGATACAGGAGATCATTCCTGATACAGGAGATCATTCCTGCCCACTGCAATAAGACTGTACAATAACTCACTTCTGGCAAAATCCATCACACAACAATAACACTGTTGTTTGTTTTTCTTGTTTGTTTAAATATATATATATATATATAACAACTTTGCACTATTGTTTAGTTAGTTTTAATTTAATTTAATTATTCTATCTTATTTTATTCTATTTTATTGTATATACTGTGCATTTTTATATTTAATATTTTTTACTGTTATTTTATTTCTTTCCTGTATCTATAAATGCTGCTGTAGCAAATAAATTTCCCCTTGGGAATTAATAAAGTAACTACCTACCTACCTACGCTGCAGCTGTTGCAGGTGCATCCCATTCATTGTCGTGATAGTCCTCTCTATAACTCTTGATTTGGATTAGATTTGATTTATTTTGCTCAAATTAAAAACACACAAGATTTTACAAAATAAAATAAAAATTCAGTGCAGTGTAGTGAGAGGCAAAAAAAAAAAAAATCCAGTGGGTGTATTTGAAGCCTCCACCCGATAATGTTAAAAATGTACAGTTATCGAAAATACTAAGTTTATGTAATAATTTCGCGACATAAAAATAATGGAAACAAATAACAACATAATATAGGTTACAAAAATCACAGCAAAAACAATGAAGTCAATATAAAAGCAAAAACATGAATATGGTGATGGATGAGAGTACATATGCATATGTTGCAGTTACAAAACAGAAGTTAAATATTTTTTAAGCACCTTTTCATGCATTTAATAGAGGAACAGCTTTTTGTCAGATGGGAGAGACCATCCCATAATGTGTTACCCCTGTATCGAATTGAAAATTGACCTCTGTAGGTGAGAAATTTAGGCGGATGAAGATCTGAGACTTGACGGGTAGAGTAGGAGTGAACTCGTGAACTTGTGAATTTGTGAAGTGTTCTGGAATATTTACTTCATTTGAGTATATTTTATAAATAAAAATACATATTTGAAAAGCATTTATATTGTAAATGGTAAGAATCTGTAGTTTCTGAAATAGAGGGAGAGATGGACTATGTGAATCTGATCGGAATTTTTCCGGAAACCATATTGGTATTTACAAAGAATTGAATTGGAATCTAGATGAAACAGAATCCTTTTGTACATATTTTTTTTTCTAATATTTTTGAAAAACATGGCAAGATAGATATGGGTATATAGTTATTAAAACAACATGGTTGCCTGCAAAGGTTATGCAGAGCACAGCTAGTCAACACCATATATTTAACCAGTTTGACATCAGTCATTCCTTCTTGTTGAGTCAACACCACCTGTGTACCAAAGACATTTTCAATCACTAGTTGTGCTCTGCATATTTTCGTGTTGTAGATCTGCTCTCAGCGGTCTGCTATCAGGGAATGGCTGTTAAGCCAACTTCAAAACATTTTCATAGTGCGATGCGCTCTTCTTTACTGCTGCACACTCTGGGAAGTTTGTGTCCTGGTTCTCCATCACTGGTCACAGTCTGTTACACAGGTAGATCAATGTATCTTCGGACATTTGGAAGTTTCACCACCATGTTTGTGAAACGGGGGACAATCACATCCCAACATTTGGTAGCTTGCTTGAAGACCTAAACATCCAGAAGGTCTGCGTCGGCAAGTTGTGGACAGTGGACACACGTACGCTAATGTAAGCTACCAGGCTAGTTGACCGTCTTGCCCCACTATTGAGCAATCATTGCTCTCGTCACCGACATCCGTCACCTTGCTGTGACAAACAGCCGCATGCCGAGAATCAAGAACAGTATTTCCTACATATCTTCCATTGTTTGTGTCTGTTTATGTGCATTGAAGATGCATCACTGCTGTTTCATGCGCCGTCGCTGTAATAACAACAGTCTTGAGGAGATATGCTCTGTAATGGAAAATGAAAGCCAGAAAAGTGTCTGGTACCAAAGGCGAGTATACTGGAGCAGAGATGGTAAGATCAGTAGAAATTCGTCTCTAATTAGGTGAACATCAAATCAGAACTTTGTGCAGGTGCATATAAAAGCATGTGAGCTTGTTATATATGTGCCAGCTGCTTTGTTTGCATGCATGCGTTTGTGTTTGTGTGTGTGTGTGTGTGTGTGTGTGTGTGTGTGTGTGTGTGTGTGTGTGTGTGTGTGTGTGTGTGTGTGTGTGTGTGTGTGTGTGTGTGTGTGTGTGTGTGTGTGTGTGTGTGTGTGTGTGTTAGCCCTAATATGTTCACCCAGTGGTTGTGAATGCTGTCTTCTGCCTTGCTCCATCACTACTAATAGTATAATTGACTGTTGGTTTTTCTTTTCATGTGGTAAAGCTAGTGATGCTATCAGCAAACCACCGGCGCCATTTCTGGACTCAATAGAATAGAAGAAAACAACATAGAAGAAAGAAAAAAAAAAAAAAACTACCAATCTGCTTTCCGGCAAATGTGTGGTCTGCTCAAGAGGCAACATATGAAAAAAACAGTGGCTGTTGCTGTTAGTGTGTGGGTGTGTGAAAGAGATACAGTGATATAGTACATTGCTTAAAAGTTTGCTATCATTACAAACTATAAGCCAGGCCAGAAAGGGTGTTGTCTTGGAAGAGGCATAAATCTTAATGACTCCCTAAAGATAAAATCAGTCTACTATAACATTAATGAAATGTCAGGAATTAATTGACTTGTATATTTTAGCAGGATTTAGAAAAACTTGTTTATTTTCTGTTGGCTAAACTAACACTGTTTCTTAAAGAGTCCCTCAGGTCTTCAAAAAGTCAATCAAGGGTCTGCAGCTGATTCTGAATGATGCTGCTGCCAGAGTTATCATTAGGACCTGATTCTCACATCTTTGCACTGGCTCTCTGTGTGGTTTTAAAATTCTGCTGTTGGTTTACAAAGAGACAAAGTTGTCATGTGCAGACAAGCCACTGTTCCTCCAGTTGCTGTTATTCGATTCAACGTTTCTTTCACCAGTCTTTTTGTAAGAAAATGGACTGTGTTGGTGAAGTTTTACTTGGCATATTCTAAGAAAAATCGTTAGCAGATGCTTTAAAAAGATAAAAGCTCTGCGAGTTTAACAAAGTAAAACAACAACCTTATTTTATGACCTTTCATATTGTGGATGGACCTCTTTTCTGTCCCTTTTGAAAGTCATCCAGTCATTTTATGTTTTGTTAAGTTGTAATGCTGTAACTGAAGTGAGGATGTAGTGACAGTATGTAATGTGGTTGATTAAACTTCAAAGTGTTAATGGCACAATACCAAAACCCATATTTACAACAAATATTATGAGGTAATAAAATATTTGCTCCATCATCTGCAGATTGGTTATATAACATTGTTTCATCAGAACCACCACTATGCAGCTACGCCTGTGAACAAACAACTGTGCAGTGTAATTACCCAAGAACATTCTGATCCGTGGTAAGTACCTGTATAGTCAAAACAATTAGACGTGTCAAAGCAGATATACAGTATTATATAATCACTCTGAAGTTTCCCATCAAAGTGACAGGTACATTTTCAAAATCAATCAAGCATATAATGTTATCTAGTCAGGCTTAGGTCCTTGGCAAAATCAGACTTCTCAAAGTCTTGTTTAAACATTACACAACGCATGTCCAGGTTGTGTGAGAAACAGATGGAAAATTGTGCACTGCCTAATTTCAACGTAATAGCATTCTATCTTAAAAAGCTTTTAAAAAATAAATAAATTCAAAAGTCATTTTAACTGCTGTATCCACATTATTATTGTCACAAGTTTAACAATGACACTGTTGGTGGAATTATTTAGGCAACTTGACACAAATGAGCCACATTGTGTCTGTATACAGTACATTTCAATTGTGTAACATGGGTACTTATTTTCAAACAGTTCAGTCAAACTTTGAAACATAGAAATTAGTTAAAAATGGAAGAAAACACAGTTCAGGTCTTGTTCATGTGTATGTAACACAAGTCATTGTGAGGCCTGTGTAAAGCTAGACTGACTAAAATCAGTGTCCCACATACCCATCTGAAAACTACTGCAATCATGACTGAAATGCTAAAACACTTTTCACATTTAAAGACGATTCCACTCAACATCATTTTCCCATTGAAATGAATGAGTGGCATGTTCAGATTTGCCCATCTGAATGTTTTCAACCACTTTAAAGGTCCCATATTTTACAATTTCCCCATGTTTTATTTGTAGTTTTGATATCCATAAGTAGGTATTGGGGTTTTAAGTACCATAAACCATCTCAATATAGACAAATGACATTATCATAGTTTTGTGACATTATGAATAAAAGAATGTCGAACCGAAACAAATACTACAGGCTGTGTGCATTCACAGTATATAGCATGTAGACCTGCTTTATAATGAAAACAGATGTAGACATCTCAACTTATACAGTATGGGAACTTTAAACCCCTTCCTAATCAGTCATACTTCCGCCTACTGTGCAAAATAAACATTATCATTATTATTATTATTATTATTATGATTAATAGCAGCAGTATTATTATTAGTAGTAGTAGTATTACTCTACAATGCTCCCATTTTCTTTTTAGATCTCTTCAGATTTGAACATTTGTGTGTATTTTGTTCTCAGTAAAGAGCTGTATCAAGGGTGGATCTTAGTGTGTTTTAAAACCACAAGTAGTCAGCAGGTTTTCCCTTAGAAAATTAATTTACAGGTTACAATAAACGATAGGGAAGAATTAATTAACAGTGTAAGAAAAATTAAAGTACCTAATCAGACATCAGAGGAACTAACTAATATATATTTCCCGTGCACTTCGTGCCAGGGTTCATGTACTGTTCTTATTCCCACCACAGCACCGTGACCGTCGAAAGACACAGTTTAGAGAAGCACATTATTGAATGTATTAACATCTGGTAGTCTTCTGACTTCTTATTTGAATGCAGTGTGAGTCTTTATGTTTGTGTGGCTGCAAGATTCACCCATCTGAGAGTGAGATAATGGTCACATTTTCCCTTTAAATCTCGTGGTGCCTTATCATTATATTTACAGGGAAAAAAAATTGGCGGAAGAGCAAAGCCTGTGGCAAAAAACTGAAAGATAAAAAAAAAAAAAAAAGAAAAAAAAAGAATATTAAGCCTGTGAAAGTAGAAGAGAAAGAGCTGCGCAAAAAGAAACAGAATCAATCCGCACATAAAGAAAACTTGGAGTTGAACAGCCAATTGAATATGGAGACACATTTTTAAAAGCAGTCAGTACACGACTCCTGATTGTCGTCTCCTCTAATCTGTGATGGACAGGCCGGACAGAGGAGAGGGTTAGGTGAGATAGCGCCTTCTCTCTAACGGAAATGCAAGAGGCCAGAGTCTGATAAGAGCTGCGAGGAACTGTCCAGCCTGCATGCACTACATGGATGAGGTGATAACACAGCAACACACAGGACTCTGAGAAAAGATGACAGCGCATCATGTGCTGACAAGCAGAAACCTTTTCCCCTGCAGGATCATCATAAATCATGGTTTCCAAGTGTTCTTTTGGATCATTTGCCATAGTTTACTATTAAACTTAACACTGCTGATCACGCACAATAACACAACAATGCCACGAAAAGTTCAGTCACTTTGAAGAATTTTCCAAAGAGGTCAGTTTAAATATTTAATTAGTACTGTAAAACAATCGGAAAATGGCAACTCCAGCCAGAAAAAAGAGAAAAGAAATTGCAGAAATCATGTTAACAAATTCATTTGTCTAGATCTGTCATCCTTTTTCAATGACTGTTAAAAAAATATATTCTATGGTTCTTTACGCTGTCCGGATACTGCATTCATTTTGTTACACACATATACGAAACCAAAATCTTGCATGTACAAAGTAGACAAAAATAACTACCATCAGATTTCAATATATAGAAACAGAATCACTTGTTTAACATGTGGAAAGGAGCTGAGGATTAAACCAAGACAATGAAATGATGCAGTTTGGAAAATGATAAATAATTGATCAGAATTAAGTCATTTGTTGTGGTTAATATTGTTTGTTTGCTCAAGTGAAATATGAGACTAAGGATGCCTGAAACCCTCGAGTGACCCAGAAACTGAAAGCATGTCATCAGCATTTACGTAAGGCATTAATTTGGCACATTCACAGATCCATATGAAATGTTCTGTCGTGGAAAAGAGGTGGAAATGTAATGAATAATCATGTATGTATGTGTGTTTTTGAGGACTGTGCAGGTATGGGATAGTGCTGTGTCGATTGCCCCTTTGCGCAAGTTTGTTTTTGGTGCTCTGCTTGTAGAAACAAAGGTTCAAGACAGACTTGGTCAAACAACGGTTATCCCAAGTGGACCCCATTAGCCCTCTAAATGTGACAGGAGGAGCGGAGCTGAGTAATTTAGCAAAGTCAGTGAGCACATATGATGACAAATTAATGGGGGAGAAAACTTGTCAGCCTGATTTGAAAAGCCAAAAGATGAATGTGTCAGCTAAGCCCTGTGGAAAACATCCAAAGACCACCTTAGGGTTTTCAGAGACGTTTACACAGGCAGAGAGGAATTAGTCTGTCAGTGCCGTACGCTGTAGAAAATGACACCATTAACCACATTTAATGCAGAATTAAGACTAAAATGCTGGCTTTTCTGAGAAAAACAAACAGACCTAAAGATACCCAAAGATGAATCGACAAAATAACCCTTTTCATGGAGCAGCTACACAGTTTTCTTTTGATGTGAGTGCAGATGAAAGTCCTAATTTTCCATTTTCTAAAGACACACTTAAGATGGAAATGCCGTCTTCTTTAAGAGAGGGCCTACCTACTGAAAATGTTTGAAGGCCTCGGTATACTTCCCACGAAGTCTCAAATAGTCAAACAGAGTGAACCCTCCTTTCTAACAGCACTACTTTAATTGCTGTAAAGAAGCAAATGTGATGGTGCTAAAAAAAAAAAAAGACCCTATTCCCAACAGAAATAGAGATCTTTTTCATGATCTAAGCGCAAAGTCTGTTCAGGCTGCCAGCTCAAATCTGATTTTTCTCATATCCAGATTGAATTTTGAAAGTCTGAACAGCAAAAAAAACACACAAAATGCGATTTTTGAAATCTGGATCCAAACCACATCTGGAGATGGTTTGAAATGCGATTCCATTCGGATTTCTACAGATGTGTCTCGGTCCGGACGCTCCGCTGGCTCAGATCGCATTTCTTGCGTCACTCGCGACGTGACACGGTGACAACGTCATTTTCTGAGTGACAGAGGGAGCAAAATCTCAGCTACCTCTAGCAGAGCGCTCTCAGAAAGTGTCGATTTTCGGTTTTTAGAGGACAATAATAACAACACTTCACAGACAGAAGCCGTGCCCGCAGCTTCCATGTTGCAACCCAGCTGCACGTATGTCATTGCTATAGCAACCAATGCAGATAGGTTGGTAATGTCTAGATCTGTCTGGGCACACCAAATCCAATATGTTCACTTGCAAAAAAGAACAGTGTGGACAGTGTCTCCTAAAGATCTGATTTGAGAAAAGCACAAGTGAATTAAGGGCATGTCCAAATGTGTCCACTTAGTGAACTTTTTACTTTTAATATTTGTGCATTTCAGTGCACCCTTGTGTATAACACACAAAGTGGACTCGTATTGTGCACCTGCCTCTCGAGGCACATATTGTCCCCCTAATAATGTGAGCTCAAAATACTGCTTCATTGACTTGAAACCAGGTTTTTGTTGGCCAGCTGCGCAATTGCAAGAAAAGCATCAGTCTTCTCTGCTCTGAGACTGGGGGGGGGGTCGCCTGAAGGCCTGAAGCTCCGCCCACTCGCTGGAAGGTGTTCAGTGTCCTGTATGACAGTCCTGTTGCTGCAGTTCTTTTCCCCACGAAGCGGTCCGTCTGACATCCAACCTCTCGGTGACTTTATGCATGATGTCCCACTGGTACTCTGTCTCTCTGGTGGACGGAGCAGCCTGCTTTGTGAAAACAGAATAGAATTAGAATTTATTTGTCCAATGAGTGAAACATACAGATGCATATAAATCCAGCTTGTCCCCAACGCACCTGCATTACAATAGTGGAGATAATAAGAGCGGTGGAGTTGATTTAGTTCTGTAACGACTGCAACATGCACAACGCTGCATTATATCACGTCAATTCATTATATCACATGTCAATTCATTACATCACATGTCTATTAATTATATCACGTCAATTCATTGCAGAGTAAGAGTAACAGAGTTACATACATTATAGTTCCTTATCTAGGAATCTACCTAGATCTACCTAGACAACTGGATGGACACATAAAACAATCGGCGGTTATCGGAGCATTTTCCTCTGAACTCTGCTACGAGCTCAATAGAAGCTAATTAGCACATTAGCTCCCATTTCACCAAAATACCGTTATTCTACACCGAATAAAATCACATTGGCGGTTTGCACCGCAGACTAAATGTAGCAGAGTTACTGTGGAAAGGTTATCTAGTATGTAGTGTGTATTTTTGACTTTTGGAGGACTACATACAGCTGGATCACTTGAACTAAGGCAAAGTATAATCTTTAAATACGCTTCTCTGCTAAAGTTTATTATTGCATCTGCTGTTTTAGGATATCTTGACTGCTAAAGCTTGTATGGTTTTTGGTAGCTGGAATCGTATGTGATTGGATTCTTGTCTTCACTCAAGCAACTGTGAGTCAAAGAGAACAAGTTTAGAGTTAAACTGCTAGTCTTTTATTTCCAATTCTATTAAGGACTTATTGTATTTCACTTCCTACCGCTTGAGGTAAAAAGATTCTCCGGGACGAGTTTGGGACAAAATTTTGAGACTGTGAAAGTTTTCTTTGTTTAGAAATCAGTGGTGAGTTTCTATTGCTGCCCATTTGTAACACCTGGTGAAGGGAGACCTAAGGAGCAGAGGGTGTGGTCTGACCAGCTGTAGTCAACTCTGTTGTAAAACCAGGAAGTGTTTGAATGCTTCAGGGTCAGCAAAGGCTATGAAGACTCAGAGGATAAAGACAAAGGAGTCTTTTGTCTCACACTCGTTCACACCAATACCGTAACCTTTTCTCTCTTATCTGTCCCACTTGTTCCACACATACCAAACACAGAGGGGGCTCTGGAACTGCCAGTCAGCTACCCCCAAGACAGACTTCATCGCTGGCTTTGCTATCCAGCAATCGCTTGACTTCCTTGCTCTCACTGAGACCTGGATCACACTGGACAACACATCCACCCCTGCTGCTCTCTCCTCTGCCTTCTCCTTCAGCCACACACCCAGACCCACTGGTAGGGGTGGTGGTACAGGTTTACTCATCTCCCCCAAATGGAGTTTTTCTCTTTACCCACTTCCACTTCCTACCCCCACTGTCTTTTGAGTTTCATGCTGTGACAGTTACTCATCCAGTACAATTAAACATTGTTGTTCTCTACCGTCTTCCAGGTTCTTTGGGAGAATTTATTGGATGAATTAGACGTCCTCCTGTCTAACTTCCCAGAAAATGGCCCTCCACTCGTCCTTCTGGGTGACTTTAACATCCAGACTGAGAAGTCATCTAACCTTTTGCTTTTACTGTCTTTCTTTGCTCTCTCACTCAGTCTTTCCCCTCCTACTCACAAAGCCCGTAATCACCTGGACTATATTTTCACCAGAAACTGCTCCACATCTAACCTCACTGTAACTCCACTTCATGTCTCTGACCACTTCTTTATCTCTTACTCTCTCCCACTCTCTCAAACCGACAACCTGACCACATCAGCAGACTCTGTACCTGTCCATCGCAACATTCGCTCCCTCTCCCTCCTCCTCTCTCCCTCCTCTGTTTTATCTGCCCTCCCTTCAACTGACTCTTTCTCACTCATGCATCCTAACTCTGCCACAGACACTGTCCTTTCTACTCTGTCTTCCTCTCTTGATTCTCTCTGTCCTCTTACATTACGACAGGCCCGCAAGTCCTCCCCAGCTCTGTGGTTGTCTTGACTCGGTGCTCCCAGAGAGAGCCACCATGAGAGTGGCAGAAAGGAAATGGAGAAAATCTAACCACCCTGACGACCTGCTCACCTATCCATCTCTCCTCTCCTCTTTCTCTGCCTCTATCTCTGCAGCCAAAAGCTCCTTCTACCAAACCACAATTCAATCCTCATTTTCCAATCCCAAAAAGCTATTCTCCATCTTCTCCAACCTCCTTGACCCTCCTCCCTCCACCCTTCTACCAAGCCACTTTGTCAACTACTTTACTAAAAAGATTGATGACATACGCTCCTCATTTTCAAACCCAGCTTCTGTAACTACATTTCCATCATCTTCATCTTCATCCCCTTTGCTTTCTTCTTTCACCCCCCTGTCTCCCAATCAAGTTCTCACCTTGGTAACCTCTGCCCGCCCAACCACCTGCCCTCTTGACCCCACCCCATCTCATATTCTCAAGTCTATTGCTCCTGACCTTCTTCCTTTTCTCACCCATCTCATCAACACTTCTCTGTCAACTGGCTGTTTCCCGAACTCTCTGAAGGAGGCAAGAATGAACCCTCTCCTGAAGAAACCCACCCTCAACCCGTCTGAAGTAAACAACTACAGAACCATCTCTCTTCTTCCCTTTCTTTCCAAAACTCTCAAACGAGCTATCTCCAATCAACTCTCCTCCTATCGTCACCATAATAATCTCCTTGACCCTCACCAGTCTGGTTTCAAGGCAGGCCACTCAACAGAGACTGCTGTCCTCGCTGTCTCTGAGCAGCTTCCCACTGCTAGAGCAGCCTCTCTCTCCTCTGTCTGGATCCTTCTTGACCTTTCTGCTGCATTTGACAGTGAACCACCAGATCCTTCTTTCCTCCTTCAGGACCTCGGTGTCTCAGGCTCTGCTCTCTCTCTCTGTTCTCATCCTACCTCAATGACCTCACCTACCGGGTAACTTGGAGAGGATCTGTGTCTGAACCTTGTCCTCTCACTACTGGTGTCCCTCAAGGCTCCGTCCTGGGTCTCCTCCTCTTCTCTCTGTCATTCACTCGCATGGCTTTTCCTACCACAGCTATGCTGATGACACCCAACTAATCCTCTCTTTTCCCTGATTTTTTTTTTCCTTTCCTTTCAGCAACTCATTTCACACGTATATAATGTATTGGGAAGCAAATCTTGGAATTTGCTTTCCAGTAACTTTAAGACCAACACATCTATTGGTGCTCAGGTGGGTGCAAGTTTTTTTTTTTTTTTTTACCAGTAAACAGCGTGGGCGCTGGACAAGAAAATGCCAATTGCTTTATTGTAAAAACACACTCTAAGTGAGTCATCATAACCCAAACAGTTGATATTCAAAAGAACATTCAATAACAACCTTTTTTTTCTAGTAGTCTCTAAAGGATAATCCCTGAGGAAATTATGGATCATTATCAATAGAAAAAGCATTGTATTTGCTCATTGAAAAACTGAGGATGTAAATCAGGGTGACAACCGCATGTGTGGAGACATGAAATACATTACCCACAGCACTTTTAAAGATGCATGAATCTAGCATTATCCAAGTAAAATAAGAGAAACTGTGGAAGTCCCAACTTCATTTGAATGCATATTTCAAATAACTTAATGGTTTATTGAGTGTGGGAGGAAGAAGGAAATACATGGAAAGTGATGGAATATGGCAAACAGATTACTTCACTATTTTGTCCAAAGATACTTCTGTTGCCGACACAATTTTATTAGCTAAAAATGAATAAGAATTACAATGGTTTGGATGTGATACGTATATATTGACTCTGTAAGAATGTGTTTGTGATGGTATTTGTGCCAGCATGTATTAGCTGCATTTTCAATGTGCAGGTATCTTATGTGTGTGATTGCGTGTGTTGCGGGCGGGATTGTTGCTTGTGAGAAGCTAACACGGACTCCTGCTTTCTTTGAAGGAGGCCCTGCGGCTGTTCGGGGCTTTAATCTCATAATGGCATCAATAAAAGCAACCGTATCTTGCGGGACAGCTATTTCAAAGACCTGGCAGCTTCAATGTACTGTACACCACAATACACACTGACAGCACAACACATAAGGCATTTCATAACCTAGTCTCTAGAGCCTCTTGATAATAGGTTATGAAATGCCTTACCTCAGCAAAAAAGAAAAAAATTGTAAATTGATTGACAGTTTGGCAAAATGTGCTATCAAAAGTGTTTGTAGAAATATGGACTGTACATAATGGCTCAGTCACAGTGATTAACTTGCCATGTGACAGCACAGTAATAATGAATGATGAATTGTTGTTGAATGACATCTTTGAATCAGGGTTTCACCACATAATCACATCAAAATCATTCAACTCTACCAATACAAGTGTACTCTTCTGTGACTGAGATGCTGCTAGAGTCTGTAGAAAGGACGTCCTTTTGTGTTTTATCTGTTAATTTTTGTTCCTATTTCACATCACATTATGTTCATTTGTTTTGTTTATAAAATATAATGTCAAATACACACAGTGCAGGAAAAAGTGCAATATTGTTCTCGATGGCAAGGTTCCTTTAGTTTACCCTGGAGATAAGGTTTCAGATGCTGCCTTAAAGGCTGAAGTCAGGGAACAAAAAGAAATTAAATCTAAATTGTCACACAATATGCCAACATGAAAGAGATACGAGTCTGTGGCTATTTTTATCTGGGCGTATGTTAAAGCCGTCTTCCCAGAGGTGGTTTTACATGATATACCTGTGTAAACACCATGACTCCTCTGCTGCTCCGTTTTCAGATCAACAAAAAAATAAAAAATAAAAATAAAGATATTTCTCCAAATACAGTGCAGTTTTTAACTTGATATCACAGAATAAATTATATTAAATTAGTGTTGCTTTTCACCTGTAACTTGGTTCAGTGTTAGACTGGTATCCCCTCACAGGAATGCTTTTAGTCAACATTTTCCCCAGCTCTTTAATCATGATTTATCTCTGTAACTTTGTTAATAGACCTTTAATATGACATTTCAATGACAAGGTTGCGCAAATAAATGCTGGGCTCTTCGACAGATGTTCAAGCAATATTCCTTTGTGATGTTTTTCTTGGACAAAGACAATAAATCTCTGACGTTAATTGGACAATTATCAAAATCACCTTTCAAGAGTAACAAGAGCAACAAGTGACGACAGGTAAAAGATTAACAATAATTGCACCAAGGTAAAGATATTGTTCCCCCCCAACCCCCCCATCGAACAGATGTAAAAGTTTACGTGTGATCAGCGAGTGTGAGCTCAAAAGAAGGATAATGGCAGTTTCGATGTGAGGCGATAAACTATTCACGTGTCACGAAGGACAAATCTGGATTGTCTGCCAGAACTTTATGTAAAATCACATAATGTGATCTGAAGCCAGCTGACGCCTACAGCAACAATACCAAACCTGTGTGTAAAGCCTCCCAGTGTCAGTGCTGGTGGCCATGCCTGAACCTGTTCACACACCTAAAGGCACAGAGGAATGTCACTAAGATCCTGGGATTTCACTTGATGATTCCACTAAAAAATGTTAACTGAAGTGCTCATTTTTCTTTTCTGTGTAAATCTTTAGGGAAAAAGAGATGTTTGTTGTTTAAATTCTGCAAAACTCTGCCTGAAATCAGAAATGTCCCACTCCCTGTGCTCCTCACCCCTCCTCCACTAATGAAGAGGCTCCCAGCCTGGTTCTAGTCACTCATCCCGCTCGGCTCCCTTTTGTCTCTGATGGGGGGTGGGGGGTCGGAGGGTGTAATTGGCCGAGCCTGCTCAGGTGAAAGCAGACCTCTTGTCTGGGGACACAAAACCGTCTCTCTGTGAGTGTCTGCAATGCTGCAAGGTCAAAAGGACACGCCGCGTTCGGACACACACACACGCACATGCACACACACACACACACACACACACACACACACACACACACACACACACACACACACACACACACACACACACACACACACACACACACACACACACACACACACAGAGTCCTCTTCACTCATCCTCCAGCCCCCAACAATCAGTGCTGCTACCTGGGAAAGGTAATTATTTGCTCTCATGTCTGTCTTCTGGCTTTCAGAGCGCTCAGCTGCCAGGTCTGGGAGGAAACACAGACAGAGGAAAGTTTGTACCGAGCTCTCGCTTCCATGTTGGCATTTGCATCCTGCAATGACTCCATCCATTAATAAACATGTCGTTGAGCAGAATACAGGTGTTCAGCCATCGTGAGCTACTCACTGCCAAATATTCTGCTGCCTGATTGGACCTGTGCAAACATGATCTAGAGGCAAAACTGCTCCAAAGGCTGAAGTTGTCCCCTCTAATTACCTTTTAGATTTGTATTGTAAGATATTTTAAAAAATAATAATATTGTGAAATCAGAGTAAAAAAAAAACTTAGAAATAACTTCAATAATTAGAATATCTCAGGGAGAAAAGTATGATGCCACTATTGCAGATCAACAGTGAGAATTTGCAGTTGCTGGTTCTATTAAAGGAATAGTTCAACCATTTGATGTAAATTTAGATGAGAAGATCACAGTTTTTATGTATCGAAGACTTGAAACAAGTGAAAAGAAAAAGCCCAGCTCTATCAGGATATATTTTTAAAAGGCTGCTGTTATATGGGGGTGTTACATGATACAGTGTTGACTGACAGGGACTAAAGACTTCGTGGAATCGTGTCAACACAATGACAGCTGATCAAACTTCACAAAACAGGACATACTGTTAATGTTGATTGCTGTTTTTGCGCTTTGCACATGGCTTCAGTGTAACATTATTTAAGAAATGTGTATATAGTTCCACTCACTCAACTCTTATCAATACCACATACTTACTGGTATGTTATACAGTATGTTATTCCAGCTCAACGATGCTGAATGTTCTGGAGAGAAGACGTTAATGTGCGAACAGTGTGTCACCTTTTTTTCCTTGAAAATTACAACCTAACCCAAACTTTTTACAACCGAATTACAACCGACCACGAAAAATTACAACCTAACCCGAACTCTGAACTAACGCCTGACATGAGTGACACCGACTTGCCTGTCTGGTGACTGCACACGGTGTCTTTTCTCTCTGAGACTGAGATAAAGTAAGTGACACACTGGAGGAACTTTAAAGGAAGAATATTATCAGCCGGAGATCATCTGAAGGATTTTTTTTTCTTATCTTGTGCGCTGACGTAATGCTTACATGACCAGATCATACAAAGGGAGATCAGGTGAAGTGTGGGGCGATGAAACATTTCAATAACTGTTAAAAGTACAGCAGGTGAACTTTTTTTTTCTGTTTGTAAATACAGACCAGACAGCTCTGAATCACTTTCATTTGGAACATTTGGAACATTTGTTTCATATTTTTGTTCAGGCTCTTTGGTTTTAATAAAAAGATTGCTATAGTTTGATTTAAATCGTTATACTCGTCGTCACAGTCCAGTGAAAGCACCTGGACAGATAACGATATATCAACAAACTGAGCTGTTGACCTTAGAGACATCACATCTCCTTTCAGGTGAAGAGCCTCTCTGCCTCCCTCCTCATGCACTGTTAAAGCTTTCTTTCCTACTATTTCCTGAATCCACCATTATAACAGCAATCAACCTGCTTTTAAAGGAAGTGAGAGATGACACTTATTTAATGTTACACCCAAACCAGAACTATAAATAATCAGGAGACTATGCGCCATACTTTTTACTCATGTTAAACTAGCAGTAGTGGATTTGGACATGCCTGGAATGCACTTGTGTCGTGCCATATTGGACCGTGCACTTAGATTGTTAAAACAGGCTTTAGTAATACATGACAGTTTGATTAAAACATAATGTGTGTATTACATGATACGGATATGTTGCAGAAGAAATACATTGGTAATGCCTCATCAAACACATCAAACCACATCAAATAACATCTAACATTATGCAGTGTGATGCTTCCTGGCAGCTTATTAAACTGTAAAAACGCATTTGACACGTCTGGAATCACATTTACATTTAAATGCTAACATTTACATTTTGACCTCTGGGGATCTTGAGTACAAAATTGAATGCCAGTATTTCAGGTACATACCTCACTGGATAAAGTTTGAACTCCTGGTGGTGCATCATAAACAGTTAAGGGAGTCCCAAGGCATTAGGATTAATCCTCTGGAGACTATGGATACTCAGTAGTTCTTGAAACATTTAACTAAAAATAAAATATATAAACCCTGTTAAGTCACTCTCGGGATCGTCAGGAGAATACCAAATATATCAAGTTTCATCCTCTGGGGACAATGAATGTCTAAACCAAAATGTTTGGTAAACATTGTTTAGATATTTGAATCTGAACTGAAGTGGTGGACTGATCACTGTCGTTAGCATCAACAGAGCCACAGTTAGTATAGCAAATCATAACAAACAGAGTTGTTCATGTCTTGTTAAAACTTTACAACAGCACGCAGCAGTAATCTACCTGAATCCTGCAGTGACAAAACTTTTTTTTTTTCTCATACATTCATGGTCTGCATGGGTGGCCCCGCTGGGAAACACACCACGAGACACCAAACTGACACTGAATACACAGTGTTGCTCGCAATACATCACTCTTTGGCCTCTCACTCACCCACATTGTGCACTAGCTGCCTTTAGCTTCTCCATGGCCCGTGACAGAAGGCAAAGTCATGCGGTATTTCAGACAGCACTACGTCATTTAACATCTATCACAGACATTTGAATTTCTCTTCATTGCTACGGTTACGACTTTCTTAAAAGTTGAACAGGTTGGATGAATTGTTGTCAGTGAAATCACAGGCCGGTCATTGAAACGGTCCATGGACTTTAGATGGTTTCTGGTACATTACGTCCACACACAGCCTGTACTGAGATGTTTGGTCCTACGGCAACACAGAGTTTCTCATATTTTGGTCTGAGGGTGAAACTGGTGCACAAACGGTGGAACAGTGTTTCGTGTCTCGCGTAATTTGAACACCATTACGTGTTCAATAATAAACAAAAATGTCAAGCGTCGTATGTTTTCCTTATGCCTTTTACAAAAGCATGACAATGGGCGTGATTTTGCTCCTTTGTCATGCGGCTGGCTAGAGTATCATTGCCGGGCAGGAAAGTAACACAGCTTAGCCACTGAAAGACGAGCTAAGTGGAGCAGCCAAAGTCAGGAGCTATCGCTTATTACCAAAAAGCACAAGGATTGCTCCTAAACAGATATGCAGACTTTATGCTGCCACAGCAACTCTATACCATCTCCTTGTTTTGCTCATAGTGTTTCTTCACATTCACACTCTTAAATGACACATCTATTGTCAACATTTTTTTTTTCTTTTTTTTAAACACCAACTCACTTGAAATGATATATGCTGGCTATTTATGGCACAAAGCTGGACAGCTAACAGCAGTGTCAGGTCCCCAAGTTTTGGACTTTGTCTCTTGTATTTCCTGACCCCAATAGAATAGACTAGAATAGATTAGAATTTCACTCTTGACCTTCGTAAAAGCACACAAAAATCTCACCACAATGATGACTAGTAAGTATTCATTCTCTCTTCAAATTTTAAACCAACATAAATCAGAAATAATTAACACGTTTGGAAAAAGTAAAATTTCAACATCTGCCGACAACGATTGATTGATACAGCTGAGAAGTAGAATAGAATAAAATAGAATAGAATAGAATAACAACAGTGTTGCTCAAGGTGTTCCATCACCCTTTAAAGTGGCGGTTTACCCAAGTTACAAAAATGTATATTCTCCCCTGCAAGGTGCAGTTGAAGCTTAGTTTACTATATATCTTGTTTAATCTGTATAAAAACTGCTGTAGTGAAAACAAGTTGTCACATTACACGGGGTTGTGTATCTGTTTAGTTCTTGAAAAGATACTGTCCCTTCCTGCAGCCTCCACTGATTACCAGGCAACCTCACAATGACAACAAGACTCATATTTACTTTACCTAAAAGTAGCATCAATCTTCTCGTCTAAGTACCAGCAGGAAAGTAGACAAACGTAAAAATAAATATAATTTCAAAAATGTTGTCCTATTCTTCAAAAATGTAAACAGCACCATATTACAACACATTTTTTTGTCCATTTTTTCACTGACATAATCCATGGACATTTTATAGGAGCTTTTTTGTTAAAAGAAAAAAAAGACAAAAAGTTACAACAAAAGTTATTTATACCAACTCTTTAAATATAGCAGAACAACAAGCATATATTTCCCATTTAGCTTTTAAGTGTAAATAAAAGATACAAATGATTAACACATGACAATAATTAATCAAGCCAAGACATTTTAGGATTCAAATGAATATTTAATTACAGAGGTTGAGAAAAGTCAATGTTCCAGAAGTACCAGCTCACCGCTGTTTTTAATGTAAATGATAGTATCACTAGTCTCCTTTGTATTGTGTATGGCCTTCTGACATGTTAATTGCTGCACTTTAAGCTGTATATCAAAGCCGGCTCAACAATATATCTGCATGTGAGACTGGCTGCCCCTCCATTTAACATACCTACCAAACAGTGGGTTCAAGATACATACAAATCTTGTTGTTGTGAATCTCAATTTCTCTCGCAACATGTTTCCTGAGAATGCTTTTTTTTTTTAATTGCATTTGATTTAAACAATTTGCTGTGCTCATAGATTTGGATCATATTTTAATATCTGAGACTTGTTTCCTTCCTGTTTGTTGTTCTTGTGTCTTGATATTTGCAGCATTTTTGCCAATTTGGCACCTTTGTGACTCTGTAATTGAGGCCTGAAATGTGTTAAAGTAAAGCATCTCTCAGTCTGTTCCCCTAACTATATTTCATAAACAATCTGTTTTTTCTGATAGGCATGAGTACACTGCCCTGCCAAACATATGGACATACACAGAAACACACACAAAAACCCAGACAGGTGGAACATGTAAATGGCCCTTGAGGTATTGAGTGAGTTGGTAGCAGGCACTGGGCACACACTGAGTTTCAGCTTCATGTCTCTGTCTCAGCCTGTAGCAGCAGCTGAGACAGAGAGACTAGAGACCGGTTCTTCCCAGTTCATTTGAATAAGGTGCTGCAATAAAATTCAAGTTGAATGCAGCTTTTAAGATGCTAATTTAGATACTCAAAGTCAAATCCCCTGTGTGACATCTTGATAAACCCTGCAGTATATTAATCTACACCCTATACAGTCTGGTCAGACGTGTCACAGTTTGAATCAACAGGCGTCAATCTCTGGCCTCAGGAAGAGTTGAATTAAAGATTAGACGGCCTCAGGCCGATGGTACTCCTGTTCCTCTTTCCCGTGATTCTCCTGGTTATTTCACCTTTGTTCTTATTTCCTCTCCTCCCCACCTCTTACTAATATCTTTCTAGAAAATAACCAGCCCCTCTCTGCGCGGTCGTTGTACTTTCTTTTTTCTCTTTAATCACTTTGTTGCTTTTTCATGCCATGCACGGCAGCGTATTTATCCAAGATAACGGCTGGGTTTCCCCTCACTTTGTGGGTGATGGAGGATAATTGCTGTTCTGTGTGTGTCCACATATTCTTCTAAGTACACGGTTCCTGGCTGCTCTGAGTACAGCTACTGTTTAAGCGGGATCACCAAAACAATGCATATGTTTGGAAGTGTGCGTCTCTAAAGTAGAGAAGGATACAGTGGAAGACACGAGTTTGTCCAGACTCAGCAGTGACACGCTGTTGTATGATTCCTGTCAAAATTCTTCCAATAATTTTTGAACAATCAAAACAATTATCCCAAACTTTCTGCCTGACCTTCCCTCACAACCCTGTTAGATCAGCTCTCATCAACACCACCTGCTCAAAATGTATGCTTTTGATTTGATGTCTTTACTCTTGATGTTATTTCACACTGTTATAATGCAATAATGTTTTCATGGAGTTTATGTAATATTTCTGTATTCAATCCTATCAGTTGACTATTTCAACAATTTAACCAATACATATAACAATTACATACAACTCTTAAGCTCTTAGCACATATTTTCTAAATATTTTTTAACTAACTACTCTTAATGATTTTCCCATTTCTTTAACTTCAATTTTAATTGTTAAACCGTTGTTTTTCCCCTTCTACTCCAATCATTTGGTTGTTACAACTATCAGTTTAGCTACCCAGCCATTACTTTTAGATCGAGTCACTTGTGCTTTTATAGCAAAGTATTTCAACATTGTAGCTAACCATTTCAAGCTTTAATCCACCAGGTTACATACAGTGGGTACGGAAAGTATTTAGACCCCTTTAAAATGTTTCACTCTTTGTTTCATTGCAGCCATTTGCTAATATCAAAAAAGTTCATTTTATTTCTCATTAATGTACACTCAGCACCCCATCTTGACAGAAAAAAACAGAAATGTAGAAATTTGTGCAAATTTATTAAAAAAGAAAAACTGAAATATCACATGGTCATAAGTATTCAGACCCTTTGCTCAGTATTGAGTAGAAGCACACTTTTGAGCTAGTACAGCCATGAGTCTTCTTGGGAATGATGCAACAAGCTTTTCACACCTGGATTTGGGGATCCTCTGACATTCTTCCTTGCAGATCCTCTCCAGTTCCATCAGGTTGGATGGTGAACGTTGGTGGACAGACATTTTCAGGTCTCTCCAGAGATGCTCAATTGGGTTTAGGTCAGGGCTCTGGCTGGGCCAGTCAAGAATGGTCACAGAGTTGTTCCGAAGCCACTCCTTTGTTATTTTAGCTGTGTGCTTAGGGTCATTGTCTTGTTGGAAGGTGAACCTTCGGCCCAGTCTGAGGTCCAGAGCACTCTGGAAGAGGTTTTCTTCCAGGATATCTCTGTACTTGGCCGCATTCATCTTTCCTTCAATTGCAACCAGTCGTCCTGTCCCTGCAGCTGAAAAACACCCCCATAGCATGATGCTGCCACCACCATGTTTCACTGTTGGGATTGTATTGGGCAGGTGATGAGCAGTGCCTGGTTTTCTCCACACATACCACTTAGAATTAACACCAAAAAGTTCAATCTTGGTCTCATCAGACCAGAGAATCTTATTTCTCATAGTCTGGGAGTCCTTCATGTGTTTTTTGGCAAACTCTATGTGGGCTTTCATATGTCTTGCACTGAGGAGAGGCTTCCGTCGGGCCACTCTGCCATAAAGCCCCGACTGGTGGAGGGCTGCAGTGATAGTTGACTTTGTGGAACTTTCTCCCATCTCCCTACTGCATCTCTGGAGCTCAGCCACAGTGATCTTTGGGTTCTTCTTTACCTCTCTCACCAAGGCTCTTCCACCACGATTGCTCAGTTTGGCTGGACGGCCAGGTCTAGGAAGAGTTCTGGTCGTCCCAAACTTCTTCCATTTAAGGATTATGGAGGCCACTGTGCTCTTAGGAACCTTGAGTGCTGCAGAAATTATTTTGTAACCTTGGCCAGATCTGTGCCTTGCCACAACTCTGTCTCTGAGCTCCTTGGACAGTTCCTTCGACCTCATGATTCTCATTTGCTCTGACATGCACTGTGAGCTGTAAGGTCTTATATAGATAGGTGTGTGCCTTTCCTAATCAAGTCCAATCAG
Source organism: Brachyistius frenatus (assembly GCF_029030835.1). Classification (NCBI taxonomy): domain Eukaryota; kingdom Metazoa; phylum Chordata; class Actinopteri; family Embiotocidae; genus Brachyistius; species Brachyistius frenatus. The sequence continues at coordinate 446,759 of NW_027210698.1, forward strand.
TTTAATTAAACACAGCTGGACTCCAATGAAGGAGTAGAACCATCTCAAGGAGGATCAGAAGAAATGGACAGCATGTGAGTTAAATATGAGTGTCACAGCAAAGGGTCTGAATACTTATGACCATGTGATATTTCAGTTTTTCTTTTTTAATAAATTTGCACAAATTTCTACATTTCTGTTTTTTTCTGTCAACATGGGGTGCTGAGTGTACATTAATGAGAAATAAAATGAACTTTTTTGATTTTAGCAAATGGCTGCATTGAAACAAAGAGTAAAAAATGTAAAGGGGTCTGAATACTTTCCGTACCCACTGTATTATTTCAAACATTTGTCAATAAGTCAATAAGCTTAGTTTAAGCTAACCATTTCAACTATTCTTAAATTTAGAAAGACATTAATTTGATCTATTAAATAATTTAAACCTTTCTTTTAACAAACTATTTCAACAGTTTACCAATTACTTTTAGGCTATGTTGTTTTTATTTATCAATTTATTGAATACTTTTATTTCAGTCTGTTTCAACAGTTGAGACCCAACGGTGTGCATGCTAACTACTTATCATATACTATTAATAACAACACATTGTTCAGTTGCTGGTGACTCAATATAAAGCAACTTTCTTCTAATAAATGTTTTTTTTTTCATCTTTTGTTTGAAACCACAAAGTCACAGTATAAGTTAACCACAAAGATGGAGTTCTGAAATTTGTGAAAATGTAGCCAACAAAAAAATCTGATAGCCTGTTTGTGCCAACATGGATCATTTATCCTCCGCAACAAAACAAATGAAAGCAGAATTGCGTATTCTAGCAATTTTCATATCAGGATAACAGAACAAGGTTACAAAAAAATAGACACACTCCCAAATAATAATAATTAAAAAAAAAATAGAAGCTGTTGTAGACTTAAACACAAACAATTTAACCCTTCTGTTGTCCTTGGATCACAATGACCCACAGCTGTGTTCAACCAAATTCTATTTTATTTTTTTAAATTTAAAAAAAAAAATAAAATATAACTTTTAGACACTAAAGTCTCTCACACTGCGGTTACGGCACTGATGCCTCGCATATCATCATTTCCAAGTGTCAATGCGATGGATAATGCACAGTGCATCCGGAAAGTATTCACAGCACTTCACTTTTTCCACATTTTGTTATGTTATAGTTTTATTCCAAAATGGATTAAATTCGTTTTTTCCCTCAAAATTCTACACACAATACCCCATAATGACAATGTGAAATAAAAAAAAAATTGAAATTTTTGCAAATCTATTAAAAATCAAAAATGAAAAAAAAAAAATCACATGTACATAAGTATTCACAGCCTTTGCCATTACACTCAAAATTGAGCTCAGGGGCATCCTGTTTCCACTGATCATCCTTGAGATGTTTCTACAACTTGATTGGAGTCCACCTGGTAAATTCAGTTGATTGGACATGATTTGGAAAGACACACCGTCTATATAAGTTCCCACAGTTGACAGTGCATGTCAGAGCACAAACCAAGCCATGAAGTCCAAAGAATTGTCTGTAGACCTCCGAGACAGGATTGTATCGAGGCACAGATCTGGGGAAGGGTACAGAAACGTTTCTGCAGCATTGAAGGTCCCAATGAGCACAGTGGCCTCCATCATCTGTAAATGGAAGAAGTTTGAACCACCAGGACTCTTCCTAGAGTCGGCCGCCCGGCCAAACTGAGCGATCGGAGGAGAAGGGCCTCAGTCAGGGAGGTGACCAAGAACCCGATGGTCACTCTGACAGAGCTCCAACGTTGCTCTGTGAAGAGAGGAGAACCTTCCAGAAGGACAACCATCTCTGCAGCACTCCACCAATCAGGCCTGTATGGTAGAGTGACCAGACGGAAGACACTCCTCAGTAAAAGGCTCATGACAGCCCACCTGGAGTTTACCAAAAGACACCTGAAGGACTGTCAGACCATGAGAAACTAAATTCTCTGGTCTGATGAAACAAAGATTGAACTCTTTGGCCTGAATGCCAAGCGTCATGTCTGGAGGAAACCAGGCAGCACTCATCACCCGGCCAACACCATCTCTACGGTGAAGCATGGTGGTGGCAGCATCATGCTGTGGGGATGTTTTTCAGCAGCAGGAACTGGGAGACTAGTCAGGATGGAGGGAAAGATGAATGCAGCAATGTACAGAGACATCCTTGATGAAAACCTTCTCCAGAGCGCTCTGAACCTCAGACTGGGGAGAAGGTTCATCTTCCAACAGGACAACGACCCGAAGCACACAGCCAAGATAACAAAGAAGTGTCTTCGGGACAACTCTGTGAATGTCTTTGAGAGGCCCAGGCAGAGCCCAGACTTGAACCCGATTGAACATCTCTGGAGAGATCTGAAAATGGCTGTGCACCAACGCTCCCCATCCAACCTGATGGAGCTTGAGAGGTCCTGCAAAGAAGAATGGGAGAAACAGCCCAAGAATAGGAGCCAAGCTTATAGCATCATACTCAAAAAGACTTGAGGCTGTAATTTCTGCCAAAGGTGGTCCAACAAAGTATTGAGCAAAGGCTGTGAATACTTATGTATGTGTTATATTTTCGTTTGTTATTTTTAATAGATTTGCAAAAATTTTCAACAAACTATTTTCCCTTTGTCATTATGGGGTATTGTGTGTAGAATTTTGAGGAAAAAAAATGAATTTAATCCATTTTGGAATAAAGCTGTAACATAACAAAATGTGGAAAAAGTGAAGCGCTGTGAATACTTTCCGTATGCACTGTAAGTAGAACACAGCTGGGGATCATTTTGACCCAAGGAGGGTTAAACGACTGACTTGATTAACATTTCAATGTGTTCAGGGGTGAGATACCTTGTTTCTCTCTGTCTGTCTGCTCGGCTGTAATCTTAAGTAATTGTGTTTATTGAACACTTGAGCAGGAAGACTCCCTTGCTTTTAGAAAAAAGAGTTACAAAAGAGAAACCTGAGCCCAGGGCTACTCTTTATCTGGATCTCTCTTTCTATTCTTAACCAGTTGTTTTTTTACATGATGTGAATTTGATAAGGCCTTTGATGGGACAAGATGACAGTTCTCTGGACCTCTCTGGAGGTTTAAGTGGGTTTGATTATTGATTTATCCTGAATTAGAGTTCAAGGATCATGTAGACAGATCCTCTATGACAGGCATCAGGAAGGTCCTGATATACAAGTCTGCTATAAGCAGACACTGATTACCCTAAACACAAAGTTTTTTAAATAGGAAAATGCTTTTCATGGACAGCATTAAGAGGAAGGGTTTGAGGGCAAAAGGCGAACAGCAGCTCTGCCTCTTTATTCTTATAAGCATCTGAAGGTGACTGCGGAGTGAAAGTAGGGGAAATAAATGTGAAGTTTTTCCTCAGGAAGCAGAGTCCATTTCCACTTGGAAAATGGGATTTGTTTTGCGTAAACTCAGCAGAGTAAAAATAACAGAGTATAAAGGCAGAGAGCTACAGGACGCTGCCGGTCACAGCAACTGCAGAAGCAGAGAGAGAAGGGACCAATGATTTGCATTAGTTTGTTTAGCCTTATTGCAGTTTGGAAGACTTACTGTGGAGATCAGACCAGCTCAGTGAGCACTTTTCTCCAATAAATCTATTAATGCAAACTAAAACACAAGTTAAAATGTGAAGTTATTTGATCAAATCAAATCTAAATAATACAAATTTGCCAACTCTTTTTTTGTTTCACATTGAAATGAGTGAAATTTTGTAGTTTAAAGTAACCTCAAAGCTAGGGGGTTGTTTTGAAAATTCATAAAACGGTGGCAGACTGCTATTCTTTTAACTAATGCGTGTAAAATAGAGCTGAAGGACACACAATTACATTTAATCGTTCTTCTTTTGAACAGTCTGTGGATGTTGTCCCTCCTTTCTACAACTGGCACACATCCAAATGTACATTACCATAAGAATGACTGCAGACATTCAAGGCTCCTCCTAGGTGTCATAAAGAACACGTCGTCTTTTGTTGACTCCGATGGGCCAAGGGAATCTGCCACCGCTTCACACCTTTCTGTGCTCACGTGCAAGGATCACTCCAGGATAAATGGATAATGGTGGAGATGCTTTGTGATTTAAGTAGCAGAAACTGTGAGCACAGTGTATGTGCGTGCTGGGGGGGGGGGGGGGGGGAGTCGAAGCCACACCTCCGAGTATGGACATGAGTCTATAAAACACTCCACTCGCAGTGTTGATACTCACATCCTGAATCCTGGAACGCTCCTCAGCTGGCAGAAATTACGAAGCAGGCGATATATGGACACAGAAGGTCGAGTCTGCTGAAGTTTGGAGTTTTAAATTCTTGCTTTTCTCACACAAAAGTCTCTCACACGGCACTGATGCCTCGCATATCATCGTTTCCAAGCGTCAATTCGATGGATAATGTAAGTAGAGGATTTCATTTTTTGTTTTGGAAATGTTATCTTTTTGCTACCATATACTTCGTTGTGAAAGTTTATTCTAACTACGTTTTCTATTTGTGTTGTTTACAGATGTGCAAGGTGGATGAGAATGTGCCGAGCAGCGCAACAGGTGGTGCAGACAACCCGTTCGGTATAGAGTTCAGCATCGTGCAGTCTCCTGTTTCACCGTCTAAAGACGACTACGAGCTGGGGAAATATGTGGACCTCGAGTTCATTTTTACAAACACCATCGGCCCCGATGATTTGAGCACCAACAGCGGCAACATTTCTTCACCGCCCGTATGCACGTACCCCCTGCCGGAGTCGCCGGAAAGCTGCAGCGGCGGCGGCGGCTCTCTGCCAGACAATCAAGCTCCTTCTCACCAGGCCGCTCAGGGCTACAACGGCACGGTAAACTTCCCAGACCCGGACCCAATGCAGAGTCTCCTGGAGGAGCTTCTCACACCTCAGATGTGTTACCCGAGGGAGAATTCGGACAGCGCAGGCAAGATAAGAGAGAGACGGGAGTACACCGAGCTGCAAGTTTTAAATCCACCAGCTCCTGCTCATCACCGAGTGGGCGCATTTTCCTCGTTTGGATACAAAATTAAAACTGAGCCTTTGGGTCACTCCTGTATGATGGCTGTTGGTGCTGGGAACTTTATGGAACAACACCAAATCCGCTCGATGCACTCAGCAGCGTTTACGCACCACCAGGCTGCAGTTCCAAGTGCGTTGCACCCGATGCAGCTCGCTGCACCTCAGGGACTAATAACCCAACGTCATTTGGAGCAAATGAATCCCCATTCTCATACTAGTCAACACCACCCCCAAAACCAGTTCATGACCGCGGTGTATCACTCGCAGTACGCACAGCAGGGTGTGCCGCAGTTTCACGGAGCGTACAACATGCACCGAGAGCCTGCCCACGTTCACCACCAGCAGCATCCACCCTCAATGCAGGCACTGACGCTCACGCCTCCCTCGTCGCCCTCCTTGATGGAGTTTTATGCACAAGATGAGGCGGGGGGTATCAAGCAGAAGCGAGGCCGTAGGTCGTGGGCCAGAAAACGCGCCGCCACGCACAGCTGCGAGTTCCCCGGCTGCGGAAAAACCTACACCAAGAGCTCCCATCTGAAAGCGCACATGAGGACACACACAGGTGAGCAAGTTTCCATCTCTTTCTCCTGTTTTTTTTTGGTTTGAAAATATTCTGATCACTGTGTTGTTCATGCACTGCAAAGCCTGTAACCTCAACAAATTATTTGTTTGATGTTTCACAGGTGAGAAGCCATATCACTGTAACTGGGACGGATGCGGCTGGAAGTTTGCAAGGTCCGACGAACTGACTCGTCACTTCAGAAAACACACCGGACACCGACCCTTCCAGTGCCACCTCTGCGAGCGTGCGTTCTCGCGCTCAGATCATCTGGCTCTCCACATGAAGAGGCACATGTAGGCCGCACTAATCGCATGGACACTTGCTTCTCTCAAACTAAACCCAACCACATTCCTGCAGGGGCATTTGGTCCCCCTGATTCAACACAGATGTGTTCTTGCATCTTGATACCACTATAAGTGCCTTTATGATTTTTGTTCATATGAATTGCGATGGCTAAATTGCAGTAGCTATGTATTTAAGATGTCCTCACCCTGCCTTTGAAATAAGTTATTAATTGCTGGTGAGTGCCTTACCATGACGACTTAAAATGCTTAAATGAGTTTAGTACATATTGTAATGTTTACATCTTTGCTACTCAAATCCGGTCAGGGCTGTGTATTCATTTTTTTTTTCTTCAATGCTTTTGTTTTGAGATGAGATTTGTTTTTGTAGGCCTGGCCTATGCGCCGACATTTTTTTGTGAATGTTTTATTTTTTTGATTGACAAATTGAGGTACGCCAAAGTCAGGATCCCAACAGGTCACCCACTCAAAATCCACCCACTTGGAGTGATATTTGGGGGGGAATACAGACACTGATGTGTATTTTGTGTTTGTTGTAAGTGTTTTTTTTTAAACAATGAAGAAATCTACTGCAACCAATGGTTGAACTGCTGTACTTGAATCTGATTTGTACCTTTCTTTAAGAATGCAATTTATAATTGCTTTCAAGGGCTCAAAATAAAAAAATAAAAAATACCTTTTCGTCTATTTGTGTGTCATTGTCCAATATTTCTGATGGGTCATACACCTCCAGGTCTGTTTGCAAGTTGAAAGTTTGGCTGCAAAATCTTAACACAAAGGGCATTGTGGCGTTTGTAGTTATACAACATATGATAACACGTTCATGTAATTTATTTTTTCAAAACAAAACTATATGTAACTTTTAACAGAATACAATAATGGACGGTATAGGATTAGAGACTAAACCCCGTTGAACGTGTAGCTGTATTTAAAGACATTAAACGATACATTGCTTATGAAAGACTGCCCTCTAGTGTTCAGTCGTATAGTATTTACTTAAGGCCTCAGTTTACCAGTGTAGTTTCCTCTTGTGTTAATGAATTGAAACCTTATTTATTCCGAAACTTAAATTAACAATAACTTCAATATATTATTGTAATTACACTGTATGTATTTGAGCCTGTATGATCAAACTGATGTGTTCCTGCCTTAAGAAATCTGGATATAGTAGGTGGTGTACCAGAACATGAAACTGTTATTATTAAAAAGGAGTTACGATGCAAATCACAGGGTTCTCACCTCCAAAAAGTGTTGAGAAGTGTTTTAGCATCCAGCTATCAATACAATAACTATACACACAGTCACACAGAAACTACCATAGCTCACAAACAAAAGAAAACCGCAGGTCTCTGGGAGCTACAATCAGATTACTCACATTTTGGGTTATTAATTTCTCTTTCCTTCTTTCTCTTCCTCAGTAAAATATGTAAACATGGTCAGAATGCTAGATTTATGAATATCATGGTGAATCTAGATTATGTTGGGTATTATATGCAGTTCCTTTCAGTAAATCAATATGAAGATAACTAGAAATAATTAGATAACCTTATCTAAAACAGTTAAACATGGGGTTGATCGTTCTGCTTTGACTACATGGAAGCTTACCATGTCTTTCTGCCTCGAGTGAAGTACACTGCTGCCATATGAGGTTGCTTTTTTCTTATACTTGTTCCAAAAATAAGAAAGTTACACCATGTTTGATCATTTTAGTCTGTAATTTAACCTCACATTAGACAACTATTTGTCCAATTTTTCATCATTTTAACCTAGATAATTTTTTTTTTAAATCATCCAAGTTAATTAAAAAAAATTGAGCTTTAAAAGCTAAGCTACGCAGGTTTTTTTTTTTGTTTGGCTGTGTTATTTTCAATTCGGGTTGTTGAACCAAGTGACTCCAAGGTGAATCAGTTCCACTGACCTCCTTCAGGCTCCTAGCAGGTCTTTCTCTCAGCAGGGATTCAGATGGTAATCAGTGGTATGCTGCTAATTTGCAAAGTTTTTATAATGAGAGCTTGTATTTAGCAGGTGCTAAGGCAAATGGGGCAGTGTGATTATCATATCAGTAGATGTTGTGGTACTGGTAGTGACCTATTAAAAAGAACAATAAGAAGGACATCTTGGTCAGGAGTTTTGCAATTTGAGATTATGGGTTTGGGAGAAGTGATAGAACACATAAACAAGTCAAGTACCACCCATAGCTCATCAGACACACAGACTCTGTGGTGGGAGCAAGTAATCAGATTACTCCCATTTTGGTTCATTCATTTCTCTTTCCTTCTTTCTCATGCACAGTAAAATATATAAACATTGTCAGAATGCTAGACTTATGAATACCATTTTAAATATAGATGTGTTGGGTGTTTCATTTGTATAGTATGCAGCAGTTCTTTTTAGTAAATCCTTATGTATACAATTGATATTGATGAATTAACATAAAACAGGTAAACAGGAGGTTGATTGCTCTGCTTTGATCTGTTGTTCTGCCTCTTGGGATGCACACTGCTGCCATATTTCATTTTGTTATTCATTCCACCTCATCTGCAGTTGTTTTTGTCCTTTGTTAGTTTCCACACTCAATGTCGGTCTTGCTGTAGTTTCTACATCTGATAGCTTTTAGTATCAGTCTATGCCTGTTGTGTAAACCTGCTTTTCTTTGAATAGCTACAGCTACAGCTTGTTTTTTCTAAATCACGGTCAAAATTAAATGAAGCCTTTACTGAGGATTATATATGTGTCTGCAAACTTACCCAAAAGTAGCAGCAGTTTGTAAATACTGTTTTTGTGGTTACTTAAGAAAGTCAACACAACCCTAAACATACAGAATTTTAATAAGCCTTTCTCAGAGCAGACAATGTGACTTGTCATACTAGTACGGGTGTTACTAATAGTATTAAAGACTGCCCCAGTGAATAATGAGAGCATTAAACTGAAGTTCAATGTGTTATTTACACCTGATGCTTTTCCTGCTGACCTTTGTGATTTCATTCCCATAGTAGTAACTCTCTCCTGACTTCATACATTTACTGTGTATGGGTCAAATCTTTGATGAAATGATCAGTTTGGTCTGATATTTTGAGTAAAGTTTTTGGTCGCTCAAACAATCTGGTGTCTCTAAGGTAAGCGCCCTCTAGTGGTCGCTCAAACAATCTGGTGTCTCTAAGATAAGCGCCCTGCGGTGGTCACTCAAACAATCTGGTGTCTCTGAGGTAAGCGCCCTCTAGTGGTCACTCAAATAATCTGGTGTCTCTGAGGTAAGCGCCCTCTAGTGGTCACTCAAATAATCTGGTGTCTCTAAGGTAAGCGCCCTCTAGTGGTCACTCAAACAATCTGGTGTCTCTAAGATAAGCGCCCTGCGGTGGTCACTCAAACAATCTGGTGTCTCTGAGGTAAGCGCCCTCTAGTGGTCACTCAAATAATCTGGTGTCTCTGAGGTAAGCGCCCTCTAGTGGTCACTCAAATAATCTGGTGTCTCTAAGGTAAGCGCCCTCTAGTGGTCACTCAAATAATCTGGTGTCTCTGAGGTAAGCGCCCTCTAGTGGTCACTCAAATAATCTGGTGTCTCTAAGGTAAGCGCCCTCTAGTGGTCACTCAAACCATCTGGTGTCTCTAAAGTAAGCGCCCTCCGGTGGTCGCTCAAACAATCTGGTGTCTCTAAAGTAAGCGCCCTCTGGTGGTCGCTCAAACAATCTGCTGTCTCTAAGGTTACGCGCCCTCGAGTGGTCGCTCAAAAAATCTGGTGTCTCTAAGATAAGCGCCCTCTAGTGGTCGCTCAAACAATCTGGTGTCTCTAAAGTAAGCGCCCTCAGGTGGTCGCTCAAACAATCTGGTGTCTCTAAAGTAAGCGCCCTCTGGTGGTCGCTCAAACAATCTGGTGTCTCTAAAGTAAGCGCCCTCTAGTGGTCGCTCAAACAATCTGGTGTCTCTAAGGTAAGTGCCCTCTAGTGGTCGCTCAAACAATCTGGTGTCTCTAAGGTAAGCGCCCTCTAGTGGTCGCTCAAACAATCTGTTGTCTTTAAGATAAGCGCCCTCTAGTGGTCGCTCAAACAATCTGGTGTCTCTAAAGTAAGCGCCCTCAGGTGGTCGCTCAAACAATCTGGTGTCTCTAAAGTAAGCGCCCTCAGGTGGTCGCTCAAACAATCTGGTGTCTCTAAAGTAAGCGCCCTCTGGTGGTCGCTCAAACAATCTGGTGTCTCTAAGGTAAGTGCCCTCTAGTGGTCGCTCAAACAATCTGTTGTCTCTAAGATAAGCGCCCTCCAGTGGTCGCTCAAACAATCTGGTGTCTCTAAGGTAAGTGCCCTCTAGTGGTCGCTCAAACCATCTGGTGTCTCTAAAGTAAGCGCCCTCTTGTGGTCGCTCAAACAATCTGGTGTCTCTGAGGTAAGCGCCCTCTAGTGGTCACTCAAATAATCTGGTGTCTCTGAGGTAAGCGCCCTCTAGTGGTCACTCAAATAATCTGGTGTCTCTGAGGTAAGCGCCCTCTAGTGGTCACTCAAATAATCTGGTGTCTCTAAGGTAAGCGCCCTCTAGTGGTCACTCAAACCATCTGGTGTCTCTAAAGTAAGCGCCCTCCGGTGGTCGCTCAAACAATCTGGTGTCTCTAAAGTAAGCGCCCTCTGGTGGTCGCTCAAACAATCTGCTGTCTCTAAGGTTACGCGCCCTCGAGTGGTCGCTCAAAAAATCTGGTGTCTCTAAGATAAGCGCCCTCTAGTGGTCGCTCAAACAATCTGTTGTCTTTAAGATAAGCGCCCTCTAGTGGTCGCTCAAACAATCTGGTGTCTCTAAAGTAAGCGCCCTCAGGTGGTCGCTCAAACAATCTGGTGTCTCTAAAGTAAGCGCCCTCAGGTGGTCGCTCAAACAATCTGGTGTCTCTAAAGTAAGCGCCCTCTGGTGGTCGCTCAAACAATCTGGTGTCTCTAAGGTAAGTGCCCTCTAGTGGTCGCTCAAACAATCTGTTGTCTCTAAGATAAGCGCCCTCCAGTGGTCGCTCAAACAATCTGGTGTCTCTAAGGTAAGTGCCCTCTAGTGGTCGCTCAAACCATCTGGTGTCTCTAAAGTAAGCGCCCTCTTGTGGTCGCTCAAACAATCTGCTGTCTCTAAGGTAAGTGCCCTCTAGTGGTCGCTCAAACCATCTGGTGTCTCTAAAGTAAGCGCCCTCTTGTGGTCGCTCAAACAATCTGCTGTCTCTAAGGTAAGTGCCCTCTAGTGGTCGCTCAAACCATCTGGTGTCTCTAAAGTAAGTGCCCTCTTGTGGTCGCTCAAACCATCTGGTGTCTCTAAAGTAAGTGCCCTCTAGTGGTCGCTCAAACCATCTGGTGTCTCTAAAGTAAGCACCCTCGAGTGGTCGCTCAAACAATCTGCTGTCTCTAAGGTAAGCGCCCTCTAGTGGTCACTCAAATAATCTGGTGTCTCTAAGGTAAGCGCCCTCGAGTGGTCGCTCAAACAATCTGCTGTCTCTGAGGTAAGCGCCCTCTAGTGGTCACTCAAATAATCTGGTGTCTCTAAGATAAGCGCCCCTAGTGGTTGCTCAAACAATCTGGTGTCTCTAAAGTAAGTGCCCTCTTGTGGTCACTCAAACAATCTGGTGTCTCTAAAGTAAGCGCCCTCTGGTGGTCGCTCAAACCATCTGGTGTCTCTAACGTAAGTGCCCGCTAGTGGTCGCTCAAACAATCTGGTGTCTCTAAAGTAAGCGCCCTCAGGTGGTCGCTCAAACCATCTGCTGTCTCTAAGGTAAGTGCCCTCTGGTGGTCGCTCAAACCATCTGGTGTCTCTAAAGTAAGTGCCCTCTAGTGGTCGCTCAAACAATCTGGTGTCTCTAAAGTAAGCGCCCTCTAGTGGTCGCTCAAACAATCTGGTGTCTCTAAAGTAAGTGCCCTCTAGTGGTCACTCTAACAATCTGGTGTCTCTAAAGTAAGCGCCCTCTGGTGGTCGCTCAAACCATCTGGTGTCTCTAAAGTAAGTGCCCTCTAGTGGTCGCTCAAACAATCTGGTGTCTCTAAAGTAAGTGCCCTCTAGTGGTCGCTCAAACAATCTGGTGTCTCTAAAGTAAGTGCCCTCTAGTGGTCGCTCAAACAATCTGGTGTCTCTAAAGTAAGCGCCCTCTAGTGGTCGCTCAAACAATCTGGTGTCTCTAAATGAAACGCCCTCAAGTGGTCGCACAAACAATCTAGTGTCTCATCATCCAGTGATCTTTGAATTTAGGTGAAATGACCATGAACTTTTAACACCGTGGCGCATACATATATTTAATGTGAGTTTTCCCTTATATGGTTGAGGCAGGTTGCTGCTTGGTTTGTGTTTCCAACCACGATCCGGGACAGTTTTACAAAACTGTGATTACTGTTGTCATGGCGAGGTTGCATAATGTTAACAAAGTAGTAGCTTTAACACACAATGTTCCAAATGATCATTTTTACCCAAACCATTATTTTTCTAACTGCTAACCAGAGGGTATTTGTGCCTAGACATAACCAGGGGATGCTGACGAGGGAAACACTCCTGTGGATTATATTTAAGGGCAGGAACAAACAACCATTATGGTCGTATAGGTTGCAGGGGTTGCTGTTCCTGTGTCGTTCTAATGAGCAGTTACAAACAACTATTACTATCCTGTGTTTGTATCCACACCTATTAGAGGGACTTTACTTTTTTTTTTCAGTGCCACGCACTTTGCAAGTTTGGCTCATGCTTTTGTATCTAATGAATGTTATAAAGAAAAATATTGTCTTAAAAAATGTCAATGGTAATGAAAGGGAGTGCGTGGATGTCCTTGTGTTTTAGGGCAAACAATAATGTATTCAAAATCAATCTCATAGAGCTCATCACACAAAACAAAAAGCAATATTTGATTACTTTGATCTTTGTTATCCTCCAAATCAAAAATCAACAATATTATGCATTGAACCACTCTGTAACATGTCCCTTTAACCATTTCACTTCAGTGTGATTAATATAGTAATTTGCTGTGTGTGTGTGTGTGTGTGTGTGTGTGTGTGTGTGTGTGTGTGTGTGTGTGTGTGTGTGTGTGTGTGTGTGTGTGTGTGTGTGTGTGTTGTCAAGGAGGCTTAGCTATGTGTGCCCCCATAGCTTTGTTTACATAACCCAAGGGATTCTGGGCTTTGTCAACTGTCACTGGGTCAGAAGTCATACTCCATAAGGCAGTGTGTTAAGGCAGGGACCGATCAACAATAACCAATAATCCAAATGTTTGATTAAGTATGCTTTAAGTTACAGTCCAACTTTGGCTCTAATTATGACATCAGTGGACATGCAAAGTCAGAAATGAGTGGATCACATTATAAACCCTTACAGGAAACATGTGTTTTGACACAGCTTTACTCTCTGATATGACTCCTTCAACACTGCAGTGTGGAACACAACCACCTTCTGAATGTAAAAACGTCCCCAACTGTCCAAGACCACGTAAAACTTAGCAGCTATATCAATGTCTTAAAGCTGCACAGATCAATAACTCCTATATTAACAATTCATGAAGTGACTATGTGAAAATTAAGCCAAATACTTCTCTCAGGAGTTGGAGGCGATCAGGCCAGAGATTAAAGAAAGGCTGAATATTGAACTGACATTTGCCTGAAATGTCAGTTCAATAGTTTTTTGGCCAGAAACAAACGTGATAATGTCAATGGTGTATTTACTTCAAAATAAACAAATTCATTACTTCCTGAATGAAGCTTTAAATAAACTTGACAACATACAAGTCAGGTGTCTGATATAGAATCTGTTAATTATTTATTCATATATGTCCAAAGTACAATTTAAGAAACATCCCAATAAGTTAAAAATGTTGCAGTTCCACTCATCCGTGTTTCCTCTCTTAAAATACTTTCAAGCAAGAATAAATGCACATTTCCTGTATTTAAACATCAACTTATGTAAATGCTTTTGCCATGTTTGATGATTTACATAACTTTCACACACATGATGGTGCAAACTCGTATCTCTCTTTTCTGTGAAAAATGGCACCTGTGTGGTTTTCTGAAATTTAGTTATATAACAGATATACAGTATTTCATAGCACATGTTCCTGTCTCCTGATTAAAACAAATGAAAATGAAACGAACAAACTAGCCAGACAACAAATATAATGGAAATGTTCCGTCTTTCTAAAATCTTGTAAAGCTTCAAGGAAGTGCTGTCCACAGAAGTTTGAGGCCTTTGGCCTCTTTTTGTAGCAGGAATTGAGTATAAGGCTGCAAAAAGGCCGGAAAGCTCTCTTCTCTTCATGTTTCTGCTTCTTGCCTTATAGAGGGTTTCCATAGCATTTCAATTTATAGATTTACAATAATGTTTTTCTAATTTAGAGTTTTTATAAAGGCTTTGAGGTTGTGCCCTAAAATAAAACATTTGAAAAAATAAATAAATGTATGATTAAAGTACATGTTGGGAAAGCTTGCCGTGTGTTCTTAGTAGAAAGTCCTCAACAATCTTTTTAATCAACATTTTATTTGCTTTGCCAATAATGAGTTAAATTATGTTTTTTCTGCGACAGATTTACGCAGTGGTGGACAAAGACGTTTTCAGATCCTTTATTTGAAGTAAACGATTTACATTGTAAAGTATAATTAATTCATTACAAATAAAAGTCTTGCATTCAACATCCCGTAGTTAGAATATCAAAAGTAAGGCAAAAATGAATCCTCATAAATGTTACAAGAAGCCCCAACTTGTTATCATTGTTTCAAACTTATAACAAGAACATTAATGTTGAATAAGTGAACCCTCTGGTGGTATCTGGTCAACATCAGCACTGCAGTGTGAGAGCTTGGAATCTGGGGACAGGGCCTCCAGTGAGGGACGAGACAGAAGCAACTTAACAGGTAGTCGGTGGATTTGTCAGAAAAAGAAATAGTAGTGGTCATGCCAAAAGTATGTAAGCACAAGTCATACTAGTTTAGATGTAGAAGAGGTAGAGCAGGGGTGGTTGGTGTGAGTATAGATGGGAATATTGAGGGGATGCCGGGACTGCTGTTGAGCCTTCCCGATGAAACACCGGTGAAGGGAGATGCCCACTTGATAACCACAGTTAGAAACACTCTCAGCATGTTGTTGAGGCTTTGTACCATAGTGTCTTATTCGGGTGTATGAACATAGCATGCCTAGTGTTGGCAGAGCATCCTGTGAATTATAAGGGAAGACAGGTGGCAATATTGAGACAGATGACCCTTACGGTGTTATTCAGCGTTAATATTGTACTTTTTGTGTACTGTAAAACAAAAAAACAGAAATTAAAACTTCATTTATTATTTATACATTTGTTTTAAAAATATGATCAGATCTTTATCAAAGATACAATGAGGAGTGAAAACTATATATTTTCACTCATAATTCACAAATAATAGTATTGTTCTTGTCACCATCATCCAAAAAGGCACAGTGTTGGTTTGTGAACCTCGTTGGTTAATGACATAACGAAAGCTAACTGGAGTTGGGAGTTGGAAAACCTTGACTCTAATCAGTGAAACAAGAATGGAGGTGAGGGAACAGCTCTTCATCTAGAGGGTGGAAATGTTTTCCAAAGTTTATCAAAGTATTTTTTTGAGCGAGGTGTCTGTCCAGCTGGTTTAAGAATATAGGCGACTGTATCTTTGATGCTGCTTGTCTGGAGGATGTCAAAGTCACACAAAGGAGCCTTTATTGTTGTAAGCCTACAACGTCATATACTTTTTGTATTCCTTATTCCCATCATGGTCATGACATCTGTATCCAGAAAAAAAGCCTACTTCATAATTCCCCTTTTTTTTTTTCCCATCTAAAGGAATTTTAAACATGCAAATTAGTTGTGTGTCCATTGATTTTACTACCTATTTTGTGGGCTCATCAGGCATTAGAGGCTGTTTTGTTTGCGATCAAAATGAATGAATCTCATTACACAAATATTTACCCATCACCCTGTTATAACTCCTCACCTCCCTCCTCTCACCCCAGCCTCTGACCACCACCACCACCACCGCCGCCGCCGCCTGCATGCGTAGCCTCCTCCTCCTCCGCTTTCCCCTCCACCCTGCTTGCGCCAGAAATAAGGTAAAGCCCACATCTTGCATGCCAAAAACCCTCCGTGGGGCCATCATCCATTCCACGGCTGCATCTGTCATCCGTCAAAAAACCCACTCTTTATGTTATTTGTGGACGCCCCGAAAAGCATCCATGTAGCACACACACACACACACACACACGTTGCACTGTACGGAGCCGAGGCTATACCACCACACCTGTCTGGAGCATCGCATTGACTCATTACCTCTGCCTTCACCGGGACTGATGAGAGATGTGAAATCGCGTTATCATCAAAATGCACTGTGCTGCATGTTGGATCACATCTTGCTTGCAAACACACACACACACACACACACACACACACACACACACACACACACACACACACACACACACACACACACACACACACACACACACACATGCATAGGTTCTGTGAGAGGTATCGTTGCGGCATGCTCTCATAACAAAAGAATGAGCAACACATGCATTCACCCTCCCCACTGAACACGTGTAGCTTCACTAATTATGCATTACGTAGAGGTAAAGAGGGGATCATCACAGTGGTGGTAAACACCTCTCATAATTATAGTATTCCTGTGTCTGAGGCACTCAAGTTTGGGTCCTCATGACCATAAGGCTTTTATTTAACAATTTAAAATGTATTATTAGTCTTTATTGATACCTACCTGCTTTTACCTATAGTTCAATAGTAGCCTAACTGAGAGATTGCGGAGGCTCTATAATAACCCAACAGAGAGCAGGCAGTGTAGGGACTGATGCAGCAGGCTGCACCAGGAGCCCCTGACAGGTTGTGTGTGTGTCGTTGGACAGAGAGCCCTCACATGTTGCTGCCCCCCTTCTGTGTTGGAGTGGAAGAGGGAGGAGGGCTTTAAGGAGGAGCTGTTGGCCTGGCAGTGACCGAAGAGGGGGTACGGAAGACAAGGTGATGCAACTTCCAATAACCCAATATTGGCGGAAAAAAAAAAACGTGGACTACAAGGCTGGAGCCAAAAGACGCGAGACTCACCTCCACGGTAAGAAGCAACGCCTTTTCACAAGAGGATGAGGAAGTATGTGGTGTTTTTTTTATGTATGTTTCCTGCCTTTTAGCTTAATAATAGGCTGGTGGTCAGCACAGCATGGACTGTAACGTGGTTAAATGCTTTTAAAGGAGCAGCTTTGTGTTTAATGTGAAGGCAGCATGACAGTTTGTTAGGAAGAGAAACACTCAACAATTGTCTTTTCTATTAAAGGTGATACCAGTTTAAGTTATTCATAGTTTGATGCATAATGTCTCAAAGCTCATATTGAACGGCAGCAAGGAGAAACACGTGGCACTAGTTGTGGCCTCCCCCTTGTTATGACCACTTATGGTGGGGAGGGGGGGTGGGAGGTGAAGAGGGGGGCATTTCCGTGTTTAAATATTCTTTTTTAATCACTTCCTGTCAAGTTCTGTCATGTTATGTTATGTTATGTTATGTTATGTTATGTTATGTTATGTTATGTTATGTTATGTTATGTTATGTTATGTTATGTAGCAGCATCGTTTTCTGTTTGACAATTAGAGTGAAGGTGATCATAAGATAGGCTACTATATAGCTGTATAGTGAACATGACATTACACTGCACAAGATATTATTGTAGAATATAATATTACAGAATTAATACAAAACTTAAATGGCAATCACTTCTATAATAATCATAATTATCTCAATATTACAGCCAAATCAACAATTGATTTTGGACAACTATTGCTCCAGCATCAATATTAAATGTTTGATGAACATTCATTCATAACAGACACACAAAACATAAACGATGGAATGACTGCATACTAATTATAATTCCTTAACTCTGATCATTGGCTTATTGATCTGTGTCATCTTTGATTCATGGAGCCTAAAACCGAATCAACAATTATACTAAAAGAAATACTTTTAAAATAAAATAAAATAATTAATGTAATATTAATTTGACTCTGCATCATTTCTTAAGTCTAAGAAAATACCATCAGTCTGTTTAGTCTTTTTAAATTTGTGTTATGTATATAGTGCTGTTATGATCATCATATTTTAGTTGAGGATTCATTTGGATATAACCAACCGTGATCAGTGATTTTTTTGTGTGTGTTCATTTTATGCCACGATTAAAGTCTGAGCCCATCATAGTTTTATAATAATACACATACACCTAATGGCAGACATTGTTAAGGTTGGACATTTGAACATATAAATACCACCTTTGACCACCAAATGGCCTTAAGATGATAAGTGACACGAGATGAACAGTTGGTGGCGCTAATTCAGCACTCATGTCATTAAACCAGAGCAGAAGGAGCCACAACAAGATGGCGTCATTTAAAGCGCGCCAGTCAGTCCTGAAATGATGTGGAAATGAGGGGGAAAATTTGATGGAAATCTGACATTTCTGTTAGTTTCATACAGTTACTTTAAATAGATTAATGAAAATTACGTTAACAATTAATACAATAACAAAATGATTGCTGTCAGTTCAATCAAGTGCAATCAGGGAACTATGTAATAATTAGAACAGGCCTGTATGTGTGTAAGTGTTTCACATGGACCGGGACAACACCTGAAAAAGGACATTGTTGGTATAGATTTAAAGTATCTGATGAATACATCCCTAATGATGAACAAACATTTTTGATAATGATCCCTAACACCCATTTCTTGTTACTAATCAACTTTTTATGCAATTTTTTTTTAATCAAGCAAGCTGTTATTAATAATATAAAATTAATGAAAATATTTTTAAGAAACAAAAAAAACAAAACAAAAACATGTCAATCACAATTTCCACAATTTGACTTCCTTTTTTCTGACCGACAGTCAGAAAATATTTACTCTACAAATATTCTCATTCCAGGAACTCAATGATTTTTTTTCTGTATAAAATGTTCTGTCAATCAGTGAAGCACCTCATCAACTACACTTGTAGTGCAGCAGATTATAGTGTAGCTGTGGTAGGCTGCAGTCAGGGACAGTTAATAGAGCTGAAACAATTAGTGGATTAAATAATGAAGTTATGAACAGAGCAATAATAGGTAACAATTTGCAACATCAAATCAATTTTCAAGTCAGGTTTTCAGCACAAATGCAATCGTTCGACCTCCACAAAGGACAGCTTTTGATTCTGTTTTATCAAATTTTAAACTGATCAGTTTTTGACTGTAAGTTGAACAAAACAAGACATTTAAATGAACATGAACATGAAATGTGATGAGCATTTCTATTCCTTGGCACTTTATACCTCAAGTGAACAATTGATGAACTGAGAAAATGTCCTGCAGATTAATTAATTATGAAGATAATCACTAGTTCCACAAGTGATAATTATTACAGTTTTTTGAAGTAAGTCATTTTTCATATGTGAATGCAGTTTAAACCCTGCCATCAAAAAAGTAAGACTGTGTTCTATATGTTTCACTTTTATTCCTGTAACATAATCAAACAGGTTGTGGACCCAAAGATAAAAGTAGGCCATGTCAACAGAAGCTATGCATGCATGAATGGCAGTAAACCCTGCCCCCATCACAGAGGCACACCTCCCTCTTCCCTCCATATCCTCACCCGCACACACAGGAGCGCCTTTCTTTCATCCAGCCCTCAAGTTTTCCGTGTGCTCTCCTTATGCAGTGCTCTGTTGGCCAGTCTGTGTTTAATCTAAAAAGACTCCTTTACCCTAATCATAACAGTTTAGTTATGAACTCAGTTATGAAAGCTAGTAAAAGAAAATCTACAAGAAATACATCAAAAGTACTTAAACTTGAGTGTTTCATGAAAGTATCATCTTTTTAAAAGAAGCCTTCTTTATTTAATTATTTAATCACAAATTAAAGATGATAAAGATTAATAAGGCATTTGTTGCTCCTTGCTAATATTGAATATTTTTACAGTGATATGCAGTTTTACTCATGGGTAGACAAGGCACTAACAACTGAATTTATTTATTTAGTATTTATTCACTGCTTTTATTATAATTTTTTTTCTCTAAAATAATTATTTTTATCTATCTTATTTTATGTATACATATTTGCAAATGTTTTCAAATTGTGTGCACCTTTTTTGTGTTTCTATGCTGCTGTGACGACTAAATTTCCCCACTGTGGCATTAATAAAGTCTAAATCTAATCTAATCTAATCTGAATCAATTGCTTCAACAAAGCGATTTCTTTATGACATCACTGGTTCATAATTTATATCGTGTGCATGAGTTTCGGTTCACTTTGCCTTTAAGTGACTAGGATTCACATATAGGTTAGGTTAGGTTAGGTAGGTTAGGTAGTTACTTTATTAATCCCTGAGGGGACATTTTTTCGCTACAGCAGCATACAGAAGCAACAAGATAATAATAGAACAATAAAATAGCAGTAACATTTATAAAATATAAATATAAAATATAAAATGCACAGTATATACAGTGTCTACAGTACAGTATATATATATATATATATATCTATATATATTATATACAAACAACCAAAAACACAGTCAACAGTATTATTTTGCCAGAGGTGAGTTATTGTACAGTCTTATTGCGGTCGGCAGGAATGATGATATAGTGAAGTTTAGTAGCAGAGGCATGCCAAACACAAGCACCATGAAATGTCTCTTAAGATTAGCCTTTAAGAGATGCCTTTATTAGAACTGTGGACTACGGCTGAAAGGACTTTGAGTCATTGGCTGTGATTGGTGACATCAACTGCCAGATTATTGACTAATAAGGGGAAGTAGTAGTAGTGGGAACTTTTAACACTGGGGAAGTAGGAAAGTCACTTCCACCTTAGGGTGTTTTCATGTTAAAGCTTGGGATCATGAAGGTTTCAGAGATACAGTCTGTGGATTCAGAACTTGGAAGCTCAGTACTGTCAGCGTCTCTGTTATTCTGCGCCTTGAGCCATACATCCCCCATGTGGCCAAAGCACGTCCCAATGCTATACGCCTAAAATGAAATGCGGTACTCGTTGTGAAAAAACAATAAAGAATTATCATGCACAACTGTGGTTGCCCTCAGCTATATGGAGCTTTTTAGCATCTTTCAGCAATATGTTTTGATTTCACAGCTTTACTGTTTTGGTTCATTCTCACCACACCAGCGGGACCAGACAGCTGGAAAAAGCTTTGATAAAACCAATGTTTGGTAGCTGCCCAAATTTAGCTGGTTAACACACCATTTAAGATTTGGTGCAAACAAAAACGGAGCTAAAATGAGGGAGAATATTAGACTTAAATTTGTTTGGTGAACAGAAACACAACTCTAAATGACTGCTAATGTTCATCTGCATCTTCTGGGTGTGCAAATAGTTAATTGTTTGCTAACACCTACATTATAAAAACATTAATAATATGGTCGCTGTTGTATTTCATATTTGTTTTGCTGCCTCAGAGTGTCAATTGTTGATAGAAAATTTGCAGCATATTTGTAATAGTGTCAAATATCTGTAATGGTGGAATTTTCCTATGGCTTCTATCAGACGGTTTTCACAGTGAACTCTTAGGTATTTCCATGTTATTTTGTGAAGTATTGGTCTGGATGTCTGGATATCTGGTATGCCCAAATACTCCTGGACTAGAGGTGGAAGAGGGTAATTCTGTGAAACACATTGAAAGAGTTGAAGAAAAGCAAAAGAAAATGCAGTTATTGATGACTTTGTGTTTTTACCATCCCTAATATAGTTTTTGATGAGTCATTTGTTGACAGGTAGTGTGTGGCATCAGTTTTTGATAAATACTTCTCCCTAAATAAGCTTAAAATAAATACAATATTAGCAGCAATACAATATTACCAATAGGTTAACTTTATATCACAGTTCTTTGTACTTAATAGGTGGCTGCTTTGATCACACATCTTCAAAGTTAAATACAGTAATGGCGCTTCTAACTTATCCAGGAAAAGCTCACTGAAGAGAGGAACAGCCAGGAGAATAGTCAGAAAGGCGCAGTGTGGGGTGAGATCTATCGACAGTATGTGCTGCCATCACTAGGGGGCACCAAAGCACAGCTCAACTTTGCTGTTTGGAATTAGTTGTGCGGTGCGCCATCTCAAAGAGGTTTCAGCCATGAAACATCAGGTGTGTTTTGTACCCAGTCTGAGCAGAAGTGTTGCCTGGTCTAACTCAGAGCTAAAATTATCTACAGGGCCATCAGAGGGAGCTTATCTGGTTGGAAAACTACCCACTGTGGCAACATTCCTTCTGCATAGCTTCATCAGGTGTGGCAAAGCATGGCAGAAATGAAACCTCCTTAGTGGAGACGTGTCATTTGAAAAAGAACGGACAAACACCTGTAGCGGGAATTATGGTGCAGCATGCTGGTAAATTTGATTTCCTACTATTATAGTAAGTTAAACTGTAAGTACCTATTTAAAATAAAAACTACAACAAAAGTAGTATATTTTATGGAACATATTTATTCACTATATCATTTAAAGTAAACTTACCTGAAAATGGACTTTTAAATTGAAAAGAAATTGTTCCGACAGTTGAAAAAAAAAAAAAAACTACTTTTTTGTTGTCCTGCGAAGAGTAAGTTGACAAGATAAATATCTCGTATGTACTTCACTTGCAGAACTGCAAGTCTGTGTGTTTAGAACACAGACTTGCACAGTGCACCTTGACAGGTTATTTTCAAAACACTTGTTGTGGTTTACGTGTTAGCTAACATTTGCCTGGACTTGATGGGCCTGCATACCCGGGCCAACTTGATTGGTTGTTACGTTGTGGGAGGTTTAAGGCACAGGGTTAGGATCAGTTCGGGAGATTGGTCAGAGACTTGTCAAACACGTGTGCTGTGTTGAAAGTCTAGTTATAAGCACAAAAATACTCTGTTATTGTTACAGCACATCGTGCACTCACCTCCCATTGTCAACAAGGTAGCTACTTTAGTGGCTAGTTTTTTTAACCACTCAATTATTTGCAGACTGCAAATAATCAATCTAGGAGGTGCAGACGTTCATCTGTTTGCTCACCAGCAATACGTATGCTCCATTGTTACACTGTGTGTCGCACTGTGTGTTGAAGATGACGTCACTGTAGTTACATGTGGCGTCGCTATAGTAACCGCAGGCCCAGTAATACTTTGAAGTGTGAAAGCCATTTGTGATTTGATATTTAGGCTGTTTGTGATGTGATGTATTTGTGATTTGTGGTGCGTTTGATTGTTATTGTCTGTGGTGTTGTTTCTGGGCCAAGGTCTCGTTCCATTTGAAGATAGGAGAGGTCAGTCCCTGTTCGGGTGTATATGCGCTCGTGTGTTTTTGTTATAGCAGCGGCTATTGATTATCATCAGCATATGCCTTTGAAAAGGTTTGCTCGGCTCTATTTTCACTGTCCTATCCTCTGTTCAGCAGTGATTCTAGCTCAGTTGGATTGGCAGAGCATTGAGAAAAAGCTCAAATTGTTTTTAATTTTTTTTTAATTCACTAGATTTATTGCTATTGATAATGTGTTTTTTGTGTTTTTTCTGTGCCCTCCTTCAAGTCCAACTTGTCTTTCATTGCAGTCATTGCTATTTTAAATGGCACTATTAAAAAAAAAACATCACAATCCATGTGCTTCATATTAAAATCCCATATCTTCTCATTCACAATGCCATTGCCTTATTGTAAGAATTCTTATTTTTTTGTCCAAAGTGACACATAGTTTGCTGGCTCTATTTACTGGGTGTTGAACAAAGGTCGAAGCGTAGTTACCGCTGCTTTGAGAGCCGTCACAATTTCTTTGTCGTTTGTCGTTTGCACAGCGTGAGAGAGGGGCTGTCTATCATGACAGACCAGAGCTGATGGAGTCCCAATCACACTGCTGCATATGGACTTTATTGATAATAGACACAGCTGCTTTGCAAGCCCAACAATATGATGCATTGTAAACATGGCTAGCAATAATGGATGCTGTTTTGTCTTGAAACCACTGTGTTGTACTTCATGTCAGACCGGGGCCGAGGGCTCTCATGCTGCTACAATGTAGATGTGGTATGCAAATCAAAAACATCTCTTATGAGTGTAGGATTACAGGGGGCTGGTGTTGCATCTTTCTGTTCGATAAAGGAAAATGATTAGTGAGTCCTTCTTGCATAGTGTAACCACAATTGCTCCAAAGATGGCTTAGCAACCTTTAAAAATGGCAGCTAAACTATTTACAGTATCTTTCGGTTGTGTGCTTTGTGACTTGCAGTTCTTTGACTCGACAGGTTGTCTTGTCCCCAGAAAATGGGGCCCCAACAAAGACATACTCATAATGGTTAATGTATAACTGTGATATTGTCCCATTTTCTTTTACTGGTTCTAATATGTCATTGAGGTCAAGAGGGCTGACCTAAAACTGCATAAACTAAAGCCTCTTTTTTTTTTTGCTGTCTCTTTGTGATGGCATTGCGTTAAGTCTCTTTTTATATGTCAGAGCTTGAGAAAGGACCTTTGACTTTTGCTCTCCCTACAACATTGTCGCCTCCATGTAGTGATCCGTCACTTTTTGAACTCATTTAACTTTAAAGACTTGGAAGGCCAAGGGGTTTAAAGACAAGGCAAGGACAGGCCTTAAGAGAAATGAGACTGAGGTTAGGGTTTTGCCTGAACAGATGTAGTTTGTCCCAACTCATTAAATGAATATCATTAGCTTTATAGGTATTTGGCCACAAATCAAAGTGTTTGAAAAACTGTAGTCAGATGCTTGCATTATTAAAAGGTATACTTCATCCCCTGGCATCTATGACTGTCTGTACAAAATGTCATGTTACTCATGTTAACAGATGTTGACGTATTTCAATCTGGACCAAAGTGAACCCGCTGACAATACCAATCCCCAGAACCTTGTAGTGGCTAGTTTGTTTGGAAAAAATCTGTAGCATAAGTACATTTTCATCATTCACCTCCATTAAACTGTTTATTACTTTACTTATATTTTCAATGATGAAATATCATGTCAGGAGAGGAGTATTTTATTCCTAGTTCCTTAATTGACTTCATTACAGTCTACTCACACAAGTTTATTAAACAAAAACAGAACAACTCCATTATACTTGAAAGGTAGCCTCATACAAACATAATTAGACCTTCAATTTTGTAAGAAGTTCTCTCAGACACCTTTTGACCTACAGCTGAAGTGAAATATACACCAATTATATTGTTAGAGGCCTTACTTGATATTTGTCTGTTGCTGTACAGCAACTTCAATAAGTTGGTGTTTTCTATGGAAGTTGTTGTACATCATAATGTGGATTACATTTAACTCAGGTAGTGAAAAGGGCAAGTACCAACTTTGCAGAGTGGCCACCTGCCCTGGAAAACATCTTTCTCTTCCTCTGCGTTGACTAGCTTGTGCTAAAAATCAGTTTGAGAATACAAGGTGCCATCAAAAACTTCCAAGGCTGTGCCTGTAACAACCAAAAACCGTACCTGATTTAAATTCAGCTGTCATCATCTTCAGCGTAGTCTCCTTGTGACACTGCTCCCAGCGCTCCTGCCACACTTAAAAAATACCCTGGTAGTCCCGTTCTTGAAGCCATCCGACACCATGTGCGATTCATGGTGGATCCACCACTTCACCGCTACCCGTCAGCCAGAACTCGCATGTTTCCAATGCGTTGTCATGTTAGAGAACCCAGTTGCCATTGCTGCGCAGTTCAGGACAGTTGTGCCAAATGTTTCCCATCAGAACATCACAGAAGAACTTACAGAAGAAGTTAAAGAAGAAGAAGAACAATTTAAAAGTCTGACTCCGCGAATGTCAAAGAAAACCAACTTCATTGCGCACCTGGCCTGACGGGCCTTCTTTGGTTTTGGACAGTGACGTTCTGCACAATATAACACTCAAACCACCTCGCCCGGCTCATTGCTTCATTGCTCTAAACTTTCTGAAGCATTTCAAGGATCTCCGTTGGCAATTTCCTGATTTTGACACGAAATTGAATGTGAGGAGGGTGCACATACCACCAGTCACAAAAACGTGTCTAATACAGGTGCTGATGTTGATTAATTAACTCAAAATAATACTTACTTATGAAGGTTATTGCCTCCCCCTACTCCATGCACATTCCTTTGCTGTGCTCCATTTGAACTCAGCAGGAACATTCCCTAAACTTTTTGATCGCACCTCGTAAAGTACAATTTTAACTGGTGTCAAAGGTCCTTAAAGTGGTTCTTTTTTGTGTTTATATGTCACCTGAGGCCCATTTTTATGCCATAATCTAGTTTTACGATCTTAATATATCACTATGAGAAAACATTAGTAGACAGGGGCCCAGTAGCTCTTTTTCACCCCATCATCCTGTACCAGGTTACTCTGGCCATGGGTAGCACCAGATAATGTTTGCTGTGGAGTCAGGGCAGGTGTTCCATTTGTAGTCTCTCTCTTTACTGAGGGAAACGTTTTGAATTTACTGAAGTGGCTGAATCATCCACAGCCAAAACCTTTTCTTTTTTTTTCAAGCTGCTTCACCTCCTGAGCCCCTTTTGTCAAGCTCATTTCTGTATGAGCAGTGCCACTCTTTTTGCTAGGATTTGGCTGTAAATAGGACTGCAAATAACATAATTACCAGTCAATCCATCAATCATTTAGTAGAAAGAAGATTGATTTAAAATGATACAAAACAGAGCAAATCTTCAAGTCCTCACATTTACGATGCTGAAACCAGAGAACGTTTGGCAGTTTTGGTTTATAAAATGGCCATGAGGCCTTTCATCATTCTATATGTCAGGGCTTTATTTTTGTCAACCTAGGCCCAGCGTGCGGCCAACTTCTTTGGTAATTTGCTGAACCCAATGCAAGCATATCTGTGGCGCAGCAGTAAAGTAGGAGGAACAGATATAATTAAAAGGTGTGTCACAGGTGACGTAAATCATGGCCAATCAAATTAACGCCTCTCAACCCCTTTAAGACAGAGGTACACGCCGAACTAGATGAGCAGCCTCAACAGTCTCAGCTATTATCATCGAGGGTTTTGGCAAGGCCGGCATATCACGCGATATATTAAAAATGTGGATAATTAAAGTCAAAACTTTATTTGCTATTTAATCATTAATTAAATGTCAAAGTGAACAAAGAACACTCAAATATACTGATATCAGGCTATTCAATTCAAGAGTAGACAAAAGTCTATTACTTTTTTTTGTTTGCTTGTTTCTCTTAGTCTTTTATATGATGAACTGAATCAGAAGGTTGCATTTATACAAAATCATTTTGTTATATAAATAATACACGTAAGATGTCCATTAAACCTGCCATTTTGGGAAGGTCTGTTCGTGTGCGCTCTTGGTCCTCAGTGTTAATGTTGCACAATGGGACCTTATCATACAATCTATGCGCGGAAGCCAATTGTTTAGGCCACTTTAGGAACATCCCTCACAAGACCTAACAGACACATAAGGCCTCAGGGTGAGTTTGATGTAAATTCTTACTGCCATTCCTCCTGGGATTGCCCAATAGTCTCCCAACTCTTGCCTTGTGTACATACGTTACTAGAGTGAACCAGTGCGATGGAGCCAGTTAGTTTCTCAGCTGATTTCCTTTTCCTGATGAAGTTTTTTCCGTTGTGATTCTTTTATTTTTTTTTGCTTCAAACATCTTATTGTGGATGGTAAGCTTATGTTTTCAACCGAGTTTTTTTTTTCTTTTCACCTTTTCTTTAGTGTGCAGCGTGCTGTGTATGATGGATGTCCCGGGGCATTTTTGAGTCCCTGTAGGCTGCCGTACGTGTGGCAGTCGGAGTATGCGCATGTGTGTTTATGTGTGTAACCATGAATGGTGGCTATATTTGGCCATGTTTTTCTCTCCTGGAGTGCTTTTAGTAAAATGTCTGGAGTTTTTTTTTTAATTATTATTATTTTTATTCAGTGAGTCAGTGATGGAATAAGATGAAGGAAGACATGCTGCAGATTTATTGTGTTGACTCACATACCAGTCTAATCATGACAACTTATAGGATTGAAAACTAGAGGACTTTTCTGATTCTTGATCATTTCTAGTAAAAAAAACCTAATATTTCATCGGGTGTGAGCATTTGCTGCTTTTCTCTGTTATTATATTTATGTATGAGTCTTTGAGTCTTGTACTATTGGTTTGAAGTAAGAAGCAATCTCAAGATGTCACTTTGCCCTGGGAAGACAGATGTTTTTAACTTTTTTTAGACATTTTGTAGAACACTTAACCTTTGTAATCAGTTACTGAATGGTTGTAGTTGAAGCCCTAACCTTTGAATAACACCTCCTGCTGTCTCTCAGCAGCCATCATGTAGTATAGATAGTTCATGTCCTTGAAAACATTGCACGTTTTGATCACAGGTGACACATTTACAGGGATGGAGCAAAAACCAGCGGAACGTGGAAAAATATTGCCCAAAAATGCACAAAATGAGCAGTTCAGATACGGTTTCACTCAATCAGAGGTATTTTCTGTCACTTTCTTCCAAGTCCAGGCGGAGTGTTCTTTTCCCAGTTTGGCTTTCATACAGCAGTAGTCAATGGGCAGTCTAAACGTTTCCCTAACAGTTAATCTCTCAACACAAAAGGGCACTTTGTTATGGCAGCTGCTTTGCTGCAAAATGCAAATCTCTTACTACATGTTTTCTAAAATCTTTCGCAGCATTTTTTTTCTCACTGATTTCTCCAAAGTTTTATTTACACCTCGTTTCTTTATTGAACTCTCGGAGCGCAAGCGCTTGATGTCGTATTTACATTTTTTGACCTCGAAAGCAGGTCTGACTGTGGAACCTGTTTTAAAAGTAACTAAAAAAAGTGTTGCCCCCCCCCCACCCCTTCACTCCCCTCCTTCCCCACTCCTCTCCTCTCCTCCCCTCCCTTCCTCCACCCCTCTCTGCCTGTCACATGTTCCTTTCACAGCATAGAAAAGTTTCTGGATTAGGGCAGAATTAACACAAAGCGGCGACGCCACTCCAGCTACACTTGCAAAACAACGCAGGAGAAAAGAGGGAAGGAGACGGAGAGAGAGAGAGTGCGACGCGACGGGTAGAAGACACTCGAGCGATCCTCGGCCACCTCAGAAAACTTCCAAACTCTGATAGCGAGAGGCAGACGAGTCCATCCCGGTGAGAGAGAGAGCGAGAGAGAGAGGCAGAGAGACGGCAGCAGAGAGGCAGAGGATCTGTGCCGACAAGGTCCTGAAGGATGGAAGAGAAGCAGTTCGCCGGGATCCTGGTAAGTTCGACTTTTGTTCAGTGAACACATACGCGCACACTTTTAAAAATAATAATACATGGATGCAACCACATCTCAGCTGTATCGCACTGGTGGGATGCAGCTTCTGGACCACCAGTTGAGTCACACTCTGCCTCCCCTTTTCCCTAATTTGAGGCCAGGTTGTTTAATTTCACTCACAGGACTCCCAACAGACTTTTATTTTCCTGTTTTATATGAAAAATTGGAAGATTATTCTCACAAATTTCTGATTTACTTTACTTTCTATGATCTATGAATAATACGCGTGCAGTTTCCTTTCTGAGCGATCAGCCTGTTGCTGTTTGAGTGCACACGACAGAGCTGTCAACCCCTGCTGTTCACCATGGCAATGCTAACAACGCAGCATCAACTAAACACCGTCCCAAAACACCCCAACGTTTGCCTTCACCTGCCAGTCACAGAGGTTTCCCTGTCATCACGCAGCTCTGCCTTCACCACGCCGTAATCTGACCTCTGCAAGAGCTGCAATCAATAAACATGTTTTCAATGCTTTCTGGCTTCTGATACGAGATGAGGACCAGGAGGTAAATGTGTTAGTGTCAGGCCTGTGCTGTTGGTGAAGCTTTAAATAGAGGTCTGGACGTCATTGGCAGTCAGGTCACTTCTCCCCCTCTCTCTCTCTCTCTCTCTCTCTCTCTCTCTCTCTCTCTCTCTCTCTCTCTCTCTCTCTCTCTCTCTCTCTCTCTCTCTCTCTCTCTATGTTCAGTCCAAGTCCTCCGGTCCGTCTTGAGACGTCGATAAACACAAACTCTGACCTGCGACTCTCTTCTGACATTCTGGCTCATTTGAAGTCTCGCTTTCTTCCCGCAATGACATTTTTTTCTCTCTCTGCCATGTCCTTTCAAGATGTATATCCATGTGAAAATGCAGCGTCTGAAGTTGAGAGCGGGACGTTATCAGCCTCGCCTGCTCCCTCTCACAGCACTTGAAGGTGGTTGGAGGATGAAGATTTGATTATTGCTCTCGCAACTTTCTTTAGTGTGTTTTTTGTCGTCAAGTTTTTATCTCAGTTTACCAATCAGTCATTTGAATGGCTAAACACTGCTGGATAGCTGGGAGTGAGGATGTAGCTTGTGCTGAGATTCATTAGAAATGAAATGATTAACATAAGATGGATGTGTGCCTCGATCTTAGTGGTACTCTTTGGTCAACATAAAGTTTAGACCTGTTTTACTGCCCTTCACAGACTCGCAGGTGTTTCTAAGGAAAGTATAGACGAGGTTTTCTCTTCCATTATAACACAAGTGTTTTTTCACAGCGCCTAAACCGAATGAACACAAAAAAACTATTCTGAGTGTGCAGCGGGCGATAGAGAGAGGCAGTGTGTGTGATGGTGAGGATGATCGTCGGACACCGCAGCAGAGTAGGAAGTTATCAGTGCAGTGTGTGCAGTTTAGACTGTTTGCCAGTGAATAAATGCGGCGACTCATCAGGATTAAAGTAAAGCCCTGCGTCCAGGTTCCCACCTGATGAAGGAGGTTAACTCCAAAGTTGGCGGGTGGATTAGTCATGAAGGCGGACCAGCTCAGAACAAAAGAGAACGGAGAAATGTCTGGCTGCTGAGTTTAGCTTAGTAATGTAGTCAAACTCTTGTAAAGTTAGTGGCTGGCTGAGACAGCAGCCTCACCTCCCTCTACCTGCAGCGGAGGGATGAGGATAAACGACAAGAGGAATAAAGTCCATGTTCTTCTTTCCGTCTAAACTTAAACACAGTATTTTATATCAGTAATATTATTAATTTTGTGGACATTTTTAGATTTCTTTCCAGTGAGATATTATTGAGTTTATAAGGACTTTGTTGTTGGAAACATTCCTGGTACTGCTGTAGAAACAACATTTTGTCATATTTAGAATATAAATCTGGCTTTAAATGTTCTTTTTCTTTCAAAATTTTGATTTAAGAGAGTCAAATTCTTTAGTAATGACTAAATCGATTCGAGTATTGATAAAGGACTGGACTGAAGGAGTAGGAAATAAAAATGAGATTTTAACCATACCTGCCCCTACAGCTGGCTGCTGGATACAGACTGATGATGGGAGGATGAGACAATCAAAGTTATAATCCATTTACTATGAGACTTGTTTTACCAATGGTTTGTGATTATTTGAATGGTTCACAGTACATGTTTAAAATAGTACTGTCAGGATAATTGTCCAAAATGATGTGAAAATGTTTTTACCCACCCAGCCATGACAGCACCTAAACCCCCCAGAATCTGAGGGAAAACCCTGAAAGTGTCACTATATCTGTTTTGGCTGCGATGACTCCTCAGAGCCACGAGGGGCTTGTAGGCTGATAATGAGTGAATGAATTAACTTAAAAAATTGAGGATTTGTGGCGTGTTCTTGTGTGAATTCGTGACATGTTTTTGCATCTGAAAGCAACTAAACTTTAAAAGGAAATATATTTAGGAAATATATGGCAGATTTTAGTTCAGGTAAATTCTTTGATAAAAAATATGCAAAACTGTCAATTTTAGATTGCATATAATTGACTTAAATGTGAGAAAGCTGCGTAAAAAGGTGTAATCCTTACAAACTGTGTCAAGCAAGAAAACAAGCTGTGCCGTCGATGTAAGGCAGAAAATCGTCTGTTTTGAAATGACAAAAAGTTGTCTTTTTTTTCTGAGCCCCAGATTTTGACTTTCATACGATTCAGTTCATTCATGAAGGTAAACAAGACACAGAGAGCTGCGGGTAGATCGTACAACAGCTTCAGCAGAACGGACAACTTCTGCTCCACTCGCCTCGGGATTGGTCACTTCTCATGGCTGGGGCCGTTGTCTTCAGCAGTTGTGGACAGTGATGTCAGTTGGTGCTGAGAGACATCAACAACAGAAGAAAGAAAGTGTGTGTGTGTGTGTGTGTGTGTGTGTGTGTGTGTGTGTGTGTGTGTGTGTGTGTGTGTGTGTGTGTGTGTGTGAGAGAGAGAGAGAGAGAGAATTACGGCCTGAATCTTGCTCTCCCATCACCAACTGTCACTTAAATTTTTATTCCTCTCCTCCCTCCCCTCGAGCTCTTTTGTCTGCCTTTTTATATCTATATATATCTATATATATATATATCTTCCTTTTTTCCTGTCTTTTCACATCCATAGAAAACGTTTTTTTGAATTCATCAACTTGATTTATGTGCTATTATTTTACTTTTAGTCCACTCATTTTTACCTCTATCTGGGGAGTGAAAATGGCTTTTGTCTCTTGTTTTTCCTCGATATAGCACTACTTTTTTGGAAGTTGCCGCCCTCTTTTACAGTCTGGTTGAAGTTATTTACACCGGCCCAGGTGGTTGGTGGATGGACCAGTCACCGTAAATCTCAGGTCACACAAGGCGCTCGCTTCCTGCTACCGCTTGGCACGGTTGATAGCCTTCTGCCGGGACTCTTTTCTGTCCAAACTTAATTCCCCTGCTCGTTCACAGCAGTCAAAAGGAACCCCATCCCCTCAATCTTCCTCCGTTGTCTTTGACCGCCCTGGAAGCCACTGCTTCCAGCGAGCGGATGAGCAGATGGTGCCCTGGCACAAGCTTTAAGCTGGACGGATTGCTGTCTCTTTGATTTGACTCCTTAGTTACGTCTTTTACTCTGGTAGTCCTTAAAATGTCTGCTGTTTAGATGTATGTATAGAGATGTGAGAGTGGGAGGAGAAGGAGGAGGAGTTGGACGGAGGTTTTACGTATTTGTCTGCTGAGCGCTGCATTCATGCGTCTGGCTGTGCAGACCACAGCTGCCCCTCCATCACCATCAAGGCCAAACGGAGGAAGAGGTCACCTCAGACTGGCTGCTGATCAAAGTTGAACATTGGCAAGCCTTTTAATGTCAGCCTGCTACTTTTCATCCACTCTTTGTAAGATCTTTGGAGTTGGGAATGATTATTAGCAATTCTAATTGGACCCAAAGCTCAGTAGACAATGAAGTGACAACCTCTTACACAGCCCCATGAGTACACTTCAAATTATAACTTTTTGACTCTGTATGACAGGATGCATTCCACATATACTGCATTTTTAAAGTGTTTCTTGCAGAGCGTTCTTGGAACTCAGGGATTTTCATTAACTTTGGGCTTTTTTTTTGTTCCACTTTTGCTTCTCAGTTTTGACTGTTACTAAATATTGGTTCCTTGCTGGTCAGTTTTGTGCATAAAGTAACCAAAATACTGTATTTGAGAGTAAAACAAATCCTGATATGTCAACTGATATTCTTTAATATATCTACTGCGTATGTAGTATATATATATAAAAACTTCTTTATGTATATACAGTATTTATTTATAAAGAAGTTTTTTTCCCACTATCCCTTTAAATGTGGGTATTAAACACTTTTGACAAAATATGTAATGGAAGACAAGATATTTAACAGATTGTTGTCCAAACTGACTAACTAAATATAGAAACATACAAATAGAACAATTTTTTATTTTTTATTTTTTACGAATCATAACCACCGTAATGTGTTGGTGCACACCTTCACTGCAGTCAATCATGTTACAGTTTTTCTGGTATTCTTCCGTGTTTACTGTTTTGTTGCCTCAGAGAAGCCTTTAAGATGATGTGATTCTTTTTGACTATTTATTAGTTTCATAATTATTTTTTCAATTTGGTGGTCTGTAAAATCAATAATAATGAAAAATGTTAGTCGCAGTCTTCTTAGTCCTCTGTGTGTTTTTGAATATCTTCCTTTGTCCAACCCACATCTGCAGTTAAATCGACGCATAAAAGGTTTGCTGTGATTTCAAACAGAAAAGTAGCACATAGAAAATCTGCAAACAGAACCTTTGGCTTTGTTATTGCACAGGAATGTGGATTTATAAGGCTGTGATTACCCCACGGTCCTGTGTACCCCCTGCTTGATGAGCCTTTATGTATGTGTGTGTCAATGTGACAGAGAATGTGTTACTCAGTGTGTGTGTGTGTGTGTGTGTGTGTGTGTGTGTGTGTGTGTGTGTGTGTGTGTGTGTGTGTGTGTGTGTGTGTGTGTGTGTGTGTGTGTGTGCGCGTACCATTTCCCAGGGGTTGTGTGGCTAATGTGTGCTGTAGGCTGTGAAGTGGAAACTAAATGGAAAGAAATAGTGGAGCCCACAGCTAGAACCTCCCCGAGGTCATGACACACACACGCACGCACGCACACACACACACACACACACACACACACACACACACACACACACACACACACACACACACACACACACACACACACACACACACACACACACACACACACACACACACACACACACACACACACACACAACAGTGAAAGAAGTATTCAGATCCTTGACTTGAGTGAAAGTACTAATACAATGTAGTGAAAAAATTCAACTACAAGTACAAGTCCGGCATTCAAAACCTCAGTTAATTAAAAATATGAGTATTATCAGCAAAATGCACTGAACATATCAAAAGTAAAAGTACACACTATGCAGTAATTGCTTCATGTCTGTGTATTACTTTAATAGATGGTGTTTTGGATTAATATTACTGTTGTATTTATTTTACTGCTGTAGTTATTTAATTTTGTGCTGAGTTTAACTCCTTTTTATACTGTGGGTTAGTTTAATCTACAGCAGTGCATCATATTCTATAAAGGCATCATGTGTTTGTAGCATCTCTTACCTGTGAGAACCATGCACATCTAAAAAGTCAGCAAGTTTAGAAAAACGATTGTGTTTTTAGCTTTATGACAGTTTCCAGTGACTCCAGGAGGGTTTTTAAAACCTTGTTTAGAAAAAGAAGTCAGTGATTTTCCCCAGCACATAAAGGAACATTCAATCCTTCAGTTTCTCTTGAAAATGTCCAATCCCCAAATGTGGCGATAAATGGGTTTAATTGCACAGGGAATGATGTAAAATATTGTTTTCTGAAAAGTAACTAAAGTGGTTTGATAAAAGTAGAGGAGTCAAACATACAATATTTATTTTCCTCTGAAATGTAGTGGAGTGGAAGTTTATAAGTATATAAATAGCATCAAATGGAAATAAATAAATGAAGTACAAATACCTCAAAATTGTACTTAGGTAATGTACTTAGTTACATTCCACCACTGCGCACGCACACACACACTCATAATATACTAGTATACAATATGCATGTAAAAGTTACTTTTACAAAAGAAACAATGAACAAACTTGGATCACACATGAACACATCCACTCTTCATGCCCCAAACACAAAAGAAAAGAAAAGGATTCCACAGAGTCTTGTTCCATTTTACTTGAAAAGATAAAATAATAAATATACAATCTGTTTAGTGATGTACGGCTGCCAGGCTGTGACTTTTGCTTTGGGAGTGTGCGGCCCATGTTGTAGTCCTGGGGATAGTTTTGGACAAACTAGGCATGTTTGTTGGTGTTAAATCCGTCTGTCTGCCGTCATGCTCCATGTACAGGTCAGGGAAGGCTGCAGAATATATATTTTTTCATTGTTTCTGCCCTGTGGAGCTGCTCAGTAGATTGCCAGCCATGTGCAACACGTAATTTGCTTTAATATAGGTGAAACTCCTCTCTCTCTCTCTCTCTCTCTCTCTCTCTCTCTCTCTCTCTCTCTCTCTCTCTCTCTCTCTCTCTCTCTCTCTGCTTTCTGTACTTATGTAAGAAACATATTGAGTTGCCAGTCAGCCAGTTTAGTTAACAGCAGTGCTCAGCAACCGTGTTGGCTGCCTCTGGGGCGACGGCCAACAAACAGATGTGAACCGAGTGAGAGGGAGACATAGCTCTGAGGGCAGGTGGGGGTAGAAGTCAGACACGATTTTTCTGATTTCACTCCACCTCTCCCGACTGACCAGGTCAATGAGGAGGGGGAAGAGAGAGAGAGAAAAAACCCACATCCATGCAGGGCAGCTCAACGGCAGCCACAAATGCCAAACACGTCCACTGCTGGGCACTCTTGAAAAGGTAACCCACCACCAACCAACCTCCCATGTATGTTCACACACACACACACACACACACACACACACACACACACACACACACACACACACACACACACACACACACACACACACACACACACACACACACACACACACACACACACACCAAAGATGGAAAAAAGGGACTCCATTGTGTTTCAGACCTTTAGATTTCATTTGGAAAAATCACTCAGGCTGAAAATTTTGCTTTCTGATTTTTCTCCTTTCTCCTTCTTTTCCTGGGTTTAATAGCTCGGCCTCCCTTCAACTCCACAAAAAAGACAAGTAAGTTAGAATGAAGGGACTTCACACTCTTCCTCTGCCGTCCTCTGAAGTCAGTGAAATTATTGACAGGGCTCTGACATTGTGTCTGCACAACGGGGCTCCTAATTCTCCCACAGTTTCTTTTAGTATTATTATCATTTTTAAAGCTTTCCAATTGAACTCTTTTCAAAGGCCTTTTCAGAATCATATTTAGGAAATTTGTTGCACTTGAACCCAACTTGCTCCCTGGCTGTGTGTGTGTGTGTGTGTGTGTGTGTGTGTGTGTGTGTGTGTGTGTGTGTGTGTGTGTGTGTGTGTGTGTGTGTGTGTGTGTGTGTGTTGTGTGTGTGTGTTGAATGGCAGCTATAAGCCTGAGACGAGGAGGGGTCTGCTTTTCTCAGGGCTGGACAGCCCTGTCCTGCCCGGTTACATCTTCCTCTCTCTGTGTCCTCCTCTCTTTCAGACCTTTTCAAACACAGGGTCTGTAACATCTCTGGGTGCATCTGTGTGATGAAATAACGTCTTTTTGGCTTTCACATTATTATGGAAAATGTTGATTGTGGTCACAGATGACCGATCCAGGTGCAGCTCTGCTGGAGAACAGCTGGAAAATTATGTCCTCAACTTTTTGTTGTTGACTTATTATCCTCACAGCTTGACTGTTGACCATCTCTAGTGCTGTTTCCAGGAACACTTAATTTTGGTTTATGTTGTATGGAATGAAATCCTGCTGTCATACTATTTACACAGTCTAACAGATCCCAAGCCATGGCAGAAAGATTTTTAAAAAATGGATGTGAATTTACCTTTTGGTTTTCCTCTTAATTAATGTTTTGCTCACATGCTGTTGAGTTGTATGTAAATTGGTAGTGATGGCTACGTATGGGTCATGATTTTTAAGTTTTTAATATTCATTGACTCATAAAGTCAAATAGTTTATCATCTAATTAAAAAAAAAAAAATCTATGTCTTCTTTTACTGGCGCCTGATAATAACACAGTACCACCACCAGGAGGTGGCAATAATGTACCTAAAAAGCAGCATTAAGCAGCTAAAGAAGAAGAAGAACACGAAGAGATCTCTGAATAGCAGTTGAATAATTCCCGGGGAATATTTAAGATCCATTACTAGGAATGACCATAGGCAGGATCGATGGGTGGATCTTACTCCAGAAAAAGAAAATGAGGACACTGTGCACACCCACCTATAGGGCAACCTGACCAAACCCCAGGCATGTCAATCAAACCAGGCATGCCCCCAAACATTGCATAGCTCTCTGAGGCAGAATATCTAATTAATTCTGGATTTATTTTCAGAAGAACCACCAGAACACTCATCAGAAGGAGTGAATTTAGATAATGACACCATAATGACATGTCGATAAATTGTATTGAATTTATAGTTTTTTGTCAGAGACAGCCCCTTGCTCAGTGGCATTGCACTTTAAGTTGCTTCAGCATTGGCTGGACCATGTCCATTTTGATATAGAGTCTATGGTATGAAAGGGACTTTTGTTTTCCAATCTAACCAGAGTTACCCATCAGCCTCTGGGGTCTGACCAGACTTTGAGAAAAACATCTAAGATAGTGATACAGATAAAACCTGATTCTTAAACTCATTTTTAGAGATGAGTGTGTATACTCATACTTATTTTTTGTTTTTACCTTCTGAGGTAAAAAAAAAAAAATAGAAACATGTAGACTCGGACTGTAGTATATGGCCGATGTATGTATGAAACGTAAGTAGGTAGACAGATGAGCACACTTTGTAATGAATATGTTTTTAGGCTTATGATGTTTCTATCTTTACACACAACGACAAATACGATCCTAACTTCTGTCCATGAAGCAGCAACACATTCTGTGTTTCATCTTTTCAATGAATGATGAAGACGTATTTCATATCTCTCTCTGCCTGCTTTCCGCTCTTGTCGCATTTTAAGCGCAACAGTGACTTCTGCCACGTGAGGCCAACTTCACTCACATGTGCTTCACTTTCATCCCCAGCAATGGTCCCATATGTTTGTCAAATTGTGTATGTTGTGTGCTTTTTCCGGCCCAGTTTGTTCCCAAGCCTTATCTCCAATGAGCCTCGCTCTCCCCGGGGGTCCAAGCTGAAGCCTCACGCTATTTATACAGACTGAACAGCTGGGGCCCTCCTAGCCAAAGCAGTGAGGGATGGGGGGGTCGGGGGATGGGTGGAGATATTATCATGGAAACTTCAGGTTAAACCAAGCGTTGGAAATGTCTCTCTGTTCCTTGTTTTTTTTTTTTTTTTTACTCTCTTGTCTTCCTCTCTGTCATTATGTCTTCCTCCCCTGGGTGTCCAGAGGCTGGATAGGCCCGGTTGTGTCCAGTTCAGGTCAGCTGGACCGTTGGACGAACATCCAACTCACTCATTTGAATCTTGTTCGTCATCCCATTTCCCATCTTTCCTCTATGTCTTTATCTCTCTGTTTCCCTTCTGTTTTTTGTTTGATTTGCTCTGCAGCTGATGTTTTTCCTCCACTTTCTTTCCCCCGCTCCCAATTAAAGAGCAAGCTGTTTTGGACTGAATAAAAAAGGTTGATTTTCCCTCACTGTGCTTCAAGACATTTTTGTCCTTTTGTTGCGTCGGACAAAGCCGAACTGCTGTAGCAAAACTGATCTTTTTGTGTTTCTTTCCTTTTCTTCTGCTCTCCGGCTCCTGTGGTGCTTGTCCTATTGTGAACCTCAACCCTGTGAAGTTCTCTCCTCACTGCTCCTTCCCTTCGCTTATTTCTTCCCGTCTTCTCTCTCGACTGCTCTGCCCTCCGCTCTCTCGGCCTATACTCACATGAAGCACTCAGGAGGGAACAGAAAGTCGGGCTTATCGATGTTTCCTTCATTTCGAGGCCTTTTTCACAGTCAGAGCTCCCATCACAGGCATGCTGAGCTAACGAGAGGTGAAGAGATATTAACCTAATTGCTGTCAGGGACAGATATATAGAACGCGGAGGATGTAATATGCCCAGACGTGACTGTTGGCTCCCTGTGAGATTAGCTGTTGAGTGTAAAAGCAGGTTGATTCATGGCTATTGAAGGATGAGAAGTCGTGCTGTGAGGCGGTGAACATTTTTTCTTTGTATGATATGTTTATTCACTTAGATAAAGGCCAAATCACCAGGAGCTCACAGTCATGTAGGTTTTTTTTTTTTCAAAGCTCCTTTATAATATAGCACAGTGATATATTCATATTTGATTTAATTTGCATTTCAGTTTTATTTTATGGGTAAAATCTCACTGAAAAAAAGCCTCAAAAGATCACAAGAACGCCACAGTATGGAAACCACATAGCAAACCACATTAAAAACATAAATGGTAAAAAAAAAAAGAAAAAAGAAGCAACCCAGGCCCGTAGCAACACGAGTGAGGGATGATTCAGGGTCATCTGAATAGGAAATAGGAAAGTTTCTAGCACAATCTTCAAAGTAGAGAGGGTGTCTTCCCAGCTGGTTCCACAGAAGAGGAGCACAAGTAAGATTGCACTTAGAGAGCAAAATATTTTATTGGGATAACAGGGTACTTTGAGGTCTTTAAGATATAACGGTGCTTGGTCATTAGGAGATTTGTTTGTAAGGAGAAGGATTTTAAAATCTATTCTTGATTTCATATGGAGTCAGTGAAGAAAAGCTAATATGGGACAAATATGAGCTCACTTGCTAACTAACATCAGTACTCTTGCTGCAGAAATTTGGATCAACTAAAGGATTTTGAGTTGTTTGGATTGGAAGTAACAAATGCATGGATCGATTTTTCTGCAACACGTTGAGACAGGGTGTTTCTGATTTGGACAATATTGCACAGATGAAAGAATGCCGTCCTAGAATATGTTATATTAAAGAATATGCCCTGATCAAAAAATACCTCCGAGGCTTCTCACAGTACTGCTGGTGGTCAGGGCAATGCCATCCAGAGTAGAGCCTCCGAGTGGTTGGATGACTACTGTAATGTAGCCTGAATTGGTTTTGACCATTTTCAGAAAAAATATGTTTACATTTTAAAACTGCCCTGATTCTGCTGTAGTACAAATTAATTGCATGTCGAATCATCCATACAGTTTTTGGTGGATGGAAGGCAAGAACGTCACAGGCTTAACAGACTGACAATCGTACTCGTACATATGGGCATCACCTTCGTCCTGTGGCAGGAAACACACATTGAAACAATATTATGAACAATTATGCACTTCTGTAACTTCTGCTGAATGTTAATTGTGTTTATTGTCCTTTAGAATTACAAAACTTTCTCAGCCCATACAGGAAAGGCATGGGAGAGAAATATCTGTTGTGATTATGCAGTGATATTTGAATTTATTTGTCAGTGCAGATAAGAGGGCTTTGAAAAAGGAGAGTAAAACATGAGAGAAGAGATGAAATGGACATAATTCAAATGGAAGGAGATTATTTCCTGTTTTCATGTCTGGGAGCTGCATCTGTCTGCAACCTTTTTCTTATTTCCCTCTGCCACTTCCCCAACTCTTACCTGCTGTATATTTGTTCTGTGTTTCACGTGTAATCCACTGTAGACACATCATCCTTCATGGTCGGAAAGACTCCAATAACTTTCAAGTGTAACTCTTAACTGTTACCCTTTCTTATTGGAGTGTTTTTGAGGTTGGAGATCGACAGCATTTTATTAAATCTGAAACCAATATGGAATCCAAACATAGTCATCTACTTCATCCAAATAATAGAAGTGCTGATGCACAACTACGAGGTCAAAAAGCTGAAATCTTGATTTGTTGTGCTAAGCGTCTAACTAGTTTACTAACTATCAACTCTCTGTTCAACTACAGAAAAACCTGTCCCTGGTGACAGTGGTGTGGTCATTTTTTACCAGCGCCAGTTGTAATTATGAAGCCTGCTAATATTTCCTGGAATGTTTCCACATTGATCTTTGCTAATAAGATGGATGATGAGTGAGGGAGGGTTTGATAGAAGCTTCAAATATGCAAATTTTTCCAACAAGGAACTGGATGTGTGGCTAAATAAACTTGAGGCGAATTACCAACAGAAATATAAAACTTCTACAAATCTTTGTGTTTTTTCCTGATTTGACATATCACAATCTTTCATATTTACCCACGGCTCACGTAAAACCAAAAACATCCTGCTGCTTCACCTTAAAAGATTTCCGCCTGCAAACTACCTGGACTCTTTCATTGTGAAGCAGCTTGAAAAATGTAGTGTGTTTGTCAGAACTTATTTGCGGTGCTGCTGTTCTATAGAAATTGGTCTATACGTCAACATATTTTCTACTATTTGATCAATCGATTGTTGTTAACAAGGGGAACAGTATAAACAGGGCACCAGTGACCTGTTGGATGAAGAGCGGCAGATGACACGTTCCTGCAAATCAGCAGACCTCCAACATCAAGATAAACAACATCTTTTACTTTATGATAATGTCGTGTGGGCAGCAGCCATGCATGTCAAGCCCAAACCATTTGCAACAATTGCACCAAACAAGCATTACTTAAATAGCCTGTTGAAAAACGTACTTATTTTCAACCATGATCCAGTTGAGGCATAGTTTTCTGCTTGCCTTCTTTTTTCTATCTAGAGCAACATACAAACAACCTTTGGCAATAAGACATAGATGCTATTTTGTGTCAATACAGTGGTACCTTCGTGTAGCCAAAAATTGTACCTCTGCAAACCTGTAAAGACGCAAATAGTGTGAGAAAATGTAAAATACACAAATTATTTTAGTGTCCCTTGTAGGTGTCAATCCTGATTGTAATTCAGCCAACAGTTCAGTAGGCTTAAATTTGTGTTCAGTTCTGGTAAAAAAAAATTGGAAAATCTCCCCTAAAAGCCCAACCTGCCTTCTAATGAAAGCTGGATGTGCTTAAATTTAGGCTGCAAGCACATTTTATTACCTGCTGGATTTGGAAGTGTAGTTAATGAGTCGAGTAAGGAAATGTGAGACCGAGGAGACATTAATCTTCAAATTACTGCATATGTTATGGTCCTCAGTGAGAATATTGGTTTGTCAGAGCTGCATCTTAAAATGAAAGTGGAAAAGGAATTCTCCCTTGCTTTATAATTATATATTTTTTTCTTTTATCTCCCTTCATTAAAAGTCGATTCCTATTGTTTGTGTTGTATGTCCAGCGATGAGGTTTAGCATCGGTGTCAGCGTTTAACCTTTGGCTTACCTTTAATAGATGTTGGCATGTGTTTGGAAGTTGACAGGAAAGCCTGGAGGACAAAGGAGATCCATTCTGACCTTATCAGGGTTCTGCTGCCTACCCTCCTCTCTGTTTACCTTTCAGCTCTCGGTCATTGATGTTTCCCTGTTTACACGTGGAGGGGTGGTTTCTGATTCACAGCTTTCTGTTGTCCTTGTCAAATAATCACCTTGTCGATAGACAGAACAACTACGCTGTTAATCAATGAAATCACATTTTTAAGAAGTGTAACAAGTTCTAGCGTTCAAATTAAGGCTGCACAATTCTGGACAAAATGAGAATCACGATTGAGTTTTTTTGTTAAGAATTTCAGCGTTTACTGCCTTTATTTACCTAATACAGAAGACAACTAAAAAAATATGAAATTTTAGTGAATTAAGATATACAGTAAA
Source organism: Brachyistius frenatus (assembly GCF_029030835.1). NCBI lineage: Eukaryota > Metazoa > Chordata > Actinopteri > Embiotocidae > Brachyistius > Brachyistius frenatus. The sequence goes on from NW_027210698.1 coordinate 489,634, forward strand.
TTATTAATTATAACATTAATATCATATAGATTAATCAAGGAAACCTTGTAAATTTTGGATCAATTGTATGACTAAAATGCTGCTACTGAGTCTAATAAAACACTGATGACTCAAAATGTTCAAAAACTACAGAATTCAGAGTATTTTTATACATGATATGAATCACTGCAAATGGATAATGAATCACTGAAGATAAAAACAATAAGCTTTCGTCTCTTGTCGTCTTATTTATTAACCTTTGAACCAGTATATTTCTAAGCGTTGTCTTTTTCAGTGCTGGTGTCTGCAGCTGCGCATCACTTGGTGTAACGTTGCGTTGTCATTGGTTGAGGAAGAGTGGGAGATTGTTTTGATGCAGCTGATGTCCCGAATGAAAATGCGTCAGAATTGTTGTTATTTAAAAATGAGATCGCACAAAGGCCTGAATCAAGATCGCAATTTTTGAAATATTAATTTTGCAGCCCAAGTTCAAATATGATGTTATTTAATGTCCTCCTTCTCTGTGCCTGCTGGTATTTCAGGGTCTGAAACCAGCTTGTGGTCTCGGTGTTAGTGTACCATCAATGGGGCTTCAGTACCTTTGAATATACCCTGTAAACTCCTCAGTGTGCACAATGTTACTCTCTCTCCCAGAACTTTTTGCAATTGTAACAAGCACACACACGGAAAGAAACGAGTGAGACGTTTAACAAGTTGATGTTATTATCAGCGGCAGCATCTGTGTTTCTTTAATTAGAGTTAAATGACCTAAGATAATGGGGCAATTAGCTAACGAAACAAATGCATCCCTCCTCCTTCCTCTCCCCTCCACAAACAGCCAGCTGCAGCCACAACAAGCACTTATTTTAGGATCTGTTTCATCCCCACCTTAGTGTCCGCAGGATTGAAGTGGAGTTCTGGTTATGTCTGTGTGGGTGCACTTGTAAAAGCCTTTCATTAGGTGTGACCTAATCTGAGGCCAACAACTCACTCTCCTGAGGCAAAGCTGGTGAGAAGGGGCTGGATCCCTGTGGAGGAACTAATGATCTACCATAGTTTAGTTCTCAAACGCACACACACACAACCACACACACACACACACACACACACACACACACACACACACACACACACACACACACACACACACACACACACACACACACACACACACACACACACACACACACACACACACACACACACACACACACACACTGACGTCTGTATTGTTACAATACTGTGTCTTAGCCCCAAAAAAGCCCCTTAAAGATGCGCCGACCAGCCTCAGTAACCTCACACCGCAAAATGATCTCACTCTGACGGTTTAAAATACATTTTCTTTCTGCAGCTTCTCTCAAAGCAATGCATGTGTGGGACTTGTTAGTGACACACACACGCACACACACACACACACACACACACACACACACACACACACACACACACACACACACACACACACACACACACACACACACACACACACACACACACACACACACACACACACACACACAGAGCCCAGGCTCTAACACCGTGCCTGCTACACCAGCACTCACAGCCCGCTGTAAAAAGGCTCCGTACAAAAGAGCAGGAAGGCATTGTCCAAGGAAATGTCATTCAGTGTGCCCTACATGTGGTATTAAGCCAGAACTATGGTTGTGTGTCACAGTGTCTGGTAAAGGTGCTTCTGATGTAGAACTAGATGCATATTTTAGCACTGGATTTTGCTCATTGGTGACACGGCAGTAGAGGAATGGGTCGTACATAGTTAGGCAGTGATGGGCTTTAATTAGATACCCTACAGCTTGACACTACTGTAAAATAGGACAAAGACATTTCAGTAATTAACAGCAGCAGTCATCGTCTTAACATTTCTCTTTTGATTTTTGGAGAACGATGTATAGCTTTGAGGTTTCCTTCGCTGCTGGTGTTGTCTTTGCTCTCATCGGCTTCGGACTATGCTTAGATAAAAGCAGCCCGAGCTTGAAGAGCAATCAATACTTTTGCAGTATTATGTAATATTTCCTCAGCCGCTTTAGCCCAGATCCATAGTAACACTTTTCAAGACTTCTGTAAACTTGTAAGGTCTGTCGGGGAAGCAAATTTAGCTGCTGATGCCAGAAGCTGCTTTTCCATGGATGTTGTTACGGCAGATAAACTGGTGAGCTACAAAACAAGCTACTGGTCTCACACAAAAAAGGTATTTCACATCAAGATAAACATGCTTTTTAATGATATAATATCCAAAAACACAAATTATTTTGTCATTAAATTCCATTATTATTGTGACTGGTTGCCCCCACCTGCAGCAGGTGTTCAACAAGCAGCAACCTCACATCTACCTAGCCAGCTCCAGATTGACCTCCTTATCTGTACCTTACCATCAAACCAGCCTGTTGGGTTGCTTCTCTCCTGGATCAGATGACGAGGTGGTGCAGGTGGAGCAGCAGCCTGTTGCTTCCAATAAAACAAATTGAAACGGAGCTACTTCAATATTTAGTGAGGAAAAAATGTCTTTCCACTGTGAACATGACAACATGTTGACCCCATAAGTGTCACCAGTCCCCCACAGTGAGCATGTCAAAATATATCAACTTAAATTGTCAAAAAAGTGAGTTATTAACTGCTGTAAACAACTAATAAAGACATAACAGCAAAAATGCAGTAGTACTTCTCAATCAATAGTTTCTCTGTTCTAAAAGTGTCAACAAGTGCAAGTATTTGTCGGGAGCGCTTGTTTTTTTTGCCCTCAGCACTTCCTCTGAGCACACTGAATAGGGCGGGTATATGCTAATGACTCTTTTATTGCGTCCCCTGTGAGATTCTAATTCTCTGAATTGGTAGACAAATGAATAGCATCCTGTCTGCGTTGCTCGTCTCGTGTTCAACATAACTGGAGGGCCTCCACTCAAGCAGCAGCGGCCATTGTCCTCGGCTATCAAACACCCATTAGGCCAGGCACCAATTGCCTGACAACTTTTGACATTACTTGCACTACATCCAGTCAGGGGACTGACGCTGGGTGAGTGATGGTTTTGTTGATCTTTCAATCACGCCCCTATTGTGGATGCACTTTTACCTTTTCACTGTCTCTCGCTCACTTCCTCGCTTTGTCCTTGCTCTTTTTGTTGCGGCTTAGCCATTAGCCATATGGTGGCCAAACAGGTGCAGCAATGTGTGCGTCAAAACAAAGGCTCGGGAGGGAAGCGCCTGAATTTGAAAGGGTGTAGCTCTGTGAACAAGTGGCGGACAAGGCGGCGGCAGAGGAGGAGGAGGGCTTTGGCTCGGCCGGCCTCTCTCTGTGACATGGAGGGGGGGGGGGGGTGGTGGTGGTGGTGGTGGGGGGCATTGGCAATGTCAGGGTGTAGAGACGGACGAGGATTTGGAAGAGTCAAGTACTGCTGAAAGGGAAGTTGTTGGTGGTCTGCAGAGTTGCAGCAGCTGCCTCTGAAAACAAATGGAAGAAATAAGAGAGACAGAGAGAAAGAGGGCGGGGGGGGGGGGGGGGTCCGGTGGAAGCCATGCGGGCTCCTCACTTGTGGGCTCCTCACTTTTTTTTTGTCCCCTTGCTTTAATTTGTTGGGAGAAAGAGTGAGGGAGAGAGAGATAGGGGGAGAGGGAGAGCTTGGCCGGAGCCCATGGGTCCTCCAGACCTCCCCCCACTTTACTCCGGCCAGCTTAACTAGAAGTTCAACACCCCCCATGTCCCCTCCACCATCTCCACCACCACCACCACGGGTCCTCCTCTCTCCCGCTTACTTGCTCTGTATTCAGCCTAGGTGCTGGAGTGACAACGAGCCATTCATTGTGGAGGTAGAGGAAAAAGACTGTGGATCTCTCCTGTCTCTTTTTTTTTTTTTTTTTTTTTAGGTGGTGGGAGTTGTGTGTGTGTGTGTGTGTGTGTGGGGGGGGGTGTCATATTCCTGAAATGGTGAAATACGACAGAAAAGGGGGGGTAAAAGAGTGGGGGGAGAAAGAGAAGGAGGGGTGAAAAAAAAAAAAAAAAAAAGTAAGAGCGCAAAAGGAGGAAGGGACGGATGGAGGGGAGGCAGAGCTGGAATCACAGGAGGAAGGGAGGGGGACGAGAGAGAGAGAGAGAGAGACAGAGAGAGAGGGACAGGAGAGAGAGTGGGCTACCATGCCGAATGAGCAAGAGAGGCGGAGAGGAAGCAGAGCTCCATCAGATGAAATGAGGTGAAAGTAATTCAGGCATTAATCAAGCCAGGGCAAAAGGGAGGGTATACTGTGTTTTCTCCCCCCTCTTTCGCTGCGGAACTGAAAGGCAAGGTGTGAATGAAGGAGCCTACAGTGGCCAGCAGAGAAGCACCACTGGGTCACAGCATCAAATCATGTCTGAGTCGAACACCATTGCCGCTTCCACCGCAGACCAGGTCAGTTCGAGCTGTCATATTGTCTTTTCTCCTTTTTTTGTTGTTGTTGTTGTTGTTGTTGTTGTTGGTGTTGGTGTTTTGTTTTTACTCGCAGCGGCAGCGAGCGTGCTGCCGATGTTTCTTGTGCGTTTAGTTGCACCTCACGCCGGCTTAAGGAGAAGGAAAACATCTTGGTAGAAAGGAGGACGACTGGGAATAAGAAAGCAGAACAAAATCCCAGGTTCCGGTCAGATGTATATCATCTTTAGATCCTAATTCGGAAGTAGTTAGAGGGAGTTTCTAAGAGCAACTGGGTGAGTGTGTGTTTCTTGGACTATCAAAGCAACGATTGTTTTCCCCGGAGCTGCCTGGACAACGGTACAGGGTCCTGAAAGAATTGAATTCATCAAGACGAGCTATTGTCTACGCCGCCTTATTTTTCAGTGATCATTCAGGGGGTCTGTGACGACTCAATACCCCCCGCACCACGTGAGGAGGGGGACGCAGCTCTTTAAAAACCCGACCACGTGTGGCGGCCCTGAAAAGTTTTATAAGTAATTGCAGTGGGAAGTCCGGGCAGCGCTGTGAAAGATAGGGTTGGTAAGGAAGTGGGCTGGTCCGCCGTGTGTGTGAAAGAGAGTGACAGAGTGGAAAAGCAGAAGTGTCCAGAAAAGGCCGATATTTATGCCCCTTCCTCCCCAAACACCCCCCACAAGCTGCTTTAATTGCACACTTTGGCACCTATATCCTTCGCTCCGCTCTTTTATTAACTGTCGACTGACTTTGAAACTCTTTGAAACAATGAAATCCTCTGATATGTTTAAGATACGATATACAGTGATTTCCATTACAGCAGGTAAAGACAAAAAAAGGTGTGTGCGTGTGTGTTTTTGTCCGTGTCTGTGTATGTGTGTCCGACCTTGCTGCCGGCTTATGCTGTTAGCCAAGTCCTTGTCTCCTGTTTCCGATTGCTGCTACTGTCAAGGCTGAGTCAGCTCGCTATAGTTCTGTAGGCGCACACACACGCACACACACACACACACACACACACACACACACGCACGCACGCACGCACACACACACACACACACACACACACCTACAAGCATATACACAAATGTTCAAAGTGCACTCACACAACAAACAGCACGACAGATGCTCAAATTGCTCACAAAAATTCAGCAATGGAAGGTTGTTGTGGGTGAAAGGTTGAAGATATTTAGAGCTCCAATGTTTGTTTGTGTGTGTGTGTGTGTGTGTGTGTGTGTGCGCGCTCGTGTGTGTGTGCCTGTCTGTGTGTGCATGTGATGTGGGAGCACCAATTACACAGGTGTGTTTGTGTGTGTAGATTGAGAACAATCACGTAAAGCAGGAACTGACATCATGTGCTAATCCCCTGTTTCTGGACGGTTTCGATTTGGTAACAACGCGCACCGTTTTTCCTCCCAAGGCTTTGATTGACAGGACCTCCTTAATTTTCTAGGACTTAGAAGGAGCATTGCCTCATCAATTCAGTCCATAATTATTGACTCTTCTTCATGATCTCCAGTCAAATGGACTGGTCATTAAAGTACCAGTGTGCAGACTGATGTCTTGCTTTTTAATCTTTTTATTTTTTTTTTATTTTTATTTTTTACACTTTTAGAAGTGTAAAAAGAGTGTTTAGACACTCACTAGTAGGAGTTTATTGGTATTCTTGGAATTTGTAACTAAAAAAAAAAAAAATCACTTTCTTATTCATTTTTTTTGGAAGTATAGAGTTTGTTGATGTGTTTTGTTTATTGGAATAAACAACGTTGAAACCTTACTCTCCCCCCCCCCCACACTCTTCTGTAGTTTTTCCTCAAACGGGCTTTTACCTCTTAGTGATTTCTTCACTCACCTCAGGAGACATAAGCCGCTTCTCCACTGATAGTAACGGCTCGATTCTAAACACTTTTTTTGGGGTTTTCCGTTGTCCGTGGATGGTATCTAGTACCTGGGACTACTTTCGTGCCTTCGTCGGGGTTCCGAGCGAGCTAAGGTGATACCTAATGGTGACGTGAAAACGCTGCAGAACACAAGCTTCCACACTGCAAATGACTCTCACTCTAGTTATCAGTTTGTGTCCTGTCCCTCCTTCACTGGAACAGTCTGTTGCACAGGTAGATCAATGCTTGTTCAAACATTTGAAAGTTTTACATCCAAGTGAGTGTTTGTTGAAGTCGGTCTTGTGTCAAACTCTATTTCATTGTCGATATGTGTTCCCGCAAGGCCCGCTCACCTGAAAACAAGGAAGTGGACGTGTGATCACAGCAAAGCTCACCCCCGAGGTGCTCACTGGGGATGGGACATGATTTTTGAATATTCAAATAGTCATTAAAATATATATATATAAAAAAATCTGTAAGTATATCATTCTTCCTTATTTTCCCAGGCGCCTAGTTGTAATACGTTACTCCCGTCAGAAGGTGGCTGTAATGTCCCTAAAAGCTGTCTGCCACCCGCCGATAAACAACATAAGGAGAAGAAGAACACGTTGTTCCCAGACTCCGGAGCTTTGCAAGTAAAACTGTGTGTCGGTAAGAGATTAGAAGCGACGGTGCAAATTCCCTCAAAACATTAATGAAGATGAGGTGAGGAGCAAAAACTCTCCAGGTAAAGCTAGCATACAGATCTTCAACAGCTAAGCACAGACATTAGAGTGAAGCACCAAACAGACGGTCCATCCACTGATGGGTGCGGGGGATCGATTTTTCATCTAATAGTTACAAGTGAATTTCAAATAGCAATTTACCTCGAAATGCCCATCTCTAGTGCTCACACAACTGATGCCCTGAGGAGAGACACAAAAGCTCACTGAACTTTATTAGCAATCTTTGTCTGTGCGAAGTTCTTCTGTAGAAGTGAACGGCACCTTTGTTGAGGTGATTTTGAAAGTGATGTTACGGCGGTTGCACGGTCTGTCGGTTGAGGGAGTACTACCTGCAGTGGAAAACGAAATTTAGAAAAAGCACCTGAGACCAAATGCAAGTTAAATCGAGAAGAGTCGAGCCGGTGCTGTCAGTGGAGATGTTGGCTATACTGTACAGCAAGGGTTCTCTAACTTTTGCCTGTCATGACACGTCAGAAGGTGAAAAACCCCTCAAACAGAGCAAATTTAATTTTCATCCATCATGAATACTACTACTTGTTAAAAATAAAGTCAAATTCAAGAGACACAGGTCAGCCCTTCCATTTGTTCATGTCTCCACATGAATCATGGTCATGCAACTTTAGGCTTCTCAACATTCTTCAACCTGGAAGTAGGCGGGCCAAACTCTGGGGCGTGATGCTTATGGCGGGCCAATTGGAAGGTTTTTGTACTTTCAAGATACCCTTTTTTGAATTTTTTGATTCAACCTTGCACCACAGCAATAAAGAGAGTCAGACAGGTTCAGTAGCATCTACACAAAGTCTTGTGTAGGTGTTTCAAATGTCATGCCACTGCAAGAGATCCCATCAGATTTGTTCTTTCTGTTTTTAAGCAGTCTGTTTTTTTTTTTTTAAATAGCCTCCAGAAAAGAGGCAGAAGGAAGTTAATATCTGCCACAAACAATTGCAATATAGTCATCATAACCTGAGGTTGTGTAATTGGCATGTGAGCGCTTCTGTTTGCCGAGTGTGTGTGTGTGTGGGGGGGGGGGAAGGGGGGGGGGTGCTCTTTTCCGCTGAAGCACAAATTGCTTTGACAAATCAGTCGTGTGGGCAAAGTCCTTTTTCTACTTTGGTAAATTAGTTGGATGGATGCATCTCAGCTGCACTTGAAACCTCTGTTATACAAAAATGGAGTTTTTATAAAGTAAGAAATTTCAACCATCTTAATCACAGTTGGAGAAAAAACACAGTTGGAACTGTGGACTATGTTGATGTCATGGAGTTCAAAAAATACACCGTGACCGGAAAAAGGCTTAAAAGCCAAAGTTAGAGTATCTATCAAATTAAGTAAATCCTTCATGTTTTGCCAGGTCTTATGTTTTTGAAACTGTTTCTTACAGCATATTGACTGCTCTATGCCTTGATTGTAAAAAAAAAAAAAAAAATCTAAGAAAAATGTCTCTTTAAATTACTTTGAAATTCCCCACTTGTCATTGCTTGTTTCTTGTAATATCAATTGTTGATGGATGTAATCAGGAGGTTCAGGAGACATCTTCGTGGGTCGAGCTGATTACTGTGGGTTGACTTGAGCTTACAAAGCTGATTGCTTGTGCGCACGCACACGCACACAAACACATCATTTGGGGAAAGGACTTCAGGATGAATCAGACTGAAAATGAAATCTTGATTCATACCTATATACGATCTCATTTCTAAATGGCAATGAGTCTGACACATTTTCTTTTGGGACTTCAGCGGCATCAAAACGAGTGCTTCAACTTTCTTTCTCAACAAATGATAACGTGGGGTTAGACCACGTAGCGCAGAGCAGCAGAAACGGGCAGTAAGGAAAATAAACCAAGTGAGAGATACCGACAAAAAGAAAAGGTAAGAAGTAGATCGTTTCTATGGACCGTTGCATTTATGCTGTAAACCAGAGCGTTCCCTTTCTTACGTCAAGCCACACTTTACATTATCACTAGCTCCAACTGAGCTGGTAATACTAACATAATTGAAAAGGAACAAGGTCGTGGAAACCATGGATTTAATTGCAACACTTATTTATGGCTTACGATAGTTACAAACAGTTTGATATCAAAGTCTAGTAATTGCAAGTCTTCTCATGGTTTTCATTGGGTTTAAATTGGTAATCGAATTGCCCTTAATGGAACCAATAATGGTAATAATAATAATAATGTATATCCCTCTATATGAAAAAGATGTCTTTTATTTCAAAAGCTTTGCACACATGCCCAACTCATATACTCGTGCTTCCTAATTTCTAAATTCTCTCACTAAAAAGTAGTTTGGCTGCTCAGCTCCGATCAAAACCGCGTTCCTTCATCTCATTTGTCATTACATGGGTCACATCCTTCCACACAGCGGCAGACCGACCTCGCCGTGTTGGGACAACAGTCTGAGGTCGTGTGTGATTTCAAGGCATGCTTGACTAATAATTGGAGTAATAAGGAGTTCAGATGGATCTGGTAATTGCGAAGGGGAGCGCTGGTGATCGGCTCTGACATGCTTTTACTGAAAGAAAAGATCAGATCCGATACCATTTCCATATCCCGACAACAGCTCAGATTGCCCTGTCAGTGCTCGGACTTCATGTAGTTTCAGTTAATATTTTACTCTTCACATGTTTGAGCATTGCTAGTTGTATTCACGTTACCTGCACATGTACGTGGAGATTACACGATGAGGCTTTGAATTGATACCAATCACTGCCACTGCCTTTAAACTAGTCATAATTCAAAGACAATTTATAGCTTCAACAACTGACCCAAATTATTGCTTTGTATAAAAGCAGATTTTCTGGATCACAGGGTGCCTTGCCAAGAAGTTAATGGGGCCTGTAGAAAAGTACAAGTTCTTCCACCATAGAGGCATTCATCCAAGTCCGCTGTAGCACTCCAACACCTACCTTTTCTGTTTATGTCTGTTTATATGAACGAACGTAGACATATTTAGCCTGTCTGCCCTGCAGGCTGTCATGGTTTCAGTGCCAGTGCAGCAGCCTGATGTGTTACGTTCTCCTAAAATAACCCTTTCTGGTTTAGATATCAGGAACAATGCTGTTTTTTGGGGGTTTTTTTGGCAGGAAAATTGAAAAACAACACATGATCAGGAAAGTGGAATAAAACTTATTGAGATGGAATCGACTGTGAAACATCCATGGATTGTCAGATTTAATGTTACGGTAGCTGCTAATATACAGTTCAGTACATTACATCGAGTGTAGGAAGCCAGCACACACACACACACACACACACACACACACACACACACACACACACACACACACACACACACACACACACACACACACACACACACACACACACACACACACACACACACACACACAAACTCTACCCATCCGGGGGCAGGTGTTGCAGTTTATGGAGCGGAAGTGCAAAGTAGCTGTGTTTACTCACTGCACCAAGGCTTAGCAAGCAGGGCAACAGACCCAAGTGGACAAGAGAAAAGAGAAACAGAAATAGATATAGGAAGTGTGTGTGTGTGCGTGTGCGTGTGCGTGTGCGTGTATGTGTACGTGTATGTTTTGTGCCCCTCGTCCTGTGGTAGCTCTAACCCTTCGGCCTCCCTAGGCTTCCGGGCTCAAAGCTGCCTCGCAGAAGCACACACACACACACACACACGCACACACACACACACACACACACACACACACACACACACACACACACACACACACACACACACACACACACACACACACACACACACACACACACACACACACACACACACACACACACACACACACACACACAGCGCACAGCGAACTGATGATACATGCGCAGTTGAGTGGATGGATAGGAGAATTAATGATGATAGCTCGCTGAGGGGAGAGCAGAGGAGCTGATGGGAGAGATGAAGGACTGGAGGGCGATGTTATTGACCTGCTGTGTGCATATGCATGTCCAAATGTTTTTAGGGTATGTGTACCCATAAATCAGGTTTGTTTTATTGTTGTTTTATTTTCTTCCTTTTTTACAACCACATGTTCCCTGCTCACCAGTGTATGGACAAAATCAAATATCACCATATGTTTGACCAAATACTTCGACGTTGATATCGTGACAATATTTTAGGGCTGACTACTGGTGCTTTCACAAAATATTTTATATTAATTATATAATATGATAGTAATTATATTAACAATATAAGAGTTTTGATAAATAATCATCAGTCATGTGGATATAATGTCTAAGTGGGTAAGAGGAAATAATAGAACAGCCTGAACGGTCTGGTAAGGTCAGAAAATTGCATGACTTAACTGCACTAAAAAAGTGTTTGTTCAAAGGTTTTTTTTCACAATAGCTGAAAATTTTTACTTTGTTCATTTAAATTAAACTTTCTAATCTATGTTTGTGGTGAAACCTATTTTTTGTATTTGGATACATTATAAACTGGCAGCAGGACATACTGTAAACATCCAACATTTTGTGTGATCAATTACTTTTTTTATTTGATCCATCAATGTGTAAGTGCGGCAGAATTTTAAACTCCGTGATTGGATGTTTCTGTCTGGAACACGTGCGTGGCAATTGTAGTTGACTTCGCTCCTTAAATCTTGATATTTGACATCATGGCCACTCTTATATATGCTCTGAATCTTCCATTTCAATTCTAGCGTCTGGATTGATTATGTTCCTTGCAAAGTATATTTACACCTCTTACTCTGTTTCACTGAACATATGTAGTGATTGAAAAGAGAAACATGTATTCGTGATAATCTGTGAAATAATTTTTTTATTTTAACACAGCAGCCAAATAACTTAGCTGAAACAAGAAACTGTGGGGTCATTTCCTCAGAACGTGTTCCTAACCTTGGAGATGCTAAAAATGACAGGGTTTCAAACATCAGCAGAGACAGACTTTGACCGAGGTTGAAGGGGTCAGACTTTGAGGTAGCGCAACACTAGGCATTTTGTTGTGGCCTGAAAGTTTTTTTTTTTTTTTTTTTAGTCATATCTATCAGAGCACTGTCATTTTGTGACAACTCGTCATTCCCATCTTGCTTGATATCTTGCTAGGATCTCAGGATTGACAAAACAAAAGTAATAAAACGTGACAAATAATAGAGTAGTCATACATTAGGTGAACGTCATGTGCCCTTACTTACTAACAGCTCCACCTCCACTGTCATTATCACTCCCAGGCTGTTATCAAGGGTAAAGGTCGTGTTTCATCAAGAGAAACCGGGTTTACATGGTTCATGTCAAGAAGAAGCCACCGTCCACAAATTTGAATCTATTTATAAGGAGTAGTAAGAAAAATGCAAATATGGGCAGGTCACACTGTGGTTTGTAGCCCTTCTAGAGTTACTCTCCTCAGGAAAAAAAACCTTTATTGAAGAATGTTGGGGTCATGGCAAGGGTGAACTTCCCAAAGCCTAAAGTGGCAAAGGGCAGCGTTTCCTAACTTTTGGCTATTGGGACTGGGATTGACACGGGTGGAGGCTATATTCTAATATGAGTACTGATGACTATAGACACGTCTTTACAGTCCTCATTTCAGACTAAAAGATAAACACACAAACAGAAAAAAACAAAGGCATGTTTAAATCAAACAATTTGGTTTGACAAAAAGCAAAGTTATATTTGCCTCCACGCAAGACTTTTGCACGGAGATAGTCCAAGTGCAGAGTTGCTTGAGCCCTGGACCTTTGGCTGTGCCACACTGCTGTGGCTACTCATTTATTCAGGTTCCAGGAACTCTTCATCACAAACCAGAACTAACTGGAGAACTCTAGTGAGGTCAGATCTGCCTTTCTTTTCTCTGTGAAAATGGCAGTATGTGTGAGAAGCGACAGTGCAGGTTTGGCACTCTGAGAAAATACTATAGAAGGTCATTGTCAGCCTATATACTCAACTACAATATATCAAAATATAAATATTCTTGAAAGTCCTTGTTGTTGAGCACTTTACCTATACCAAGATAATTATTCCACCAAATTAAACAGCATGATTATTGCACAGGGGTTTCTTGGACCTGTCTCAATAAAAGACCACTCTAAAATGTGTAGTTTAATCATGATCTTTTTTTTTTAATTATTTTTTTAACAGTATCAGGCAACAATTTACAAAGGGCTACAGATTTGAATTTTTCCTTGTTACGCCAATCCATAGCATGCCAAACATGTGGGCGAGAACTGGGATGTTTTTTAGCTTCAAGAAATTTTGCACAGATCCTTGCAACATGGTCCCGTCCTTTATCAAGCTGCAAAAAGAGGTGATGGCGGAGGATAGATGGCATGACAATGGGCCTCAGGCTCTCATCTTAATATCTCTGTGCACCCAAACTGCCATCAATAAAATGCACCTGTGTTCGTTGTCCCTAGCTTATGCCTGCACATACCGCAACCCCACCACCACCACGGACCACTCTGTTCACAACATTCACATTAGCAAACACGCTGTCTACCATCTGCCTGGTACATTGTAAATCAGGACTCTTCTGTGAAAAGAAACACTTTTCCAAAGTGCCAGACACCCACAAAGCTGAGCATTTGTACACTCAAGTCGGTTACAACAACAAATTGCAGTCGGGTTAAGACCCCGGTGAGGACGACCAGCACTCAGATGAGCTTACCTGAGACCGTTTCTCACAATTTGTTGTCGTGAAAAACCAACTGCTGCATCAGCTGGTCTCAGACAATCTTGCAGGTGAAGCTGTTGGATGTTACGGCCCCGTGCTGGCGTGGTTACTCAAGGTCTGCGGTTGTCATGCTGGTTGGATGTACTGCCAAAGTATTAAAGACTGTTAAAAATGGCTTGTGGTGGTGAAATGAATATTCAATTCACGGGATGTCAATTATACATGTGACACTATGTTGCCTTATAAAACTGCACATTTTAGAGTGGCCTTCCATTGTGACTAGTCCAAGGAACACCTTAATCAGCATTCTGATGTATCACACCAGTCAGTTGAAGGGATTATCTTGGCAGAAGTGAAGTGCCCACTAACATGAATTTTAACAAACTTGTAAACAAATTCAGGAATAAACGTTCTGTGTGCACAGAAGAAATCTTAAAATGTTTACTTCAACTCATGAAAAATAGAGTGAAAACAAAAGTGTTACATTTACATTTTTTGTTGAGTGTTTTATTAAGAGGGTACTAAAAATAGATGGTTGTGTCCTAAGTGTTGACAAAAAGAGAGCAAGGAAGTGTTACTTTGTGCAATTCTATAGTAAAAATTGTCTCCTGGATTTGTTGGTTAATATAACAGATATTTGTTGATTCATGGAATTATAATTACTGAGTTTTGTCTCAAAAGCTGTAATGCATTTTGTTGCATCAAATTGTTGAGTTTTATGTGATTATTTGGCTGTAAAACTGGGATTTTTCAAAAAACTGCAAAATTATTGTGGTTTGTTTTGATGATGAGATGTTGAAGAGTCTTGCTGACTGGAAATGAGGAGCTATTTTTGTTGATTGGGCAAGTTTGGTTTGGAAAGACGTGCTTCGTGCTATAATGCCTGCACCGCAGATTCTATTGCAGGAGTTTTGCAGCAACCTTTTCACAATGATGGCTGAATTTGCATAAATTACTGTAATTGCAAGATCATGATTTCCTGGATGAACTAATTCCATGTTATTATCAATATATTTAACTTGTTTTTATGGACATCTTTTATATAATGGTCACTTTGTCAGATTGGGAAATCAAAGTACCATAGGCTATTATTGCTGTGTCTTTGCTGGGACAAAGGCAACACTACAAGTATGGTGCTAATGGTCCTTTCGCTAGGTTTATAAATGCACAGTAAAGAGCACTCTCTCACCCTATGTGTTGACTTCAGGGAACACGTCGTAGGATGTGAAACTAGGCAGATAAAAACAAAAGGATTCTGGCAGCGTAGACTTTTCATTGTGGTGTCGTCCCAGACACCTAATAACTGTTGTTCAATTATGTCCCACTACAAGTCCCGTTTGTCGTTCATGACATATAAGTGCTCAGCACTGTACATTTTTCAGCGGTGATTAAATCAGTTTTTATTCGTGTAGTGTGAGCCCGGCTTTACTTGAAACTGAGGATAGGTTTAACTAGCCTGATGACAACCACAATGCGAGTGTGCAGGTAAATATATTGATTGGCTCTTCAAAGTTCACTTGGAAGACCTGTAAATGAATACTTAAAGCTGTGTCACCTTTATTTATACTGTTAACCAAGAACCATAAGTGATTGTCTGGAATGCCAATGTGCACATGCACTATTCCTAAAATTAATTTGTTGCTGGGTTCCTGCCTTCAAAACTTTGAAATTCCTTGATTCATTGTGAGACATTGAATGTCCAAACTCCTTTTCACAAATTGTATCATTATCACATTCATAATGTGCTTAATTTCAGATGTACACATGCAAACATGGTGGTTAATGTAATTTGACATAATTAGCTGATGTAATTACCCTGTAATCAGTTTTTGCATTTTATGATATTACAAGTGGTTATAATCCAGTACGATGCCACGAGGGTTAATTCAAACACAGAGATCAATCACATCAACACATCTGCATGATCCAGTCAGCATTTCTTAATTATGATGTTTAAATTTCACCATTAAATGTAGCTGTGTGATGTTCATAGCAGATGAAGGTAATGATGGCATTATTACAACAACTCATGTTCCTCTGCATTTGAGTGTGATACACTGCTCTAACCTGCATGCTTTACATATACACTGCATTGCACTGCAACTTTTTGAAAGCAGGGGAAGTTTAAGCAAAATTGTGAAATGGGGTAGGGCGAAAAGGCTGATGAGGCTGATTCGTCAGCTTTGTCATGGATTTGTAGGAGGTAAAAAACCAGGGGAGAAAAGAGCTGATGATGAGGCTGGTTGAGGCACCATGCTCACTGTTAGCAGGGAAACCGGGGGGGGTTACTGTGTGTTGAGACTACATGTGTGCAGTGTGTGTGTGTGTGTGTGTGTGTGTGTGTGTGTGTGTGTGTGTGTGTGTGTGTGTGTGTGTGTGTGTGTGTGTGTGTGTGTGTTTGCGTGCCTGCGTGGTCTTGTCGAAGCAGCACACTTGCTGTGCAGTACGAGGATTGAGGGCGACTCCGTAGAGGTGATGCCTGTTCATGCTGCCTCGTGTGAAGGGAGCTGAAACAATGAAGCAAATCAAGAGAGATGGATGAAGATCGGTTGGATGGAGTTTGATGTGTGTTTGCATCTAAGAAAGAGAAAGAAAGAGCACAAAAACAGTTTAATATTTTGTTCTTGATACATTATTAAACAATAAGTTGATAATCAAAGCATGAATTTTCCGTTTGTAAATTGATTGATTAATCGACTAACAGACTCTACATTCAACAAAAAAAAGGAAAAACAAATTGAAAGTCAGTTCCACAGCTGATGTTGTGGAAATGCTGCAGCTTAAACCCAGTATTCACACACCATTTGCTCACACCAATGGCATTACTGGATGCCTGTCTGTGCTCCTGCACAAAGATACGTGTGCACTTGTGTGTGTGTGTGTGTGTGTGTGTGTGTGTGTGTGTGTGTGTGTGTGTGTGTGTGTGTGTGTGTGTGTGTGTGTGTGTGTGTGTGTGTGTGTCCTTACATGTGTGCGGGGTTGAGAGGGATGCAGGTGAACAGCTTGCGAGGGCCAACAGCTCCGCGGGCCAGTCTCGCGCATCACTTGACAGCCATACCCGATGAAGGCCTACGCACAAATGAACTTGTTAAGCAAATGAGTGAACAAGCGAGGGGCAGTGGAGGGGCGGTGAGGGTGCGGGGTTGGAGTTGGGGTGGGTGGGTGCACATGGCTCCAGCAGCTCCTGCTCGACCTGCCTGCCTGTCTGCACACATCAGCATTCACCGCCCCTCCGTCTCCCAACTCTTTTCCTTTCTCCCACTCCGTCAGTCGCTCTTCCTCTCCACGAGCTCTCACTATCCGTCTCTATTTCAGTCTGCCTCTTCACATCGCTCCCTCGTTCACTCACGCTCATGTAATACCATTGTTTTATTAGAGAACAGCCTATTCCTGAATTGGATTGGGAGATTATCTTCACAGTGATTTGACAGGCTACTGTCATCCTGCACTCGCAGACAATAGACAGCGAAAGAGACTGACAACACAGATCAGGCCTCTGCATGAAATTGAAATACTTACCAAAAATATAATAATATATTCACTGAATTACATGGATCTCGCATGTGGCTGATGTACACAAACTGGAGTGAAAATCCGGCAACCATTGTGGAGTCAGTGATAATCTTAGGTGATCTTTCCTGAAATAAAACTCTCAGATAATAGAACCTGCACACACGTGTGTACGTACATGAGGGGGATAATCTAACACACATACATGAACACATAAATATGTCCACTCCTACTGCACATGCAGAAATATACATATGTTTCATTTTCTGACATAAAAAGCCCGCCCCCTAACCTTTCCCCTGGCCACACCAACCCTCATCAGGCCTGCTTAACCCCACCCCCCACCTCACTTTCTTACAAAGATCACATCTAGCCCCCCCTCCTCTTTTTGTCCCTGGGTGAAGGCATTTGAGGATTCCAGCCTGGTAAGTTTAGTCCTATAAGTTTCACAGAGATAGAGACGTTGGTCGGCCACCAGGCTTATTGGGACTATTTGAGGGGCTGATGCTGCTTTTGCATCAAGTTCTTCACCATGGAAAATTACGTCACGGTAAGGAGCTTGATTAGCTGCAGTTCAGGTCTCAGAACTGATCACAAAACACAACATATGTGACAGTCTGTGATCAATTTACCAAGAACAGTTATGTAGAAGTACTGCTAAACGGAGAAAAAATGAATAGGACCTCAGATATAAAGCCAGCAGAATTTGGTGGTGTTTTTGCATAATCAATGAATCTACCAGATAACTGAAACTGGAGTGTACTTTGCATACAGACTGTGTTTGAGAGGTTTGGATCCATCTACGATCTTCAGATCATTGTTTGGTGATTAAGGGCTCCATTTTAAAGAAGGTCCTAATTGTATGTTGCTAGTGGGCCTACTTGAATCCACTTTTGCCAGTTAAACAGTTAATTATCTGAGCGCAAATTCTGGCACTTGGTTTAAATGAGTTGTACTTAGTGCTTTAATTGATCATAGGTGTGTTTTGGGTATAATGTGAAATAAACCAATCAGTGATGGATTTGCCAAGTCAAAGGAAAGAACGCTTCTCGTCAGAGGAAACACATCTGATCGAAAACAGTTTCAACAGATTGTTAATAATAGGCGCACACAGGGGCGCAAGTACATTTCTTATTTAAACAACATGGGTTCTGGACATCAAAATGACAGCTGTATCCGTCTGAAACGACCAAACACGCTTGCGTTGTGTTTGATAGGGAAATTTGAGCATGCATCCACCTGTGTTGCCAGAGCTGTTCACTTGCCACATGATCACCAAGAATGCATAGGGCCTCACCTGCAAAAAAAAAGGACTGTTTTGGCTATGTGTGCATCAGATACCAACCTAAGCCATTGACCAAGTTTGACATAAGATAAAGGTACCAATATCCTTCAAACAAACGGGTTTGTCTTAATGGAGAGGGGAAATAAGGGTACATAATTCATGGGCAGCGACATCTCAAATTCATGGTGTTGCTCTTGGTTGTATACACAAAGTGACAGAGAGGTGTGAAGAATGACATGGAGCTTCAGGGATTTAAAGTTAAAGCCTGAACTGAATGAGAGTTTACACTTTATTGTAATTCAATGTGTTTTGGGTAGAATCGCCTACGTTCATAGGTTTCAACCTTTCAGCATTGTTCACAAACTTGCTTGTGTACCTTTTGTTTACCATGAGAATCACAAGGTATGTGGACTCGGTAGCAGATCAGAGTCAGATCATGTGGGCGACACTAGAACAACTGGAGAATGTTGTTATTCAGACGCTGATCATTCTTCACATTTTGAAACGTAGTGGATGTATAATTTCTTCGGATTTGTGCAGCCAACACCTATGAATTGCGAAATATCCATGAAATGCACTTGGAAGCAGAGCTGAATGCACATACTGTATATTTACTTTTCATTGTGTCGTGTGAATTGGACATGCCTGACTGACTCTCGGTGTATGGAGTGATGTAACCTGCAAGTGACCCCAAGCTTTTGGGTGGACATCTATCCCACCCTTCATCTGACAGAGCTCTCCTCCTCCTCCTCTCTCCTCCTCCCGACACCCCACCCATTGGTGTCAATTAATCAGCCGTGGAGGGGGATTTATATTCAGTCCCTGCCCAGTAGGATTCTTTGGTATGTGGCCTCAATGGTAGCAGGTTGAGAAGCCACGGTCTACACTGTCTTTAGGCCCATTACTCTCACCTCACAGCCCATTCATAAAGAGAGCTTTGAGCAGTCTGTTTTTTGGGGGGATCCGGTGGGCTTTTTGTCCCATAATAGCCGAGTGGATTCAGTCTCTGCAGACAGACATGTTTACTAAACTCTGCATAGGTGGAGCAAGGGAGATTACGTTTGCCACTTTGAATAATAGGGCCCTGATTATTGGCTGGGGAAAGTTTGCAAAATGACAACATGTTGTTTTGCCTGTCTGGGCGGAAGGATCACCTTTGACTGGGCGCTAGTAGAAGCTAATTGGTTTACTTTTGACAGCAGCATTACGAGTGGCTTTAAGAGTGATTTAGAGTTTCACACTACCTCTTTGCAAACTGTATATTTGTAGAATTGTAATTGAATATTAAAAAAAAAAAAAAAAAACTTGAGTGAAACTGAATGAAAGACATGGCAGCGACATCAATCACAGCGTCTCGGAGGCACTAAATGTGCAGTATTGATGTGTAGGAAAATGTTGGACAGCACGTGCCATCCCAGTTTTGGACTGTTTATTAAAAAGAGCTCCTGTCAAAGAGAAACATAATATGTCTTTAAATCCCTCCATTACATCTTGAAGACTTTAAGAGTTATCCTCAAAACATCTGCGCTCTTAAATACACTTTGATCTCTCATGAAAAGACACGAAAATACGAAACCTTTTTAAATTACTCAAAGTTGACAGTTTCTTTTGTTTTGTCAGTGAACGACATGCTGACATGTTTGTTACAGCACCTCTTCTCATTTTACCTCTAATTTAAAGAGACTGGCATGACTTGTTCTGATGCAAGAGATGTACAGACTACAAACTGTTGCTGTTCCTATTAACTTCATCAGAGCTCTAGTTATTGCCTTAATTCCAATTTGAGTGACTGGAGATCTTGAGCTGCTTGAGCTGCGTTTGATTTTCCTAACACTTATTGAAGTAGAACATACCGTCACCACATCTCTCATCTCCAGTTGCATCGCCATCAGCAGCTGTGGAGTTTATTCTTTTGAGCAGAAGATGGACTCTCTTAAAAAGTTTGATTTTGCCAGGTGTAAAAAAAAAAAAAAAATGTTTCACAACTCGACACAGTCTTGATATACAGTTTGAAAACAGGCCGTAGTTCCATAGATACACACTTATTTTATATTTCCTCATTCAGTATTTGGACAGATGTTTCCTGCATCTCCTTCCTTTCATCACGTCTTTACATCCCTTTTTCCTTCCCAACATTTCCAGCTCCAGACTATATTCTGCATTACTTATTAGTTTGACAGTACGTAATGCCAAGAGACATTTTTTTGTCCCAGAATTAAAAAGAAACCCCTCATGTTCTGCCGTGTGAAACTACAGCTCATTATTGTCTGTTTGTACAGTAACAGATGAATGTCACAAGGCAACACATTACACCATGCAGTTTGTTGAAGATACACATACTTTGTGTTTTGGATTTGGTGGGATTTTCTCTATTTTCTCACAGAGTATGATGTGTTGGTATTATTTGAGCCAGTGGTTCTCAAGTGGTGGGTTGCAACTGAAATTGGGTCTCAGGGCTGTTTTGTGTGGGTTGTGGATGTGTCTGGAAAAATAGTCAAAACTTTGATTGTGAAGTTTACAGACTTTCTGATGCTGGGCTTTTATTTTGAAGGACATACATATCCCATGACGCAGTAGCCATTTTCTGCCATTGTTGTTACGACTGTAACAACCAAAACTAATGTTGTTAAATCAGTAGTTAGCTCTTTCTCACAGGTTTAGAATCAGATAAATTTGTATCACCAGTTTAAACTTGTCTGAAAAGCATGTAAGCCTGAAATTGTCGACAGTTCTGCCTTTTGATTTTTTTTTTTATTGAATTTTGCAGATTTTGTCATCCAATATTGGCCTGTCACAGATGTATCGGTATTAACGTATACGTTGGCCATTATGCTCCGATATGAAAACTTTATTTACATAACATAGTGTAGAAAAAGAAAGGTGGGGTGGATTCGAAATTATTCTATTTGTGTTTTCTTTTAATATAGTTATTCATAATTATTGAAATGTCAGTGAAGTTTACTGTTTCAATGCACTGCTGCCAGTGTGTACAATAAACTGTAAAATATTCTGAATCAAAGGTGTCTAATGATCACATTTTAAGGATCATTGGAAAAAAATATTTTTATGTGCACTTTATACGCAAATAATTTTGTACTCATTAATATCGGCATCGGCCCCAAAACTCCAGTGTCAGTTAGGCTCCAGTCTTTTATCCCTAGTTGCACTATTGTTGCGTCTTTTTATTTCCTGTTTCAACAGTGTCTGAAGACATTGTGTGTCACTGCACTATTTTGGAGACAGACGGGAGGCAAAACTCCACTGTGGAATTAGACTTAAGACATGTTTTCACTCTGTACCAAAACAAAGCTGCATCTCTGCCTATTGCATCTGCAGTTTACTCACATCTGAAATTTTAACTGATCAGCGTAGTCATACAGATGTTGTGTCAGTTGTTTTTAATAACGGTCTCCATAATAAGCCTAATAATAGGACCAAGGACGGGCCATTGCTGCAGCGAACTACAATGCACTGATGTGAATGTTCTGTCAGTCTCTACCAACATGACCTAATGTGTGTGTCTCTGTTTAATGTTGTGAAACACAATGAGAGGAGCTCGAGGACGGACAACAGAGTGTTTGTTACAGAGCGGTGCTGAGAGAATGTCCTGAGTTCAGATTGGAGGAACTGCGGGGCACAGCTGCACAACCAAGGAGGACGACCAGAACATCTGGATTTACAAGGAGCAGCATGTAGGATTAAAAAAGTGATTTCAAAACATCTAAGATCCCACTGGAGGATTTAAACAACAACATTTTATAAGACATTAATAGTATTTATAGTGATAGGCTAAATACATATCTGGAGTGGGATCAGGTACTTAAACACTGCAGGTGCATCCTTACATGTAGGAAAAAAAAAAAAAAAAACAGGCTATCCGGTGCTAATGCTCCTAGCCAGTACGTGGCATGTACCCATAGACTGCATATAAAAGTGGACATAGCTTCCGGGTCTAAAAATGAGGCCGATGTGAAAGTGCCATAAACTGCAATACCACCAACCAGAGGTTGGCTCCATGGACTCCCATTCAACTTCTCTGATCAAATTCGACGTCAATGCTTTTTTTTTCACCAGTTATTTCAGTTTTGCTATCTACTTGCTTATTATTAGTTTACTGGCGATCCATCTGAAAATAATCCCGTCCTTAATTAGAAAATAAGCCTCAAAAAGCTGTGTTTTTGGGGGCTATTTGTTTAACAGGCCTTTGGTGCAGTCAGGTTACGACTATCGGTGGTATTCGTTTAGAATCAGATTGAGTCCGATACCCCGCTCGCTCCCCCTCAGCGTATCAAAATAGGGTCGCTTCGGACTCCAAACCGCTCGGGACTAGCAAAATGGCAACGGCCCAAATCCGAAAAACGGCTTAATTTCATCCGTTTGCAAACCAATGGGTGACATCATTGTTGGTTACCACTCGCGTGTACGTTATATTTCTGTGCTAACCTGAACAGACACTGTCTGTCTTCTGAGTTGGTGACTATTCCCAAGTACATTTGATCGGAAATAAACTTGTACAGTACATTATCGGCCTGTGTAATTAGCTCTGCATGAAGTGTAAACTCCTATATGATTGTGTGTGTATGTTGTATTGTGTTTTCACCACAGTATTCCCACAGAGCTGTTAGATGTCATAGACATGATAAATGATAACAGGATAATTGAATTTGGGGAAATATCTAAGGTCCATAAATCACACTATTCTTTTTTTTTTGTTACATGTTGTTATTGCTAAACCCTTCTAATGAAACCAACAATATTTTTTTCTCTCCTGATATAATTTTTTTTCATGTATATACCACAGTAATTGTATATGCACAGACAAGGATATAATTATTTGCTTAAACAAGCAACGTAAACTTTGATTGAGGGAAACTTGCGTATGTGCAGAGAGAGACAGCTTCCCCTGAGAAACGAGGAGAGCAGTGAGGTGTCAGTAAAATGTCATCGCCCTACAGGAGGCGTCTCTAAATAAAATTCGGTCCAACAGTAACTGACATGCACAGTAAGCAGTAGCACGATATTAACAAATCACCTTCTGCAGGGGAGATTATCGGGCCTTTGCAGAGCTCGGCACTACTACCTGCTTTCTTGTTGCAATTGCATGACGAATCGTGACTAATGAAGTGGTTGCGATGGATGGAAATAATACAGGGAATTTTATGCAGTACACCCAGCCCTCACTGTCTGAACTGAATTTGTGTGTTTTATTTTTTAAGACAAGGAAAGTAATTTAAGTGTGCGCCCGCATGTGTGTGTGTGTGTGTGTGTGTGTGTGTGTGTGTGTGAGAGTGAGAGTGTGTGTGTGTCCATGTCCACAAGCTGAAAGGAATTTTGTTGTTCTTTCCATACTCCACGGACAGTCTCCCTTACAGACGTGGCTGCAGCTGTCCAGAGACGTTGGTTTGAAAGGTTAGTGCTGCTGTCTGTCAAAACGACGGCCTGGTGTGTGTATGGAAATGGATATCTGAAATTGTGTGTTTGTCCTACAGTGCTGCGTGTCTGCTTACAAAACTGAAGTGCTTTCTTTGGGCCGTCAAGGACAAAGAATGAACGGCAGCGGCGTAAAGAGGAAACACAGAAGGGGCAAAGTGCAATAGTGCTACAACATTTATTTAATATGCTTTTAGGACAGGTTTAGAAAAATAGAAGGTTGATATTGATCGTGTTTTTAATTTACAACAACACAGTGTTACTGTTTCTTGTATAGAGTCAGTATTTTTTATGCGTTTACACATTATTAAATATGACCTTAAGTAAAAGTATGACATGGGACGACGGACGTCTTGTACTTGTTGTCAGTGAGCAGCTCCATCAGAGCAGTCAGAAATTGAGGACATGGCTTGAAGGAAACTCAACTTTATGCTTTTAACCTCCACATCCTACAAACAGGAGAGCGTTTATTCCCTTCACATTACACCTGCAGATCTTTGTAGACTGACACATTTTCAGGGACTCATCCCGCCTTATGTCACTGGCGGTCTGAGCCTGCACAACACAAATCAGCGCTTCTCTTTGCATTCATATTTTAGGCCCTGAGATGGGAATCCTTTTAAGATCAGCTTAGCAGAGACAAGTAAGAGACTCGTATTATGTTAACTAATGTTTGACAGATTGTTGGAGTCACACCTGTGAGATTATAGTTCCAAAATATATTTGACCGTTACACTACTGCCAGCATGGCTTTCTGCTGAATAGGCTCTGAATGTAATAAGATGCATACCAATCAGAAACAAATCAAAGTGTAATTAATGGTTGATACCAGTATGTAAACGTGTGCCCACACAAACATACTCCGTCAGCACACCACACTTCCTGTCACATTGTTATTTCTGAGCAATCAATCAGCTAAAAATGATTCAACTTATAAATTGTGCAGACACATATTACCCATATGAACACTCTTGAGCTTTCTTATTTGACATTGAATAACAGCATTACATTCTGTATATATCGCATAGGTCCAATGTCCAATCAAGCTGCATTTTTTGTAGCTTTAGATGATAAAGCTTGAAGGTTATGTGCATTTTTTAAGTATTTCATAAAATGTCATATGACATTTTTGGCATCTTTCTAACCCTGGATGTTTGGACGAGATTGAACAGTTTGTTGCTGCAAAGTATGCTTTTGCATGATCGGTGTGTTTATGCTTGATAGACACATTGCTTGCACTAAAAAATAATATTCTGTGTGTAAAACTTGATCTTTGACTTTTTAAGACAATACGGCAGAGTTCTGATGCGCTGACTGAATTGTATTTTGGTTTCACTTCATTATTTCAACATTAATCTTAAATAGTTTTTTTTCTTTCCATAAACGGGGATGCAGAAGTATTTGGATGAACAATATTTTTGGTTAGTTGAAGACATGCTGATATGAGATTTGCAGTTTCTGTAAGTCAGCAAACTGAACTACTTCTTTTGTTTGTTCTCATTTTTATGGAAATCGGTCTGTTGTTATTGCACTGCTTTGAGTATTGTGTTCCTTTTTTATTTTATTTTTTTACTCCATCTACGAAGCTTTGATTGATTGCTTACGTTGTTTTTCTAAGTCAAGCTCAATTTGTAACAATTCCTTTCGCTCATTTTGATATGTTTTTCTTAGCAAATGAAAAGACGTACTTTCCACTTGAAACGCGACATGACAGAATTTAAGACCTACATGTGAGCACTACTTTTAAGTCACTGTGAAACATTGTTACAGAAGTTTTCTTAACCCTCAAATCTGTCATAAAAACCAGCTGGTCGTGCCCTAAGTATGTTTAATTTCCCACTGCTAGTTTGTTTTATTTCACCCCTGTAAATCAAAAAGAGAGAGACTTGAGTCTCAGCAAAGTAAATGCTGTCACTCAAAAGACACCTTGGAAGGAGAGAAAGTTGCAAACTAAATAGAAGGAGAAACAAGGCGGGGGGGCGATGTGTGATCTTACATAAAGCGCAGATGGTCCCAGAGAAGCACGTGAGGGAGGACTGGAAGGAAGGAGCGATATGGAGAAGAGTCTGTCAGACTGACTGACTGACCTGGGGGTCCCAGGAGCCAACACCACAGGCTACAACACCTGGGCGGAGCAAAGCAGACACCGGGGTCAGTCGAGGAAGAGAGGGATGTCATGAAAAACACAAAAGTTCATCTTTTCCCAGAGGGTTCAGCCATGATCGTGTTTATAAATCAGATACTGCACTGATTACTGAGGGCTGAGCCTGCAGTCAGCTGCTACTTTTAGTTCATGTTCACTGGACTCAGGATCGATCTACAAATATCGATTGATCTCCAAATTCATTCCTTTCAAAGTTGTTTTCTGATTAATTATGTGAATTTTCTTCACAGTACTTTCTCGCCGCCTGTTTTTCCAAATCTTCACTTAATTTCCATTTCCCATAAAATCTATCTACAATCTTTGAACTTGAGGGTCATAGTCTTCCTGGATAAGGACAGTAATAACAAAATGAAGCGTCTAAATGTTGGAATAAACTGGTCCACCGAGTCTTCTTTTTGTGGAAGAATAGTCATGTCTGCGTTTTTCTAGATTTTAGGTGAGACCTTTTAGAGAGCAAAATATACATTTAGAATTTTTAACTGTCGTCTCAAGACTTGATGATATATGTACAAGGAGGTCCAAGTTAAGCAATAATTGAAATTCTGTTTATTTGTTAAATTCATGAAGGAAACTAGGGATCAACTGATCCAAATTCATTTCTGTTTGATAAATATGATGAAACTTGCAGCTAGCAGCAGGTTAGCATAGCTTAGCATAGATACTGCAAACAGCTAGTCTTCCTCTGTCCTCTAGATCTGGTTAAAAAAATAAATAAATAAAAAAGTCGCGCTGTGAGTCTACCTGTAAAATTGTGTCTTCCGTAAAGCATACAAAAACCAAAGTGTAAAAACACGAGGTTGTGTGTTTTAGGCTCGGCTATTTTTTGGTCGAGTCTTGTTGTCGAGTCTTTTTTGGTCGAGTCTTGTAAGTATAGAAACAACATCGGCTACCTATGTTGTTTCTATACTTACAGTTTTGTACAAAGCAGGCAGGCCAGCTGTTTCCAGAGTGTGTGCTAAGCTACCTGGCTGCTGGTTGTAGTTTCACGGTGAAATCAGAGTGGAATCGATCTTTATCCAACTCAAACGTAGCGTTATTCCCCAAATGTTGATGTTGTCCCTTAAATTGAAATATCAGCTGACACGGAGTAGGCATTGTGATCCAGTGGGCCTACGTGGTATATTGTGACAATTTGCTTTCTGTGGCACTTAAAACAAAAACATGCTGACATTGATTGTATGTGGAGCAGAACATTTTACTTTAATATTAACTAACATAAATAAAGAAAATCTATTTATTACGGAAGGGTCACATATGGCCCATTACTGATATACCTAATAAAGTCAGTGTCAGTGTTGGTCTCTAGTGCAAACCTCTAATCAGAGCTTTCTAATGGCTACAGATTTTCTGTCATCCATCATTCGAACTCAGTTGAACTAGAAAACGGTCCAATGACAGTAGTTCACTGTAAATAATGAACACATATGATCAACTATTCCGGCTGAAGTTATGCATTTTCTAATTCTAAATATGTAAACAGAATTTTACCTTGCACCAACTCAGTCCCTGGTTTTCACTATGAGAGAATAGACTTTGACCACGTCCACTATTTCTTTTGAATTCACTCACTGTGCCACGGAATTTAAAATAGTCGACAAAGTGTGCGAACTTGTCCGTCTTCAACACAGCAGGTTGAGTTTTGGACATTGAGGTCGTTGCTTTTCCCCGTGTTTCATCCCCTCCTCTCGTTTTGTGGTTTTAGACCAGCGTGCAGCCTGTCATCCTGTGTGTTTACGCGCCTGTGTTTCCTCTGAAGGCCCACACCTGGTTGCTGATAGGGACGTCAGATGTACAAGATGTACGGCCAGGCTGAACAAGAACATACACAGCTGCACTCTGTCTCCGGCGCTTCTTTCCCTTCCAAAGTCAACTCGTCGGAGGCGTCGTAATGCGCGCCCCGCTGGGGGTTTCTACTCGGCACCCCGCTGTGACCGTGGGTTCCCCTTCGAGCCTCTCCTCACTCACAAAGCTTGTATTTGCTGATCTTCCTGTCTGTCCCACCTGCAGGCTTCAGCTCTGCACAAAGAAAGGTCAAGGATGCTGGAGAAATGCTCGTTGTTTTGTCCTTCTAACATGCAAGCACAGCCAGACTCAAAGACAAACTACAGAGCTTTGGGGAAAATATGTCAGCTGTTTGTTACATGTGCTTGTTGCTGTTTTGCTGACAGATTTTTATGTTTTTGCTGATGAACAAGATGTCTCACTCGGTCTCAGAAGAAGTGGGATCATGAAGGAGAAGTGATCTTGTTTGTGTCGGTTGCTCGCTCTCCCCAGGACTTATTGTCCTGCAGCAGTTTTATAGAATTAAAATAAAATATGCTAAACTGATAAACAGTTAACTCCATTAGCCGAACTGTGGTACTTCCAGTTTCTGTGTTTATGGTGAAGTTATTGACAGTTTAGTGGTTTCAAAGATATTTTTTTTTCATCTAAATTAGCAGCATGGTGCACTGAAGAAGAATGTTTTTTTTTACGAGCAGTATTTACATTTTTGTCAGATTCAAAGCCAAATCATATTAAAAAATGTGAGACTATTCATTGAAGGAGCCTCTGAAAGCCGCCTCTGACAAGCCCAGATAACAGGCAGCATGGATGAATGAATCAAGTTTGTATTATGGTGTCATGCATACTGCTGTGCAGTGTGTCTGTATGGGCTTACAAGACAGCATGGATTCATATAAGCCATATAGACATTTATTTAATGTGATGCTTTCAGATGCAAAAAAAACAAAAAACAAATCATAAATCACAGAAAAAAGCATTAATTATAGAATAGAGATTAAATCAGAGTAAATATAATTAGATACTCTGTTTTGCCTTCCTGCTTTTGAATAAGATTTAGCAAACAATTCAACAACCATTCCCATTTTTCATCCGTGTACCGGAATATTTCCACAGTTTGTCGATCCATTTCATGAAAAAGTAACTCTCCTGTATCATTATAATATGTACAGCAAAGAACATTTTAACTTACACAATCGCACAATCTGTTTTACTCCTGAATATCGTTAAATCACCCAAACTTGGCCAGAGGAATCGTATCGAGCTCAATTTCGATAAGGTGTTAACCTTATCGAAATATTATTGCAATGTAAAATTGGAATAGTGCTCTTATAGTCATGGGGAACTGTGATTCACATGAACTAAACAGTGTTTTATTGATGTTTTAATGATCCTACAGTGAATTTCTGTTGAACTGACCCTGATATACAGTTCATGTGTCACTAAATTGCCAGAACTTAAGCAAATCTATGTAAAATGATCAAAAGAATGACTTTAAGTTTGTTGATCAAGTCATATATCTTAACCTATATTCACATTTGGTATGATAGAGTACAAATGACGTAAAGTAGCGGTATTTATTTTTCTACCAGAGCACAAGTGCCTTCATGTGTGCCCACAAATGCACAGACAGCCACAGCTGAGGTTAAAGAGGAGGTCAGGGGAGAGCGACCATCTGATGCCAGCAGATGGAGTGATGGAGGGAGGGAGGGAGGGAGGAGAGGGGAGTAGAGGGGAGGCTGGAAATGACATGACCAAATGCTTATCGGCTGCTCTTAAGGCGCTGATTTCACTTTACATCCCGTCTGCTCCAGCGCGCCCACCTTATGCTGAACTTTGGGGTAGAAGAGATAGTATTCAGCAGAGTTTATTCAATAAGTGCGAGCGTGAGCGTGAAACATGAATAATTCAGCTTCACATGCGCCAAAAAGATGTTGATTATTTACCACCATTGCAGGATTCTTAGGAGAATAATACAGCATTAGAATCTGATGGCCACACAAGGCAAATACGTCCTCTCGGGATGCTTTTCTCTGCTGGAGCATCCATTTCTGAGGTGTGCTTGTAAATGAGGTGGGTTTTTTTATGTGCCTATAGTGCATTTGTTGGACCTGCTGCAGCAGCACTATCTCAGGAACACACTCGCATTTCCATCACCCGAAGTCACCCGTGTCTCTCTCTCTGTCTTTGTTGTAGAACGGAGCTGTTCCAGGAGAGCCAGTGAAGAAAGATGAGAACTCCCGGAGAGGGAACTGGGGCAACCAGATTGAGTTTGTCCTCACCAGCGTGGGCTATGCTGTGGGCCTGGGCAACGTCTGGAGGTTTCCCTACCTCTGCTACAGAAACGGAGGAGGTACGCACTACAATGTGGAGGTCATTTCTATTGTGCTTGTGGCATATAAATGAAATACAGCACAACCAATTGCATACATACATACATGTATATTAAAAAACATATAATGCAAATACATGGACAATCATGCGGACCAAACTGAGTGATTAGTAGATAAGCAGGGAAATGTTCGAAGGTGATATGAAACATGGTGATAATCGTTTCTTTGAGGCCACTGATGCTACATTTAACATTTAAAACGTGTAAAAGAGGCAGTCAATAAAAAATACAGTGAACCCTGGTTTTTCGCGGGGGTTACGTTCCAAATAGAAACCGTGATAGGCGAAATCCGTGAAGTAGTAACCTTTATTTTACAATTGAAATAGATAGAACTGGACATTAAATATATCTACGTTACATATAGTCGTAATGTGATTTCAATGCACGATGCAAATCCGTGAAGCAGCGAGACCGTGAAAGGTGAACCGCGTTATAGCGAGGGTTCACTGTATTGTAAACAATGCCCACCTGTGACACATACATCACCATCATAACATGTTACAGTTTTCTCTGCTCTACTTATCCTCTGCATCTCATTACAGCTGATTAGATGGACAACATTATAAGCACTTAGATATAACGAAAAAAATTTGACATTTTTGCTGACTTGGGGCTCATTTTAATGCACCATCAGTTATTCTACTCTAAGGTATTACCGTGAGTTATTCTACCAAATGATGTGGTCATAAAAATATCAAGGGCTCTTTAGGAAATAAAATAAATCTTCCCATATCTTAACTACACTTTTCTTTTATTTCACCTTGTTGTGAATCACAGCAGGGTTTTTTTCTAAAAGTGTAAATGTTATAATCATGATATGGATCTGTCAAAAAGCCTTCAGATCTCTGACTTGATAAACTGCATATAAGAAATAGTCTATTGTGGGTAAATTGTTGAATATTATTATATGCCTCTATCATGTTGTGGTTAAAATACACAGAAAAAGTAGAAACTCATTGTGAAAACGTATGACCTGGTCATACGTTTATATGTCATAATAATAATAATACGTCATACAGGCTTAGTTTATTTAATTATCTCAGCAGGTTACAAAGGGCCAATCTCTGCGTTGTGGTAGATAAATGAACCTGATTATGAACTTTTCAGGGTTTGTAGTGTCAGAAACTACAGACAAGGTAAACTAAAACATAAAAATGAAACCCAGAGGAGGCTTTGGTAATGAGGATTTTTTTTAACATCTAAACGTCACCTACTTTCTGTACAGATTAGCTACACTCGGCAGAATCATCAAGGATATATTTTATATTACAAATTAATTCTATTGTTTATCTATTTATGCTTATGAGGATGTCAGTTGAGTGGGTAGTCCTTCAGTGTGGCCCAGGGTACATTCATGCACACGCTGCTAAAAGAAGGTGAACATACGGAGCCCAGAACATCTCCGAACGTGGTCTGAGCAGATCAGATCTGTGCGTCCTCATTGCTCTTTAGAGCTGATCACTTGTGATCAGATCAACCAAAACACATGTTATTGCAAGGTGTGTTTACTGACTGGCTTTTGTTATCTATAACCCTGATCATTTACTCAAACACAAAATATCTCCATACGCAACATGTGTGTGTTTCTTTCCACAAGTTACTGCAGACCTTTTGCTGCACCTGCATTAACCACCATATTACATTGTTATTGTCCAGAATCTCCATTAAATTCAGTATTTATGGTAACACAGAACACCAGGTAGTGTCACGTTTTCAGAAGTTTAGCATTGGTCAGGTATCAAAGTATCAGTTCTCCTGGCATCCTTAGTCCTGGATTATTAGCAACTGATTAGTGATTTCCAACTCGTGTCTCACTGCATTGGGTTGCTCCATTAAAAGTCCAGGAAGCTCTCAGCTGCTAAAACCTTTAGTGATGTCTGAAACGTTTGCAAGGAAACATCTGTGTCGCTGTCAAAAGCAGCTGACTATTTTGTAAACCAGAAGCCACTGTAGCCTGTAACAGAACTACACATTTAACAACTTGGACAAATTTCATGAAATCAAACCTGACGGTTAAAACCTTTTGTAGATTACAGTATGCTTTGTTTATTTGAGCTTGCAGTCTAACAGTCTGGCGTATTTTCTAATTTGAGGAATATTTTTGTGACATATAAAATATTTCCAGTTCACACCATTTAACAGGCCAGATGTGTCAACCGTATTCCACATAAGCAGACTGCAAGTGTTTACAACAGCCGCAGCGGCTCGCGCTTTATGTGCTCAGATTCAGTCCAAAGCCTCTTTTTAGGCATCAACTTTTGCATTGCTACATTATTGTTTATTGGGCTGTGAGCGCTGCCAACATACGTTTGAGCATATCGAACAGATCCAGGTGCTGCTGACAACGCTGCTTTCATTTTACAGCCGCTCTACTCTAGAAGTAAGAACAACAAAATATGTTTGAGCTCTGTTGCTGTCGGTCTTTTTGATCCCTTGTCAGATGCATCTTAAAAAGTCTGGATTAAACAAAGTAATATGTGCTCGAAATATTTTTCTATCTCTGAAAATGTGACAGAAAAGTGCTAAGTAAGAGTGAAAGGCAGCAACTCTGGTCAAGGTCCCCTCACTCAGTGATTCAGATCATTTTCCTTGGCACCAATCCCACTTCAGTTCATGTCTTTACGCTGCAAATATTTTGATTCGTGTTATGCATGTAGGAGACCTGCATTCCCGTGCGAGGCCTCGGTACTGTATATGTGGGCCATACCTTAGTTCACACACAGCTGCAGATAGCGCGGCAAGCAGACAGGAGAGCTGAGCTTTACCAGCAGCGATAAGGTTTTTGCTATTTTACAGTATCAGCTGGTTGTGCCGACCTAGTTCGCACACAGACAATCATAAGAAAACACACACACACACACACACACACACACACACACACACACACACACACACACACACACACACACACACACACACACACACACACACACACACACACACACACACACACACACACACACACACACACACACAATGACCCACCGCCTCCCTATAGACAGCTGTCTGGTTTTTGGTCCAGTCTGAACCACTAGAGTTGCTGCACCAATGAACAGACTCAGCTGGACATTCGATGACCTCTCTGCTCACTCAGGGGAGGTCACCGTGGCAGATGAGGTTTATGTTTTTAGTTTTTCCTTTTGTTCAGATTGCAGCATCATTTATGATTTTATATAATTCCTCCAAGCCCATGACACACCTCTAACTTCTGTAGTTGTAGTCATTAGAGTTACGTATTGTTTAACACAAACATGCATCTAGATTTGAGCTACCCAGATTGGGGCCCGCGGACTGAGTTTGGCCCCTCATTATTTATTCTTAATTGTTGTAAAATCATAACTGTAATAACTACAAACTGTACATTTTGTGAAACTAAAAAGTTAATAATAAGAGTTTTACCGCAATATACAGCAGAGTGCTGTTAAATTTTCACCTTAAATTATGACGAGTGATTATGTTCTCTCTTCTGCTGATGCTCATGTGCTCTGTTAGTGTGTCCTATGTCATTGACTAAAGATTAACGAGTCGTGTTTTAATCCTTCTAAAATTGTATTATAGATTTAGAATGTTTCATTTTAATGAACTCTAATTTCACACAAAATTAACATTTGTTTTTGTCCCGCGGCCCTTCATCCAGACAACAGTTTTCACTCTTCGTTGAAAAGGATTTGGGCACCTCGGATCTAGATCATCATTATTATATGTATGCATTTTTGATGTTTCCCTGGCACCAGTGTTTTTAATGATAACTTGTGGTCCAATTTCATATCTTAGTGTTGGTCCTATGTTGGTCTTTGATGTTAGTCAAATAGGCATTTCCACATTCCCCAATGTCATAACGCTCATCTGCCTGTTCAGCATCTATTATCTGTATCAGTTAACAGAGTTCATTTTTTTGCAGCTGAGGTTCTTGTGTTTTTGTCACGCAAAGGTTTCCTCACAACAAGCATTTTCTACTGATTCTACAAATAGCTTTTCTAGAGTTTACCAGGAACAAAACACCAAACCGAGCACCTGAAGATGTGATATTTCAGCTCAGTTGTGTTTGTTGGCTCCAGTATATATCATCATACTGCTAATGTGCAACTTCCCAGTCTTCCTATACCATACAGTGTACAATGACAGTGGCTGTCTTGTTGCCTCTCTCCTCCAGGTGCCTTCATGCTACCATACTTCATCATGTTGGTGTTCTGCGGGATTCCTCTCTTCTTCCTCGAGCTTTCCTTTGGTCAGTTCGCCAGCCAGGGTTGTCTGGGAGTCTGGAAGATCAGCCCTATGTTCAAAGGTGTGTATGTGATTTCAGACAATCCCACAATGGATTTGTTGTTTTTAGTCATTGGTAAATACATGTCAGACTCTTCCATTCTTCCTTCAATTTATTTTTCTCCACCCTGTCCTCTCCTTCCCTTCAAGGCGTGGGCTACGGCATGATGGTGGTGTCCACCTACATCGGGATCTATTACAACGTGGTCATTTGCATCGCCTTCTACTACTTTTTCTCGTCCATGACCAGTCTGCTGCCGTGGACCTACTGCAACAACCCCTGGAACACGCCAGACTGCAGCGGGGTGGTCACCAGCACGGGCATCAACACCAGCCTGGTAAACGCCACCACCAGCCTGGTAGCGGGCGTGTCCGAGGTCGTCAACCGCACCAAGAGGACCAGCCCCAGCGAGGAGTACTGGAAGTAAGAGCTCGACGTGCATTATGGGCCTTAGTGGATCTGTAACGCTCATATTAAATGTCTAAAATCAAAGTGGTTTTATGTTTTAACCCTTACGCAAGGTGAGTTCAAATTCACTCCTTTTCTTTTTGGTTAAATAGCGTCGCAAGTATTCATCACACAGAGATGTAACTCATACCCTGTGAAACTGCACGGCTTGACCTTTCCAGAAATGTTGGTGTCTCGTTTGTGTGACAAAGTGTTGCGGAGATAATCGAAGTTGAAGTTGCATTTGTCTTTATACTCTGCATGAAATGCTACGTCCATCTCCATCCCCACTACTCTTGATTGAACAATTATGAAGTCCCGATGGCTTTATAACGTACTATAAATCAAAATATACAGCAAAACTTACCCTTTCTGATGATACCTGTTGTTTCTTTGTACGGCAAAGCGTCTTCAGCTAATCCAGTTTTGAAATCACAGCTGACCTCTGCCTTCAACCTGGGTTGACATTACAACAAAAAATATATGAATGTGTTTGTGGGCCTACACTACACCTGAGTTATTAGCACATATCACAGGGGTGATTGTACTGAGTATGAGTCCCTGGTTTAGGCCCCCTGGCCACCCGGAGTCATTCACGACATTTATCTTCTGTCAGGCAGTAAGCACATATTTTCCATATTTTTTGTGTCCCACAAACATGGTTCAGATATTGCCAGATTCTAGACAATCTCCTCGATACACTTATGAAAAGATATCTCTACTGACAATATGTTCTGGTGAGATATGTGTAAAAACACAACAATTCTGTGAGACAACATGGTTTTTTTCCTTGATATAAAGGCAAATAATTAAAAAAAAATCCTCCATCCATCCATCCATCCATCCATCCATTATCTAAACCCGCTTTATCCCGAACAGGGTCACAGGGGGGCTGGAGCCTATCCCAGCTCACTTTGGTTGAAGGCAGGGTACAACCTGGACAGATTGGCAGTCCATCACAGGGCCAACACATAGAGACACACGGAAGCAAAGACCATTCACGCTCTCATTCACACCTAAGGGCAATTTATAGAACCACCAATTAACCTGAGACTAATGTTTTTGGATGGTGTACCCAGAGAGAACCCACGCAGGCACAGGGAGAACATGCAAACTATGCACAGAAAGGCCCAGGACCGGATTCAAACCCAGAACCTTTTTGCTTTGAGGTAACAATGCTGGCCACTGTGACGCCCCCAAAAAGAATTTTAAATTTTAAAAAATTATTAAAGAACATTTAACATACATTTTTTTTGTTTTTTTAAAATCTCTAAGTATTACGTAATTAAATGATGAAAGATCTGGATAGCCTCAACTGTCCTGAAAAATATATGATACAGCACAAATGTCTTGCCCCTATTATGACCAATAAATTAACTTAAAAGTGAAGGTAGTGAAATCACCATGAAAATAGCCGAGGGTTCAGACTATTAGTCAGTGACTAAAGTAATTCTGCTTAAGTACATAATTAAGCACATTGCTGATGAGTGTGCACACACTGGGCTGTTTTAGTTCTCTACAGTGTTTCCAAAGTAAATCTACAATTACAAGTAAGTAAAGGAGGATCTTAAGTTGACTGTTGTCATGTTGACAAGTTGAAAGTGACAGCAATCAGGATCTCGTCCAGACGAGCTGCTGAATCTACCCGTGGCGGGAAACCACACATCCAATTAGCATATGAAGAAGCTACAAAACAGTGTTAGAGCCAAAAATAATGGTGTGGGGTAGCCTAATATTAACATAAAACAAGATTAATGAATAAATATCATCACTGTTCCATGCATATAAACACTAGCATCCCTATCTGGAATAATTTTATGGAATTTCAAACAAGTATTGATTATATCTACTTTAAATTTACTGATAGTATTAAAGCAAAACAGGTCATCAAAAAGCCAGTAACAAAATTGTCATGATCTGCTTCCTCTTATTTGAATCAGAGCAAAAGTAACCCAGTAAATTTGATCCCTGGCTACTTCCTTCAGCTCTTCTCATGGTCTCCTTCCAGTTTTTTCGCTCAGCGATTACCTGTTACAATATTAGAAAGTATGACTGAATGGATGTTTTTGTTATTCCTCTGAGTAATATTGCATTGCCGAGAGCAAAGGCATGTTATCAGCGAGAAGTCTGAATCGTTGCCAGTGTTGACAAGGTCAAAGTTTAGATGACCTCTATAAAGTGTTGTATCTTCTGAAGAAAGTGCTATTTGCTTAGCTGAGTTGTAAAAGTGTAAAACATGAGACAAACCTGTAAATGTAAAATATCTAAACATCTAAAACGGTCTCTCTTTCTGTCTGTTTTTCTGTCTGTCTGTCTGTTTTTCTCTCAGACATTATGTGTTGGACATCTCGGATGGTATCGGGACCTTTGGAGAGGTCCGTCTCCCCATCCTGGGCTGCCTGGCTATATCCTGGTTTGTTGTCTTCCTCTGTCTCATCAGGGGCGTTAAATCCTCTGGAAAGGTTAGCCATGCACACACACACACACACACACACACACACACACACACACACACACACACACACACACACACACACACACACACACACACACACACACACACACACACACACACACACACACACACACACACACACACACACACAAGCATACTTACACACTCAGGCTTGACCACATATAAAACAGATGTGAATTATATACCTGCAATATATCTCAGCAGCTTGTGTGATTCTCTGTGCGTCCAGGTTGTGTACTTCACAGCTACCTTCCCTTACCTTGTTTTGACCATCCTGTTCATCCGTGGCATCACTCTGGATGGAGCCATCAACGGCATCAAGTACTACCTCACCCCACAGTGGCAGAAAGTCCTTGATGCAAAAGTAGGCATTTATATTAGCAGGTAGATAAACTGGAAATTAATTTGTTTTCTTTCTTTGAACTGCTTCTGACTGTATGTTGTTTGTTTTTGTAGGTGTGGGGAGATGCTGCCTCACAGATCTTCTACTCCCTGGGTTGTGCCTGGGGTGGTCTCATCACAATGGCTTCCTATAATAAGTTCCACAACAACTGTTTCAGGTTGGTACTCCAGACTTTGGATGAATAAAAAACAAACTATGATTTAACCGTTAGAACCCAATGGATGCAGATTGTGTTCAATTTCCTACGTTCTTCTCAGTTGAATTGCACAGCAGGTATTCATCACAGAGAGATGCAACATAGAGCTGGCATTACATTCCACTTTGTATAACAAAAAAAAAAAAAAAGTTTAAATGATAACGTATTTGTGGGTCTACCCAACAGCTGAGTTATTAGCACATATCACAGGGGCGTATGCACTGAGTGTGAGTCCCTGGTTTGGACCCCAGAGTCATTCATGACATTTATTTTCCATCAGGCACTGAGCACATATTTTTTTCCCACAAACATGGTTCAGATATGGCCAGATTCTAGACAATCTCCTCTACACAACTATAAAAAGATGTCTCAACTGACAATATTTTCTGGTGACATATATGTAAAAACAGATACAAGATAAATCATGAACAGGTAGCCCCTATAATGACCAAGATATGAACTTAAAAGTAAAGGTAGTGAAATGACTTTGAAAATAGCCTGGGGTTCATAGGGTTAAAGGAGTATTTCAACATTTTGAAAAATTGTTGAACACTTCCTTCCCTCCTTACTGGAGCCAGGCAACCGTTAGCTTAGCATAAACACTAGAAATGGGAAAACAACATGCCTGGCTCTGTCTAATGGTACTCAAGTAGAGCTTCTGTATATACATTACAAAACGTTTGATGCTAACAAGTTGTGTTTTCAAAAAGGTGTTACATCAGGAACTGGACTCTTTAAACAGATGTGTTAATATCAACAGTTGTGTCATTTCCCAACACACTATTTTGAACTGCCAGTTTCTGTTACCTTTAACAAAACAACTGTGTTGAGAGTTTTAATTCAAGGTTGGTGCTGGATTTTCAAACACAGTGGTTGTGTCAAATATAACACAATATGTGTGGCCCGAATAAAAATGCATTATTGTGTTTAAAAAAAAATAAATCAAATGAACCAATGAAACAAATGAAAAATGTTCTGCATTGTTGTGATCTGGTTGATTTATTTGTATTTATGGCTAAAAGTCCTTCAGAGTTTGTGCACTCTAATGTCATTCTCAAAAGAATCTTGGTGAGGAGACAAAGAAAACTTGTTGACCTTAAATGTTTGAATTAATGCAGTTGGACTCCTGAATGAGTCAGGGCAGAAGAGTGATGGAGAAAGTGAGAGGAGCAGTGTGAAATAGTCAGGAGCCAACTTCCAGGCGATAGGTCTAAAACAAGAAGGGGGAGAAAGCGAGATAAAGTTGGACAGGGGGAGGGACAGATATTGCTGTATTTGGACTCGTGTTAAGAGGCTGGTCGAACCGCACTTGAACACCAAGGGTTAGCGAGAAGCCGAGAAGCAGGGTGAGATGGAGGAAAGGTTACAGAGGAGGAGATAAGGAGAGGAAGAGATGGCATTTATTTCCCGAGCTTGTCCACACATGCTGACGGAGTGAGGGCGTCGGGGGGAGGTGGGGTTGGATGGGGGCAAGGAGAAAGGCTGAAGAGATAATTTGCTCCTCTGCCAGCAGCTTGAGGTTGTGCTATCTGCGCGCACAGCTGCACGGCAGCCTAATCAGCTTGTGTTCTGCAGCTCCGTCTCCGCAGAGACGCTTTCAGCTCTCCTGTAACACCACCAACCGGTGCACATGCAGAAGTGCAGAGTGTAAGGACAGAGCAGGAGCCTCGTGGGTGAGAAACAGACTGGCATCAAAGTCATCAAAGACATCTGCTGTGATAACCCTAACAGGAAACGTGAGGAAACAAAGCAGTGTGTAACCACATAATTCCCTTGTTAGATCTGAACAAAGTCCAAGTCTGAGTCTGAGTCAGAGAGTGAAGGTGAAACAGAGTTCTTCAGGCGTCTGAAACCAGTCAGCTTTTCTATAATAAGGACAGCAAGGCAATAAAATGGGACGTAATCGTGTAAACAGACTCACATCTCTTGACCTCAGAGAGTCTGCCAAGAGTTGGAGATCGTAAATTGAACCAGAGTTTTCTCTGACACCACGCAGCAATAAACTATGAAGGTGGTCTTGGACGAACACACATTTTTCAACATTTCATTTCATTTTTATTTTATGACATTTTCACATTTAGAAACTGAAGCTAAACTACTTTATTACTGGAAAAAGAAAAGTTTTTTGTTCCTTTAGACAAAAATTATTTCACACTTGGATTGTATAGTCAATATTTAAATAATGGATTTACAAACTGCTGTTAGATGTAGCAATGTAGGTCATCATTTACCTTGAGACATGCAAATTTAATACAATTTACCTTTGTCTATGAGTGGATTGATCATAATCAAAAGTATTAACTGGTGTCGCTTTACTAGTTCACAGGTATTACTCTTTAATTTACCATAGAGTTATTCTGTCATTTTACATGCATGTAGTTGTAATTATCAATAATACACTGGTTTAATGTGGAGAATTTGTACCATTTTGTTGTCTTACAGTTTAACGAATGCTCACCCTGTCTTTGTTTTCTCTCGTCCTCATACAGAGACAGCATCATCATCAGTATAACCAACTGTGCGACCAGCGTGTACGCCGGCTTCGTCATTTTCTCCATCCTGGGCTTCATGGCGCATCACCTGAACGTCCCCGTGTCGGAGGTGGCCGACCACGGCCCGGGACTGGCCTTCGTGGCCTACCCAGAAGCCCTCACTCTGCTGCCCATCTCACCGCTCTGGTCCCTGCTTTTCTTCTTCATGCTCATCCTCCTGGGACTGGGGACTCAGGTGAGAACGGGACACTGTGGTGGGAAACATAAACATATTCATGGACTACAGGTTCAGGAGGAATTTTATAGAATCACTCCATTAATTACTTCATTCATCTAAAATCAAGACTGACCCTTTTGTTGATGTTATAAATGTTTTGAGGTCAATGTGGTACTGAGTGTTTACCTTTTTTTTGTTGTTTATTTTTGTTTACCTTTTGCATGTGTTATGCTCAGACTTTGAGTCATTCAGGGCAAGTAGCACGATGGGATGATTAAAAGTGCACAGATGCCTCTTAGTATCTGTTTGTATAGATTGTGTCTTCTCATGTTTGCAGCTGGAGCTTTATAGGATTCCACTTGATTTCCAGCTTACATTTCTGCGGTTAAACCTTACAGATGTCTGTCTTAAAAAAACAATCAACCAATTTTATCTTCAGGGTTTAGTTGTGTTCGCGGCATGTTGACCACACCTCCATGTTGATGCTGTAAATGGAGCGAGTGACGTCAACAAGAATGAGAACTGATAGGAACTGTGTGCCTCGAGGACGCCCGATTAGATCTGACCTGGATCTATAGATTTGTTTGTAATGTGGAGAGTCTCACATGTCAGTAAGGTGAATGGCAGCAGACTGCATACAGCTCAGGTGGTACTGTGTGCCATATATTTGTCCTCCTGCTGGTGGTCTCCTTACTTTGACTCTTGTGCCACCATGAGGTCGACATTTGCACTTTTGAGTGAAATTAGTTATTGACTATTGGATAGATTGCCACAAAATTTTGCATAACAGTTATGCTAAAATAAGATGGTACACATATTCTACCTACTCAACAAACATAGCAGTATGGTTGATGCATTCAGTTTAACATTGCAGCGCTATTTGAACTGCTGTAAGTGTCTTTTTATTTTACAGTGGGTGTGTACAGATTCAACTTTCTGTGTAGTGGATGAATACGTTGCTGCTCACAAGAAATACAGTAGTAACATCTTCATATTTCGGTTAATTCAAAAGAAAAAGATACTGAACATTTCAGGCAGAGGATAAACTATTTTCTATTTAAAATGTTAGACTTTAAATGTTATTAGTAGAGCCTGACTGATATGTTGGCTGGCCAATACAGATATATCACAGATATAGTTTTATTGGCATACATGGTGGTCAATTCATCTGTCAATATCCCCCTTCATCATGTAAACAGAAATTTTAGCCTCACCTCTCAATTTAATTTAATCCACAAACCTTTCTTCCCTCTTCCTGCAGTTCTGTCTGCTCGAGACCCTGGTGACGGCCATTGTGGACGAGATCGGTACAGACTGGATCATCAGGAACAAAACCGTTGTCACGCTCTCGGTGGCCATCGTTGGTTTCCTGCTGGGCGTGCCGCTCACAACGCAGGTAAGTCTTCAACACCTACAGATCACGTGTTTTAATGAAAGAGGGAGAGGTTTTGACTAAGTTCCTGTTTCTGTGTGCAGGCAGGAATCTATTGGCTGTTACTGATGGACAACTACGCTGCTAGTTTCTCTTTGGTCATTATCTCCTGCATCATGTGCATCTGCGTCATGTATATTTATGGTAAGAAGGGAAAGGGTTTGCTGCTGTGTTCTTAAGCTGGATATTACTCTCACAAAACACATTCTGAGACATGGAAACATGACACAGCACAAGCATGTATGTAACGAGCACAGACAAACGCACATAGACAGACAACAGACATGTAAACACAAGTGGCTAAAGCCTGAGATAACACAGTATGTTTTTACACAGGATGTATATGGAGTGTAGTGCAGTTAATGAGTGTATCTTAAAAGACAA
The DNA here is from genome assembly GCF_029030835.1 of Brachyistius frenatus. NCBI lineage: Eukaryota > Metazoa > Chordata > Actinopteri > Embiotocidae > Brachyistius > Brachyistius frenatus. The sequence continues at coordinate 532,109 of NW_027210698.1, forward strand.
TTGTAATGCCAATCGTGTCTGGACTCGTAGCAGCAGGAATGTGGTTAATGCAGCTCTGAATGATTAGCACTAGTTCATTTCCCAAGCTGTTGACATCATCGTCCAGCCTGCTCCCTCTGAGGCCTCCTGACATTTATCTTTGAGAACATTTAGATAATCAGGCTCTAGAAATAAAGAGGAATTTGTTTTACAGTGTGACACTAACTGAGGGGTTCCCTGTAGTATTATAAGATGTTAATCCAAGCCAATAGACCCGTTATAATGTACATCACATCATTATACGCACATTTGGAATATACTGTATAACTCACAAGTCAGTCCTTAGCAATTAACAGTGCATTAACAATATCTGCCCAGTTGTGATAATTTAATAACATAAGGCTCATTTTGACCCATGTGTTCAATTGCCAAACAGGAAATGTAGTTAATCACCAACTTTAGAGTAATCAAACAATACAGGATAAAAAGAAACCAGATGAAACAGTCCATCATGATCATGTGAACCGAGAGGACCTAAAAAGACCACATCCTATCTTACTTAAATCATGTAAAATGTGTAAAATAAAGAATAAATATTTTAGATTTTGCACGATTTCTAGGTTAGTAATCAAATTTAAGCAGATTTGTGGCATTGACTATGTAAACTTCTTTGTAGAAAAGTGTAGATTTCCTTTAGTGGCATGCTTCTATTGAGGTATTGTTCAGATGAGACTCAGGTGGATTTGATCGTCTCATCAGAGAACCTAAATCAACAGTTGTTGTTCCCCAGTTGAAAATACGGCTCAGCTGTGCCTCCAGTTTCTGGCACAGTATTGCTCCAAAAGTAGCACTGTGATTGGAGGAAGCATGGCATCAAAACTCTGAGAAAGTATCAGAAGTCAGACTGTTTGACTCTGCATCAAATCATGGCTAGGCTGAGTGTTTCTAAGAGGGCAGTGCATGGAGCTCTAAAACACTTGAAACTGGATCAGCTGTATCCAAAGCACGATCAGGCCGACCAAAAGGGACCACATAATCAGAATATCAATACATCAAGATTTGTTTTGTGAGAGATAGAAAAACAACTTCACAGATACAGTATTTGCTGAATGAAGACTCCAATCAGCAAAAGTCCTGTCAGAAGAAGGCTGCCTCAGAGGATGAGTAGGGGTCTTTAATGACTTCTCAGTCGGGAAACATTTCTGACATCACAAGAAGCTCTTTGGAACGCTGTCAGATCATGCAGAGATAACACCATAATCACTTTTGGAGTCCATATTGCTGTCATTAAAGCAAAGGGGAGGGCAAGACACAAATATTCTGAAATATGTTTCACAGATTCAATTTTTCAACCAGACTAATCAGAGCCTGACTGGATGCTAACTTTTCATTCCCTTGCAGGTCACACGAACTACTTCAAAGATGTTGAGATGATGTTGGGTTTCCCTCCTCCGCTCTTCTTCAAAGTCTGCTGGAGATTCATCTCCCCGGTCATTATCTCTGTAAGTGAACACACACACACCTGCTGATCTGAGACTAGTCATAGTGATTGAATCTGTTGTCAAAATGTGACATAGCTGCAGCCATTTAAAAAAAGTTTGTATCCTGAAACACGTTTGGAGATTTAATTGTGGCAGGACACAAAGCACACAGTGGTTCAGCAGTCTGAAGGATGTCGAGTGGACGCTTCTCGACTTTCCTGTGTTGCTGACACATTGTTAGGGACCTGACCTACATTTGAGCTGCCATTGACTCTAATCTGGTTGGCTACTGTTGGCTTTGTTTCCAGTATAACCCTCTAAAAGCAAATCTTTCTGACTGGGAAATGGACACATGCAGCTGCTATCAACGGGATTTCCCAAGCAGGCGTATTAGTCCGCTAAGCTGCTGGGCCAACCAAGAAATTCATTGTTGTGGATTACTGGTCAGATTTTAGCCACTTTTGTTCTCTCTTTCATTTCATTATGCAGATTAATGCCCTGCCCTCGAGGGCCTCTGCAAGAGCTGTGACTAAAACCCACTGCTGTTGGGTATAGTGAGGATTTATGATCTTAATGATCTGCAACTTTTAAATAAGTATTTTCTGATGTCCTGCTGCCAACTGTCACCTGTACTGAGTCAAATCATTACTCAGTTACTCAGTTCTGTTGTATATTGGAAGTTGTACCTATCGCTGTAAAACTGATGGGGAAAATACAATGTAATCTATCTTTTTTTTTTTTTTTTTTTTTTAAGCAATTTTAAATGTAAAATCACCCTGACACATGGTCCCAGAACACTTTACAATCACAAAATGACATAAGGAAACAATGAACAAAAAATGACATGAAAAACACCAGTGTTCAAAAAGTAGCATGACAAACTGTAGGATTTATTAATCAGAAAAGTTTTAAGCCTGCTCTTTAAAGGAGAGAGGATGTCTGTCTCCCAGTTTACTTTTGGAAACTCACCTGCACTTTGAAAGCAAAGTGTTTCGTTTGGATAATATGGTACTATGAGGTCTTTAATATATGATGGTGCTTGGTCATTAAGGGCTTTATATGTAAGAAGAAGGAGCCAGTGAAGAGAAGCTACTATGGCAGAAATGTGATTTCTCTTGCTAACTCCCATCAGTACTCTGGTGCAGCATTTTGAGTCAACTGGAGGCTTTTCATTGGGGCATCCCGATAATAAGGAATTAACATAGTCCAGCTAAAATGACAGGATGTTCACACAGATTAGAGAAGGCTGTCCTCGAGACTTGATTTATATGTGAATTAAAGAACATGTCCTCGTCAAAAATAACCCAAATTTTCCTGACAGTATTACTGGAGTCCAAGGTAATGCTATCCAGACTAACCATATGGATAGATACTGAGTTTCTAAGGTGTTTAGGGCCAAATAATTTCAGTTATATCTGAGTTTAGAAGCAGAAACTTACTGGTCATCCAGGCCTTTATGTCTCCAAGACATGCTTGAAGTTGGATGAAAAGTATTGGTCCCAGTACAAGACCCTGGGGAACTCCATGACTAAATGATGTGTGCTTACAAGAGTCATCATTAACATGAACAAATTTAAATGTATCAGATAGATAATTAGTTGACATGCCTTTTGCCAAATTATGTCATTAAATATTCATTTCAAGTAGTTGGACATGAGTTCTCGCCAAAGATGTACTGAAGGAAAGGTTTTAACATATAAACTGATTATGAACTATATTTTTGAATGAAGTTACATTTCAATAACTGTCTGTTTTGTGTTCCTGTAGTTCATCCTGATCTTCACCGTGATCCAGTACAAGCCCATCACTTACAATAACTACGTGTATCCCGGCTGGTCCTTGGCTATCGGCTTTTCCATGGCTCTATCCTCAGTGGTCTGCATACCCGTCTATGCCCTCTACAAGATCTCAAGGTCCCCAGGAGCCACCTTCAGAGAGGTACAATACCCCTCTTGTGCCCTCACACTTGGCTTCTATAACATCTCTGTTGTAAAATATAATAAAATACAGCTGAGAACAGCAATGCACAGTACTATAGGTAAAAGGCTGAACATCACTCTAACATTAACATTAAAACACAATAAAATAAAAACAGGTCAGCAAGTTCAAACTAAGTGTTTTCATGAGTGCACCTGAAGTTAAAGCACTAAAAGCTTAACTGAATGACAGAAAAGGCTCTAAAGTGGACCATATTTTTTTTGAAAGAATTTCAAAAATGATTCAAGTTGAAGCCCTTTAGATATTTGAATTGCCAGTATGTCAACTCTGAAAGCAGCCGAACTATCAGTTGATTTCAAAACCACAAACAGTGTTAACATCTCAGTTGAAGTATTTCAGATTTTCATTTAAAATAAACAGCAGTTGTTATTGTCAGTTGATGCTGAGATCACTTGAAATGCCATTTGAAATGTGAGGGCCTGTCCGGGATAACAGTGCGCATTTTCAGACATTCTTTTCAGGGAGAAGTTGATAGTATTGCATTGGGTTGTACATACAAAAAGTGACACAACTAGTTGAGTAACAAATTAAAAAAGAGAGTAAGGCTTGTGTCTTGTCTCCACACAGCTGGCCAATCACAGCGTGTTAGTGGTGGAGAGTCGTTGGTTTCCAACATGCAGACAAACCATAAATCTTGATAAAGTGGAGAAAGCAATTGAACTGTCATTTAAAGTCCATTTGCAGTATAGCTAAGAGGTTTTGGTCTGTGTTTTCTTATTTCCCCTCACCTTCCCAGGGACTGCAAATGAAAATTAGCTTGTAGCTAAATCTGGCACAAAACATCTTTTTGAGATTAACCTATTTTGTATGTGGTCCCTGTTATAAATAAATGTGATAAACTAAAACGTAAGAGTATGCCGTGGCAGCTGTTGAAGATAAACTGAAAAAATGGAGGGCATTTGAAATCAAAATTAAAGTGTCAGTCACACCAAAGTGTTTGCACTTTACGAAGGAGGATCAGAAAGTTGCGAGGCTGCTCCTGTTGCGCACAAAGGGAGTGCAGCACTGTGACGTGCATGGAGCAGGGGGAAGCTATAACTTTTTCAGTAATCCAAGTTCACATGATTTTATGACAACTGGCATGTGCGATGTCACAATGGACTTGAGCGGAGAGCACACATCAGACTCAGGAAATCTGCAACCGAGGCCCTCAAAATGTTTCAGAAAGCCCCCTGCAATGAAGAAACGAGCCGACCGAGGTGTTTTGAGTGACGTTCCTCCTGATCTTTGGACCTGTTCAAATGAGTCTCCCCAAATTGTCTGCCCTGAATGATGTGTTCCTCTTTTTTCATCCCATGTCAGCGGTTGAAGTATGCATGCCGAGCACATCCAAAGTGGGGCCCTGCCCTGCAGGAGCACCGGACAGGCCGCTACGCCCCCATGGCCTCTGAAGACACTGTGGAGGCCCGTCCCCTAAAGGAGAAGGAGGAGCTGAAGGAAGAGCAGAAGGAGGAGGAGAAAGAGAAGGAGAAAGAGAAGGAGAGGAAGGATGAGATCAGCCTCACCATCCAGGGAAGCAACGGCTCCACCAACACACACAACAACCCCAATCCCAGCGCATAGACGGCACCCCGCTCTATCAGCGCCAGCGGGCCCGGCCCAAGCACCCGGCCCCCGCGCCCCACCGTCTCCTCTTTCTCTTCCACCCTTTTCCTCCCTTCTCTCCTCCATCCTCACCCCGCTTTCCCACAGCCCTCTGTGGGGGAGATCCCATTCGCTGGAGACCTTTACATATTGTAAGGGCTTATTATATCTATCCTAACCTCTTCTATCTATCTGTGTGTTGTCTCTAGATAAACGAAGAAAAACAAAAACTAAAGGAAGAAAAAAAAAAAAATTGGGTCATCATCCAAAAGATTTGTGTGTATGTTAGAGCGTGTGGGTTGTTAATTTGTTCCACATAATTTAATAATGCAGTTTGTTTTTTCCTTTCAGTTTTTGTAAAACTTGTATATGTCATCTTCATATGCAGTTAGAGGTACAGTAGATTGTGAAGCTGCATGTCTTTGTTTTGTGCATGCAGCAACATAGAGACACACACTGTTCTCCTTTATTCTGTTAGCTGGCCCTGTTTGGGATGGGGGACTTTGTATAGGCAGTGATTTGACAGCTGGAGACTTGTTGTGATTCAGTAACATAGAGGAGGAGGAGGGTAAACTGTGCCTGTACTGGCCATTTACAGTTTGATGATGCTAAAAGATAGAAATAGACTCTATTCTACAGCCAGAAAAAGAGGCGGATACACTCGTTCACACTCATACACTCTGTATATTTTACAGCACACAGTGACCTCAACCGTAGTTGATCTCAGCTTAAGACTAAGCCTGTTGTTTTTTATGATGCTTCTTCTTTTAAAAAAAAAAAAAAAAATCTACAGAGGACAAATATTTAACCCACGAGATGACAACTGACACTTAGGGCTGATTTTTGGTGGAAATTTCCTCCATTACTAACTTCTTCTTTTTTTTTTTTTTTTTATTAAAGCTGCTTAAACTTTGAGAACTCAGCAGAGAAACATCAGTGAACTTTAACTGTACTGTAACTCTCTGCATTCACACACACAGACACAGACACACAAACACACACAAAGCATATTTGTTTTTGACAGAAGAGGTCCCAGTGTCCATTTCTCAGGGTCCAAGTGAAGGTAGTAAACTTTGCGGTTCCTCGCCTGTGGAAACCTTATCTCGACCGAGTTGGCCTGTTTAGATTGTACGGACTAAAACCACCGAACTTCCCTCGCTGTCGAAAAACGCCTACACACACACACACACACACACACACACACACACACACACACACACACACACACACACACACACACACACACACACACACACACACACACACACACACACACACACACACACACAAAACAGGTGGATGCAACTCTGTATATAGAAGTGCCATCTCTTCTTTAAGTCTTCCAGGCGTTCTTTTTGAGTGAAATGCATCTTGGGATGTGCTCTGTGAAGAAGAATCCGGGCTAGGAAGGATTATAAGTGTGTCGTAGTCGGTGTCTCCCGTGGGTCGTAGCAATCTTGCCCCATTCAGGCGTGTTACCAAAAGCATTACCCAAGTTTTCCTGCACATGTTTTTGGTAACATATGTATCTCAGAGACGGATATACTGTCAGTCTCCTACGGTCAGTGGAACCTTTAATGTATTTACAGACACTTGTTTTAAAGCTCTGAGCCAAGCTGTGCTGTAACTGCTGGAGAGACAGAAAACAGAGAGACGCTGCTTGCTTCCAGAAGGAACCAGAATAAACTCTTCAATGAATTATGTAGTTTTAAATGTAGCTGCATAGAATCTCAGTAGAAGTCTCCTTTTTACCTCTCATTATTGTAAAGTAACTTAGTAAATAATAATAAAGACAGCATATGTTTATTTTGTACAAAAAAAAGAGAAAACTACAGAATCCTAACTAACCATGTTTACCATTCCTCATCTGTGACTTGATTTGTTGTTGTATTGTCGGAGGGTGCGATACGATAGAGAGGGGTCTCTTTAATGCAGGGTTGGGTTTCCCCCGAGTGGGTCTGATTGGAAAGCGTCCAGCACAACGCTGTAGTAGTGTGGTGGTACAAAGACAGAACAAACACATGAGAATAGTTTTGTTTCTAGACAGCTATGTGAAAACCCCACGTTCCTTTGTGTTTTCATCCTCAGATGCTTTGTCGGACGCCTGCTCAGGTGGCGGTGAGATGCTTTTAGCTTCACAAGGCAGGGAGGATTTTCGGGGATTGCATCAGCTCTGGCTCTGTTTCTTTACTTTGTGTTGTCGGGTTTTATACAGTATGTAAGCAGTCAAATAATCAGTTTGGATAACTAGAGGGCTATGATACTTGTGTGAGCATTGAACATTCTAACATAATATACAAAATTGCATATTATGTACCACATTTTTATGTCAAGATATTCTTTACTTTTTTGCTGGGAGTTAGGTGAGGATATTGATTTCAAACTCACAGATCAGCTCGCTTAGGTAAGCATAAAGACTGGAAACAAGGGGAAACAGTTTCCCTGGGTCTGTTTAAAGATAACAAAATCTGCCTACCAGCACCTCGAAAACTCACATTTTAATGTGTTACATCTTCTTTCTTTAATCTGCCATTGATTAAAAAAAAAAAAAAAAAAAATGATGGTTGCCTGGCAACTGGTTTGGACAAGAGTCTGACACACTGGTGTCTGAGAAGCGGGAAAGTTTCCATTTGGGAACATCCGACAACCTGAGAGTGTTCACAAACAGGACCAGAACATTTCTTTTCTTTTTTTTTTTTGCTGTCAGAACACACGTTGCCATTTCAATGAGTCATAATTGGCATCAATAGCTGTTTGGGTATTTTTATACAACTTAAACAAATAGGATTGGTGAGCTTTCTGGAGGGTTTAAAGGTGAGTTTTGGACAGGAGCAGGCTCGAGTTGTCCGCCTGTTTCTAGTCTTTTCACTTACCTGAAGCTCGTTTTAGCAGACAGACATGTTAGTGGTGTTGATCTTCTACAAGCAAAAAGGCAAATAAGCACAATTCCCAAGAATTTTAGGTCCAACATGTTTTTCAAGTACATTGTGCAAACTTCATTCAATAGTCATTCTCTTCTTTCACCACGACTCCCCTCAAGCATATCTTCAGAAGAGGACAGTGGTTTCTAACATGACAGTGCAGTTGCTCCAATGTTCCACAAGATGGAGCATTGCTGACACTCAGGGTAGTAAAAGGCACAACAACAGTGTGGCTGACAACTGAAAACAGAAAAAGCCCAACTGTCACGAGGCTAAAAACAAATTGTTTCTCATCAGGAAAGTAACAGTGAAAGAAGTCAATGTTACGTACAGGAACTCAAATGTAGTGAATCACGATAAGCACAGTGAGCATTGTGAACCAAGCACATATTTCTACCCAGGTTTTTAGCAGGCTTTTGTACAAGGAAAGATTCTTGGAAATGTGTCGACGATGGAGAACTGTAGCTGTGGCTGTTAGTTAGCGGTCTGTTTTCACCCTCTGGTTCTGGTTTATTCCTTAAATATTCGCACCACATGTGACGTATTTTGTAATAGTGTTTATTTTTAATTCAAGTACTGCAAAACCAGGTGCTCTATGAAACAAGACATTATCACCATCCTCTAACCCAACTATACTGTGTTGCTTCTTCTGAACCACTTAGGAAGTCCACTTTCTAACTGAGGATTTACTCTCTTAAAGAGGTGAACATAAACTTCTTTTTCTCAGTGTATTCGGGGACAGCTCGTCATGTTCGTGGTTGCCTGTCTCGTGTGTTCATGTCGTAATAAGTGAAGCTTAGCCACCGTGCTATCTCTCTATATACCCCAACCCTTGCCATCTCCGCTGGCCCCGCATCTCTTCCTCCCATTGTACAGTAATGTAAAAAAAAAAAAAATTATATAATCGGACTGCGTGTGTGTTTGTCTTTGCTTTTAATTTTTTTAGGGGCGGGTCAGTGTGTTTTTTTGCGGGTCGGGGTGAGGGCGGCTATCGACTGATATGGATTTTGATTTGTCATTTTTGTCGTAGCGTAACGTAGACGATGTCAGGTGTATCGTGCATTCTGTGTGTAGTGGATTAGCTCTTACTGCTGAGCCTGCATGTAGAGCAGGCGTAGTGTCTTTACTGACATGTATCGATGTCCATGTACCTCTAATCTATCAGAACTAGCTAAGTCCTATTCTGCTAATACTATACAGCCTATCTTTTAAGAAGAGAAAAAACATTTTGTACTAAAAGAAGAGAAGGAAAACTACGTATTTTATCTTCAGATTTTAATCATTGTTTGTCCATCTTCAATGACACCACTTTTTTTTGGTTTGTTTTAGAAGTTGTAGTCAATTAAGATAAAGCCAGCTGATATTAAAAGCATTGCCAAACAAAAAGCTTTGGATCGAAACTTGAACTACAAAAGAATGGTTCGTTTTTACTGCGAGCTCTGGTGTCGACAGCGGCTGCAGCTACATGACGATGCTTTTGTGTTTTGTCTTGTTTTTGTTTTTGTTTTAACAATATTGCATCTACTTTAAGCTGTTTCACCCAGAGCAGTGCCAACAGTCACACGTCACTGTTTACCTTTAACATCCTGTGGCCCTTAACTCGAGCAGTTTCTGTCTAGTAGTTTAAAAAAAATGAGCAAAATCAAAACACCAAAATTACTCTGCAACCAGGACAGAATCAGCATCAGGAACTCACGTTTTCATTCTTGTGCATAACACTGTTAGAAAATATAAATTTATGTGGACATTTTAGGCAAATAATGTGGCATATGTATCAGACAAAAGGTCCAGATACTATTTTAAATTGATTTATTTCTCTTGTTGGTAATATAAACGTAATAATTGTCCCATCTTAAAATATGAATACCCCATTGCTTATCATCACTGAATACTGAGGTGGCTGTGCAGAAAGTCGGCAGTGTTGAGGAACGTAAACAAGGCAAAGGTACGGAGCACTTTTGTACACAAAGTCACAGCACAACTGCTCAAGTGTAGTATAAAAGAAAATGAAACAAAACTGTGATTTTTACCTTGTTTCTGTGGTTCTCCATAAGCGACAGAGCATTACCTCTTGTATTTCTTACTACTGCTCTTATAAGCATAATCTCATGTTGCAGCACTTTAAAGAAATCATTAGTTTTTTATAAGCAACAGGAAATATATGTATAATTACAATAATAATTCACGTGTCCATTCTGAAGAAAAAGCAAGCAAAGTAAATAATGTATTTTTCAGTGGTTTGGCTGAAAGAATTTGCTGTGTTGTTGTTATGCCAATGTGAATTGTTACATGGGGCGAGTGGAGAGAAAAAGCACAAGTGAGAAAAGAGAACACAGTTCTTCTTGTACCTTCTATCATATCTATCTGTCTATCTATCTAACAATGTCCGTTCTTCTTGTTCTTTCAACCTATAGGGCCAAAATCCATTGAAATGTCTTAGTCTTGTCAGCTGTATATCGTAAACTGTTGAATTACAAAATGGTAAATAAAATCTATTTTAAAGATCACTTCTGGGGTTTTATTTTGAAAGTCTTATGTGTTATATGTTGATTTCAATGGAGGGGCAGAATTTGGAATATTTGTGTGTATGTGTGTAAATATTGACTACTATATATGAGTACTATATTTGACTATTATATTTTCGTTAAATTATACTACATGTTTTGGTTGTCAGACGTTGAATAACTTTACTCTCCAAATCATTTTTATTCTATGGAAATGTAGTTTATTGAAATGGCTTTATGACAGATACTTCCTAAAAAATAAACAGGTTTTTTTCTGGTAAAGCGTGCATGATCAAAACTGTCAAATCATTCTGACCCCTTAAAGCCAGATTATATTACATTTGAAACAAGGAAAAACACAATCCTCTTCTTACAGATTAAAAGTTGAAACCTTAAGAAATAAAATGCACCTTTCAATACACTGTAGCCTTGCTTGATCTGGTTTGATCAGTTAATTTTAGCTACGATAAGGCGTCAGTCCACCAGATAATACGGTGTTAGTATCTTCTTTCGCCAACAGGCACCTTTTACCTGCTACGAAGGTCATTTGACAAATACAAAAGTGATAAAGTTCACAGGGAGGCAAGATGAGGGTGGTTGGATGATCCAAACCCAGAACTTTCACCCAAGAGACCAGGGTTTAAATCTGTGAGAAAGCAATGTGGGGGTTCTTTGAAAAGATCCTTAACTAAGCCGAACCCAGTGGTTTTGCTGCCTAACACGAACTATATGGTTTTCCTGAGTCGAACCATGAGGGTCAAGTGAGGCAAAATATTACACAGACACAGTATTATGTATTGCACAGACGGTTGTATTACACACTTTGGTTTGGGTTTGCAAGTTAGCAAGATTTATTTATTATTTTGTTATTTTATAATTTTCCTTACATTATCCAGTGAGTGTGCAGACTTTCAGCAAGTCAACAAAGTTTAATTTTTTTTTTAAATAAAAGAAGTATGCAATTCATCAACTGACATGTTTGTTGTTTTTCTGTAAACAAGTTGGACAGGTAGTGCCACCACAGATGTAGTAATCACTCAGGAGATCACCGAAAAGCCAACGTAAAACCTACAAATAATCCAATACAGACTTTTTTAATGTTCACAATGAAACATTCCTTTTACAAAACATTTACTAGAAAGGAGTCAAGATGGATTGATGAAGAAATGTTTACTTGTGAAACAGCAGCAGAGATTTTCTCCTCTCTCGACTTCTTTTTAGCAGCAAGTAAAGACAAATTGTCCAGTATTTAACAAGAAGAAAGCAAAGAGGGAAACAAGCCATACAGCACTGATCTCTGTGTAAACCTCTGCACCCACAGAGAGCATCGCAGCAGCCCTGTTTGTGTTCCACCAAACAGTTAGCTTTGTTAGGCAGTGAACTGCAGAAGGCATGTTGGAGTGTCATGTCATGACTTTCCAATTAGATGGGATTGAAGAGGCCATTTATGTAAAATTCATAGTGCTCTTTCTTGTGTTTTTGTGTGGGATTAGTGTAGGAGGATTTCACAATAAAACGTCTTAATAAACTACAATGTATTCAACAGCTTACAGTTTATCATATGTTTTACGTATTTCATTTAATGTATATTTTGCACGATATCCTTTTTCAACTTTCTTTAACAGAATAATAAAGACATTGTGTTTTTAGAATTTACAGGATTTTGGCTTAGTGGCCAAAGTCAAGGGTTGAACACAACATGACAATGAAGAGGCTCAGCAACATTTATAATGTCCTGATTACTGGATGAAAGGGGCCACTGAAATGAGCACAGTACCAGGTGGAGTCAGAGGAGGGCAGCACGGCTGTAAATATAACATTAATTTCACATGAAGGCACCGCTGCAACACAGTAAGTCATCGCAGGTATGAAGAGTATTTCAAGCTCCAGACGTGCCTGCGAGCAAACAGCCAAATGTTGCTTCATTAAAAAAAAGTCCAGTTGCGAGATTTGATCTTTTTGTATGCACTCAATGGACATTTATTTTAATATTGTAGTGCCTTTAGGGTCTTTGAATAAACAACAGAATACGTTAAACGAGATGAGAGCAATCTTTGTTGACAATACAAAAGAGATTATATTTTCCTCCAGGGGACCTCATTTATCCAGACTGTCGATACAAATAGACCTAAATATCCTGTGTCACTGAAACTCTGTGTGACATTTGTCTTGTCAGTATGGAAGACAAAAGATGTCATTATCACAAGATCCTGAATTATTCATTTGGAGATCCTGACATTTTAATTATGAGAAAATATTATCTCATAATTTCAAGATTGTGTACATTAGACTAATACAGCAGGAACTGGGGAAATTTGCCTGAGGATTTTCAGGTTTGTAAGATTTCTTCAGAGACAGTTGTCAGTACCTCTGGTGGTACACAGCAAAAAGGAACTATTACTGGTTGATTCGGCATAATGTAAACAAATAAAGGCTTCAAACAGTGGAACTCACTGTATCCATGGCAACACTCTACTTCCTGTTTTTTGTCAAAGTTTGCGTCTTGTCACACAAGTGAGAACTTTTAATATGACATAACACCTCCACCATCGCCCCTGTCTGTACAGCAATGATTTATTACCCCCCTAATGTTTTTCTAGATCTTTTATATCAGAGATTATGAATAAGTAATAAATACAAGATAAGGTCTTCTAATTATTTTGCACTTGATTGTTCTCAGTAAGGTTTTGGTGCTGCAGAGCACAAACATACCCTGCGTTCCAATATCCATACCACCATACTAATTATTATGCCAGAAAATGATTTAGTATTGCGATGGATATGACCAAGCAGGTCAAAGGTCCAAGCGCATTTTACAGTGAAGTGATATGTCCTAATTGTATGCATACTACATGCAACAGTCGTATCTATACAAGGGTAGCGGCAGTATGTACTAAAAGTAAAAAAAATATATTATGTGATTCGGAGCGCAGGGATAGTATGCATCCTGTAGAAACCATTACATCGGATTTTGAGACATCTAAACAGATTAAATAAACGAACGTGATGGTTAAACAGAAGGTTTAATCTGACGGTGCTGATTAACCAAAATCTGAAGTCATCATTGATTGAGGCTGATAAATATGCAAGCCTTCATCCTTAGAACTTACAGCGTGGCTCTTTATGCGCCACCAAGTGGAATCAGATTCAGGCCCTGAGAAAGTTTTTGTAATCTAAAACTACATATTCTTGGTGTTAGATTCCTGTCTGGTCAAAAGGCTGCACGCCTTTAAATCCTGCATGTTTGGCTTAATGTACATCCACCTTCATTATCAATGAGGCATGATAAATTACTATCAATAACTACGGGATCAAATTACATTCCTAAAGATTTTGAGCCTGTGAAATAATGTTCACAAATAATTTCACACTCTGCACTTGTATTTCATCTTTTGTGTGCATGTGAAACAAAATTGCATGCTCGTATCTGAATGTGTAAGCTTGTAAATGTTGTCCTTTGGAAAAGGTTATCCAATGTATTGCAAGGAAAATAAAAAAGGCCCAAAAAAGTGGAATCCAAAACAAGACAGAGTGACGGTGGCTGTAAGGATCACCAGACTTTTCTTTACGGTCACAGAAACTGCAGCCAAGCCATTTTATCGCTGGGCCATAACATCCATCATGCGTGCCACCAGGCTACAGGATTAAGCAACATAATGAACACAGCTCGATGTCAGTGGATTGTTACCTGAAACACACCCACAAGACTTCTTAGTTTCATCGACATCCTGCTGTTTTTTGAGTCTGCTTATCAGACACACAATGTCATGAGCTCTAGCAGTCCTGTTCAGGACAGATAGGAAAAAACATGATCCACAGACTCAGCCGTTAGAATAGGACAGCAGTGGCATTATAAGCACTTTTCCAGACAGTAACAGACAGAGGACAGGCATGGAGGTGTTGATTATCATCCTTCAACGCTCACCATATTGTCCTCAGAACAACACTGCAGTGGCGTGTTACAGCCTGTGTGTCAAGGGTGGCTGAATGACACTTCTCAGACTGAAGGTTTTGGTTTTGACAGAAAGTAATTTTTCTGCTTGTGAGACCATTGTTGCATTTTGTTTGAAAGGTGACTCCAGTTCTGGGAACCAAATCTTTCTCTTTACCAGGACTGAAATAGCCCAGACAGGGTCACAGTGAGCAAGCTGTCGGTCCTCCACTTTTGTCAGCTGTAATATACAATATATCTGCGGATGTGACACCTTTACTTTATACTTTCATGAATAAGGTCAAGGAGCGAGTGAGAGTGGCTGTTATCGTTATTCACCATGTGACACTATTAGGAGATTCCCGGAAGAGCGCATCATCCTGATGATCAAGCAGGGATTTTAACAGAGTATTAGAGCAGAGTTGTGAGGGGGATCATCAGAAGGTTAAACTTACGTATTAATCTGAAATACTTGGTGCAATCGATTAATGTCATTTATCAAACTAAAGTGCTAAACACGTTGTGGTTCCACCGACTCCAGTGTGATGATTTGATACTTGCTACTTTGCTTTTTTTGTTGTAAATTTGTTTTTGTTTTTGGGTGTCGTTGGTTCAACAAAACAAATCATTTAAAGTTGTCACCTTGGACTTTTTGACCGGATTGTTGGTTGTTCAGCATTAAACAATAACATTTGGCAGAGACACACATGGTCCCCAAGTGACTAACTTTTCATGTCAAGTGACATTTTCGAGATTCCCATTACCCTTGAGTGTACTTCGCATATGTTAACGAGTTAACACACGGTAAACGTTATACCTGAAGCTATAATATATATCCTCTAATTTCAGCCTGCTATCACAACATAGTGTATTCTACACCCTTCAGTGCACTAGATATCATGTTGGTGTCACAATTAGCCTCGCCGAGGCGTGAATAGCACATGCATGGTATGACCAGGGTCAAGAAGGAGGACATGTGATGGAGGTCATATGATTAAGTAGGGAGAAGACCAGGGGTCCTCCAGGAGACAAGTATTTGAAGTCAAGCTTAAGTAACCTACTTAATGTATTGTATTTAACTGAGGTACCGTATGTTAAATAACCTGCATGACGTACATATGTACATGACTTTCCATAAAATTACTTATTTTAACCTAAACCATGATCTTTTCATTACCTTAACCAAGTAGCTTTGACACTTGAACTGAACTAAACTGCAACTGTGTCACATTTAACTCAAACCCTAATCTCTGTTTTTTGAACTTTATGGTAGCTAAAGTTTTTTTGGTGGGTTTCCAAATTAAAGTTCCACAATATAGTAGAACTTTTTTGTTCACACTGCACTTCATTACTGAAACTGTTCATTGAGTGTGGACAATCAGTTGATTTTTCAAGTCTCGTCATGCAGCACAAATCGTTTTATAAAATTCATTTTTAACCAAATGAGTTTTACAGTTAAATAATTCTGTTAGCCCTCCCTAGATAATGGGATAAACTCAAAACAAATGCTGAATACTTAAATAAATGCAATACTAGAATATTAATAATAAAGTTATACTATTATATGAGTCTCTCTACTGTGCCTGTAAATCTATGTTGGTGCCCCACTAAAAAGTATCTCCTGCTATTGAAACTAATTGCTGCCTCCTGGTCTGAATGATTAATAAGTAATTTAAATAATCATTAGCTGCAGTCCTCTTTCAAACACACTGAATGTGATGTCACTTGAGTCATTTTCCACCAATAACAGTTTTCAATTTTCACCATGTTATTAGTTCTCCACATGGCCAGTAAATTAACTCTGACATATAAAATTGGTTGAGTGCAACTTTAATGAGATGTGATCATTATTTTTGCCTGTTTAATTTGATCAGTTGTATATAGAGTCGCTACAAATAATTCACTCACTCAATAAAGTAATGTAGGGATATAAATCATTCATCGGCAGTGTACACACCCTTCTGTCATTTTCACAGACAGATTTGAACTCCGTTTGAGCCTCATGCAGAATTCTGTTTTGTTGGCTTTGCTGACTGTTCGACAGCGAGCCTGTCCGTCACCCAGTAATTGCTTTGCCACTTTGCATTTCTTTTCGGATTACCAAAAGACAGTAGAACATGTCAGCTGTTAAATTGAAGGAAAACAATTTCTGGAGCAGGCTAACAACACAGACTTTATTAAATTAACATGGTGCTGCCTTTGCCAAGGTATTCACAAGGTGTCCATCTCAGAAAATAAATTGTAAGCTAATTCCTGTTGCTTCAAGGATGACTTAACATTTCTTCCATGAATTAAAGATCAGTGAGTGTTGTTGCTGATTTTCATGTTTACTGAGAATGTGAGAATAAAAATCTATTATATATAAATATGTATATATATATAAAATATATTTTTATTCATTATTATTTGGCGCTGAAGCTTTTAACTTCCACAGGTGTCAAGTCAGTTCCCATATCCTTTTTAAAGCCAGAATAAGGCCAGAAAAGCCAGAAATGACAAACCAAAAATCATTTGTCATTTCACATGAAGAACAATTTTCATCCATTTTAAACCACATTACTTTCCCTTGTAGAAAAAAACACATGAATTATACATGTTCATGTATATATGATCACATGTGACCATATACACGCGTGATTGTGCACATATGAAACATGTATTTTGCCCAAAAATGTGGTTTTGGAACACTTTCATGGTGTCATGTGTGAAGTTCATGTAGAATCTAATGTGAAATCTGAGAAACATATTTGCTGTGTGTAAACATGTGTCATACATGTGAACATGTGTCCTATGTGGAAAACATGGAGAAGTCATGTGTTTTTTCTGTTAGGGTTACATTGATACCCAAAGAAAGATATTTTTCTGAGAGTTTATGTTTAACTAGAATTTTACCTGCATTTGTAAATAAACTTATAGATGGTCTTAACTGATATTTTTCTGCTTATTTTTTGCTAAAAACAATCAGTAAAGAACTTAATTTGCTCATGACTTCAAACTGAGTTTGAAATGACAACAGAGACTTACAAATTAATTTGGCCTTCTGGGTTTGAGAAATGAATGACAGTGTTTGAGTGTTTACTGCTGTTAACCCTCCTGTTGTCCTCGGGTCAAAATGACCTGCAGCTGTGTTCAACCAAGTTCTATTTTATTTTCATATTTTTTGGGATCATTGATGACAAGGAAGCTGTGAGGGTTTCTTTAAAGAATGATGACCAATGATCCCAAATAATATAAAAAAAAAATATAGAAATATAATAGAACTTGGTTGAACACAGCTGCAGGTCATTTTGACCCGAGGACAATGGGAGGGTTAAGGTAAAGGACCGCATCCATTACACGGGAGACGTCCACATGGCGGTACGGAGGACTTGGTGAGACTTCCTTGGTCACTCACTCTCTTCACCCTTCTCATTCCCGAGGTGTTGTGCTGTCATGGCGACATTGACTGATTTGGATCAGTGGGTCCTGAGAATTTGTCTCGACTCCAGAAGGTTGGGGAAACGGACCGTTCATCACTTTAATGGAAGAGTATTGATTGTGGTGCAGAAGCACGATTGCCGTCTGCAATAGTAATGGACTTCCTGAAATCACAGATGAAAAGGCATCAGGGAATATCCAGGAAGAAGGGAGATTGTTAGCACCTTGTTATCTGTTTGGACGTGTGTGTGCCAGGCAGCACCTTTTCATCTATAAATGCATCCAGAAAGATAAACCTATCAAAGGATGTGTTCATTTCATGAGAAAACACATTTTCTTACTTACCTACAGTGATATCTGGACTTGAAGAAAATTCTATTTCTCGTTCTGATTTACCAATATCCGTCTCTGGGATTTCTGTTACCATGCTGATACAAAGGAGGTGAATAGAATTTTGCTTCCAGAGCTCACAAGATAATCTCTTTCTAAAGTTGATATGCCTAACATGTTTGTAAAGAATAACATATCCAGAACACACAAAGCAGCATTAGCATTGATTTGGAAATGTCTGGTCACCTGTACGTTACCGTTTAGCTTTGTTTCGGTCACCAACTCTTGAAGAAGTATCCCGCCCTTTAGCTGATATATTCTTCACTATGTTAGTCGCTAACCTTAAGTGCACAGTTTGCGCCCTTCATGATTTCACATTCATTGAATGATTTTACATTCATTGAAAACAATTTACATTCATTGCAAGTGTAGGAATCAGTGTGCTCTGTACGAAGTCCGTTAATATGAAACTGTGTGGATGTAAGTGTTTGGTAGTTGATGGGCGTAAAACAAGATCAACTTTCATGCAGAACACTGGAGCTTTTTTATTTTCTCAAACGATTGTCCCAACAAACTGTAACTCTTCCACCCTGGCGCGTCCTATACTCTGTGGCTATTCAGCTGCAGGGCTCATGGACCACACTGAATATTTTGTCAATTAATGACTACAAATAACACTTACAGTATAATGTTAATAGATAGCAATGCATTCATTAGACAATAAACTCACCGGTTTATTACTTGTTGTGGCTGGCAAAGTAAATAAGTACCTGTGAGTGTATTTCCTCTGGAATTGTTGATTTTCACAGTCAACTTTACGTCCCTTCAGCTTCGAGAGTTGCTTGCACCGTAAACCACTTTGAGATGCATTGTTGTATGAAAGGTGCTATATAAATAAAGTTGAGTTGAGTTGAGTTGAGTTGAGACAGACCTTTTGAAGTTTTAGCAAACATCAATTTTCTTTGTAGCCCATCAGCTCAGAGTGCAGCGTGAGGCTGGTGCAGAGTGAGTTTAATGTTCAGTCAATCACAGCAGATACTATCGCTGACACGCACTCAGGGTTTACCTGATCCTTCCCGTCCCCACACTATCCTGTTGCCAAGGTTATAATAGACCATATATGGTCTATGTTGGAAAAATTACTCAGAAGCTTGGTTCAAAATCAAACACATCGGACATTTATTCTTGCAAGAAGGAGCAACTACATGCACCCTCAAAGAGAGGTGTCCAGCATTGCTCCCCCCCCAGTAGTTCTCTACAGCAGGGCTCTCCAGCAGTCCTCCCCAACAGTCCTTGCCCCAGCCAGGTTGTACCCAGCCTGGTTCCCCCAGCAGTCCTCTCCTCCGCAGTCCTCTTTAGCAGGGCTTTCCTTAGGGCAGCTTTTATACAGTTGACAAACAGTTGACAGTCACCCCCATTCCCTTTGTATCTGCTTTCGTATGGTGATACAGAGTTGGTTGTAGGTACGGACACCGGGGGGTCGTCAATTAGATGCAGAAAGAATCACTTGCAAATAAGACAGAAAACAAAGGAAACTTTTCGGAGCCTACTTGACCATAGACTTTGCGGAGCCACAATGCAAAGAAGAGAAAGAGACAAATATTTTGTTTCCATCAGTCATTGACTCAAAATGTAATACTTACCTACATCCTCATATGTCTGTGGATCAGATGTCTCAAAGTTTCCCACGGATACATACCTTAGTTTTATTTATCATAGCACACACATGCCAACCTGATTTGCGGGCAGCCTCTTGCAGGCCACAGAAGAACATTCAGTGTGTGTGTCTGGTCCATGGGCATGCTGTACCAGGACCAAGCTGTAGCTGTTGATAAAGAGTTGGACACTCTATGAAGAGGCCGTCTGCCTCTATTATTTAAATTGATGTATCATTATTGTGCTTCATTTCTGTTGAATCAGACTTGCTAGAGTTGCAGTTGAGAATTTTTATAACAGGTTCAATACCATTGGCATTTAGTGACTCGGTGTTATAAGGCTGATATTGACTCCATGATCTACAGTTTCTATTAGTTGGAGGTAATAATGTTTTGCTGGAGTTTTTAGAATCTCACTCTGGCCTGCTGATACGGACAAGGAGACCTATTGTATTTTAAATTTCTCCTGAGTCTCTTGTCTATGGAGCCCAAGGCTGTTCAATTTGGCCTTACAATTTTGCAGCTGTTACTGACTAAATTTGGACTTTTTTTTTTTTTTTTTTTCAGGTAGATATTTAAAGAAACAAAAAAAGCTGAGGGATCTTCTCTTCTCAAAACTGTACTGTTGCCTTGCTCTTACAGCACCATATATTTAGCAGATACTACACCAGCCATAGTTTATCTGGTATAACCATGATCTTTCACTAACCTGCGGCTACATTTTAATAACATATCTGTAAAACAATGTGACAGCCTGAAAGGGGTCATTCATAGTGGTCAACCCCTCCGATATACGGAGCTTCGTAGTGAGCTTTAGCTCACTGTTTGGCTGTACAACCTGCAGCTTAACTGTTTTCGTTCTCTTACTATTATTATTTTTGGTGCTACATAAAAAGAAACATGATCAATTAAATAAATGCTAATTTTGTTCCATGTCAGATTTTTTTTTAAACTAATTAAAAAGGTGATAATATGTGTGTTGTGTTTAAAATGTATTTCTGTTCAAAACAGACACCTGTTCTAGCAGGTTGAATCATAACCAGTTTCCAAATTGTAGAAAGACTGACTTTTATAAACATTGGCCTTGGATTTGGAAATGTTTTGTTGTAATTTAAGCTAGCCTAAACCTTTAATCTCCGTGCTTGTATAAACCGCCGCTGTTTACTTGATTTTTAGCCTTCACCCTCTGAAATATCTGCCGGAAACATGCTTTTTCTCCCCAGATCAGCGTAATCCCTTTATTCTGTGATCTCACATGTCAAAATCACTGACAGCTGTCAAGGTGTGAGGGCCAAGGCCAGGCGTGATGGACAGCAGACTCATCCGCAGTGTGTGTGTGTGTGTGTGTGTGTGTGTGTGTGTGTGTGTGTGTGTGTGTGTGTGTGTGTGTGTGTGTGTGTGTGTGTGTGTGTGTGTGTGTGTGTGTGTGTGTGTGTGTTTGCTTTGTGGAGTCACGGTAGCAGAGCCTAATACCATAAGACTCTCTTAGCCTCCATTCGGCTGTATTTCACAATCCTCTCAGTGATTAGTGGAACAAATGTCTGCCTGTCGCATTACGGCTGTTGTTTTGCCGGCCATTTGTAAATCTTTCATGTCCTGCATGCTTTTCACTGGGAGATCATCTCATTACACGGTGTGTGTGTGTGTGTGTGTGTGTGTGTGTGTGTGTGTGTGTGTGTGTGTGTGTGTGTGTGTGTGTGTGTGTGTGTGTGTGTGTGTGTGTGTGTGTGTGTGTGTGTGTGTGTGTGTGTGTGTGTGTGTGTGTGTGTGTGTGTGTGTGTGTGTGTGTGTGGATTGTGTGTGTGTGTGTGCGTGTGTGAAGGTGTGCTTTATATCGCTGTTATCTCCTCAGCATTTGTCTGTGCACGTTATTGATTGTCACTATTGTAGACCACATCACAAACAAAACACTCAATTTCCTCACCTGGATTTCTTTTTTTCCACACATTTGTATGGAAATTGCACTCATTTATATTACCCCATAAAATATGTAAATTGAAAATTATACTGCCCTGCTGGTAGTTTGCTTTTGTGTATATAGCTTCATCTCCATCTGTCTGTCTGATTGTGAATCATGTCATCAAAGTTTATGTTTGTCTGCCATTTTGGAAAGTGTTCAAACCTGTCAATTTTAGTAACAAAGAGATGGAAGATTCATTTGCAGTTATATTTCTCACAATGACAAAGAGCTTGTGTCTACTTCCGTGTCAGTTTGTGTCGATATAAGCTTCTTCCACATGCTGTGGCTTGAGAAAAAAGACAAATAATTGAAGTTTCTGGACTATAGAAACACCAAATGGCAACAAAGACACATCATTTCAAGATTAGAGGTGGAAAAGCCTCTGTAGCAGGGTCGGGTCCAATGTGCTCCCTCTTTGATATCGAGGTGTTTTCATTTACAAAGCAAGTTGAGAGAGAGAACATTCCTAATTACAGCCAATCCCTGTGGGAGTAGCTGCAAAGGGATGAAGGGGTTTTATTCAAACACACTGTGCGAGTGTGTGTGAGTGTGTTTTATTCAAACACACTCACACACACACACACACACACACACACACACACACACACACACACACACACACACACACACACACACACACACACACACACACACACACCTGGAAACAACCCAGAGAACCTCAGTCTTCTAAGGTCGGCCTCAGAGCAGCACTAATGGAACTGTGACTCGTTCAAGTGCACTTTGACAGTTGGGCAGTGTATTGGGTGGGTGTAGAGAAGTGATTTCCCTGCAGATCTGCGGATTCAAACTGGCAACCATGACATCGTAAGCTAAAGTGTCTCACTCTGAGGCTGTTTAATATGGTGCTTCTGGTTTTTATGGCTGGAAAACACAACTTGTTAGCAATGTTTATGGCCCAATTAATGTGCAAATAAAAAGGGGATGAGATTTTGCATGCATACAAATAGCCAGCGTGTTATAATTTAACATTTGTTGCTTTTCCTGTGTGCCAAAGGGGGCGAGTTAAGAGCAGCAGAATGTGAGGAAAGATGGTGAAAGGAGCCCCATGCTCTTACAGACATTTGAGTGTGATGTTAATTACCCTGATGTGGGTCGAAATAGGCTCATGCTGGCCCAGAGGGGGAAGGAGAAGATCATTAAAATTCGAGCCCAAATACACACACTGCTGCGCGCTCAGCATCACGACACGCAATTAGACACAAACCAATGTACCTGCTCAGACATGGCAACCTTTTCACTTGCAGCTACGCATCAGTGCACATTTACACATGTGTAAGCTCGAACGCACACGCACACACATGCGCACAGCAGTTAATCAAGCAAAGCCAAATGTGGGTCAGTGTGGTTTTAATGACTGTGGTGTGTGATTAGTGTGTGATCAATTCTTAGTGCACACACACGCTGTGATTTCCAACCTGGTTTGGCTCCTACAGCCACAACCCAGGTGGGATTTAGCAGAGGCGACAGGGAATGTGATAACATGGAAAAAATAAAAAAGTACTTTTTGATTAAAAAAAAATAACCATGCGAATCTGCGTTAACACCTGAACACTATGGTACCTGTTGCGACTGAAAACTAGCTACCAAGTGAGCAGAAAGGTCGAAGCAGTCTGCTGAAAGTAACATGGTGACTACAGCTGAACATATAATGAACAAACACTTCTGATCAGTTGATGATCACGACCTACCCAGGTAAATAAAATCACTGTTTCAGCTTATATAAATCTTACATGAATGCAGAACACCTTATTTCCCTCTAAAATGTGCTGCAAAACTGAGTGGTGACTAGATGCTTCTCTGTGTGCCACATCTACCGATAGGCCAGGGATTAGCTTTTAATTACATGTTCGCTTGCACATGAGAGCTGACTCACAAATTCTTTGTCCATTTAGAGCACAGGTTGAGCACGGCATGAGAAATTAACACTACACATGCACATGAATGGTAGGGGGCAGTGTAGGGGCAGTATGTCGTATGTGACAGTGTCAGTGGTTACGAAAGCAGCAATAACAACTGTGCGATGCATCAACTCTGTTGCGCAGTAACAAATATACTTGTCAAAATAGCTGTCGTGAGAAAATGTTTAAAGTTGACGTGGAAACGGACAAAAATAACTGGAAACAAGTCAGAGAACTTTACGAGCATTTATCGTAGAAATGTAAAAACAGTGGGGATGGAGCGGATGGTTGTATTGTTCATCAGTCATCAGACTTAGCTGGCTAAGCAATGGTATCAATCACAAGTGCACTGACCAGTTTTCCACAAAATCAAACTGTAATGTCGCCATGGTTATTGTTAACATCATGCAAATCTGGAAGTTCTGTTTATATTACAAACATTAAAGGGTGTGACCTCTAGTGGAATCGCCCAGTAACGCGCAAAGTGCATTGGCAAGTTAGCTACGTGATATGTTCACCATGCAGCCAGTTGTCTATGCGAATGTGTGGTTACTGCGCATGAAGTCACAAGTTCAGTGTCTCTCCTGCCGGTGAAGCATCGAGGGAACATCGGTAAACTGTAGCGCACACTGATAGTCTTCATGTGAGGCGTTTAGAGAACATCTGTAAATTGTAGCTGTAGAAAATAAGCTGGGTCACAGTCTCCCACTCTGATTCCATTCATCTCTCATCGGTCACAAGCCGCACCACAACAAGTCAATTCTTAACCTGTGGGAAACACTGAATAGTAACTTAAAAGTAATAGATAAATGCATGGTTTGAAGACCGAGCTAAAAGTAGTAAGGAAAGGAAAAGGAACGGAGCCATAAGATCCATCTCCCTTCAAAGAGCCATTATTCCCATCACTGACTCTGGAGTTCATTTGACTGAGTATGTAGGCTACAGTGCCACAGTACTAGACGATATTGGAAACTGAGCCAGTGCCTAGAAATATGTTTAACAGAGCATTTTAATGTTACAAATGCAGAACAATGTGCATCAGGACCCCCCACAGTGCCTGAGAATAGAATGTAACAGCTATTATAATTCATCTTCTTCCCCACGACCAGTAATGAACTGTGGCCGAGAACTATAACTGAGCAATATGGTGTGGCAGGATATTGAAAGGCTACGGTTCAGCTCGAATTCACTTGCCCTTGGCCCGACAGATATGGCACTTTTTCAACTCCGTCCTTCGCGGTTTCTCCACCGCTATACGCTTTCGTCGCAGCGGCCGGAAATATAACTGAGCGTGTCTTTTTTCAGCACCGGAACATGGACGATCACATTTTACACGGCCGTAAACTTTCATAAAAAACAAGGTCGCTGTCCGTGGTGCTGAAATCACGGTCGCTTGCCTGCATATGTGTTGTTTCACAATAAAGTGACGCTGTTCATTGTGGCGCCTTCAACCAGCGGGAACAAATACTCAACTGTAACGAGCGGCTCCAGGCAGACACGAGACCACCCAATTTATGTTTTGAAAGTGACTGAATGAAAATAAAGATAATAAATACACCCCTGCCTCTCTCTCACTCACTGATGCGCACACAGAGAGAGAGAGAGAGAGAGAGAGAGAGAGAGAGAGAGAGAGAGAGAGAGAGAGAGAGGGGGTATTGAAGCAGGGGTAATTTGAGGAGCGGGTCACTATTGGAAGGCGAAGGCAGGGAAAAAAAAAAAAAAGGGAAAACGAATCAAAGCCGCATAACAATATCAGAGGATGGAGACAAGAATCTAAGAATCTAAATCGACCATCATCAGGGCTGACGTCCAGCCTTGGCAGATGCAAGCAGCTTCCTCCGGCTCTCAGCATCCAATTACAACGAAGGAGCTGAGCAGGCTGCGTGGACTCTAAGCCGCTGCCCAGTCAGGAGCGAGGGAAAAGAGCGAGCGGGGCAGAGGGAGGGAAACAATGTTCAGGCGCATCTGCCTGCACTGATTTGAAGTGGGATTCATCTTCTTCTTTTTTTCCTCAGTATTATTATATTATAATTTTCTTTCAAGTCGACTGACCAAGTGGTGAGTCTGCTGCCGAGATCAAGTCCGCGCACGCAAAGCAAACGGTAGGTCGCATCTGTGTTTTGGAGGGTGGGAGAGGGGGGACAGTGTGGGCATGGGATAGTGACACCGAGGGTTCTCAGATGTTGTTTGTTGGCGACCCCGTTTGACATTTTCCTAGATCTTAAACCCCCCCCCCCCAATATGAAAATAAATTGTTGTTGTTGTTTTCGGTGCTGTATGTTGAAAACTGTTTGCAGTGTACTTTAAGAGATTACAGAGTGGGAGGGAAACAAAAGAGATGACTAATTTTTTGGAACTGGAATAATCTCATGGATGAAGTTAAAATGAAATGAAAAGCTGTTATTTGTTACCCTCAGATGTCTCTGAAGGGCCTCAGAACCCAGCACTTCATCTATCCTGATAGGTAACTTATAAATATAGCAGTTAATAGCCTAGTTAAATAGAAAACAGCTTTTGGAGTGGTTATGTATGCATGAATAGCCTACTTATTTATGTATTATTAAAATTCAAGTCCTCTAGAAAACCCTGTTTTATATGAATGGGGTGGACAAAATATTGTAAACACCTCTTAGTTTGATGCAATACAGTTCAAACTAAGGATCGCATAAACACCTATACTTAATGTTATTGTTTCATATTAATGAAACACATAACAGTGTGTGCTGTAGTCTATACAGCATACACTAACGTATAAGTCTAACGTATATAAAGTGAGTTAAATATTATGATATACACTTGTGCAGACTAATGAAATGCTACTGCTCTGCCATAAAGTCTCCTTTAATGACGCCTTTAATGCTCCCTCTTCTGTGCGTCATGTATGTAAATGGGAAGGACAAAAATTAGGAATACCTCCTGATATAATACCTTTAACTACAACTTCTACAATTCCCATGCAATGCCACTCAAAACTGAATATTATGAGCTTTGCAGAGATGGCTTCTATGGCTGGGCTGTTGCACTGGACTGCATTAGACTGTGCAGGTGTACCTAATAAAGGGGTCACTGAGTGCATATAAATAAATAATGAACTATATAGCTCAACAGCAGCACAAACGACAGCCTCCATGAAGCTGAATCAACACATGCCCAAAACAGACTCACTAAAAACTCCATCACTGCAGGGCTGTTGTACCAGACTGCATCGGGTTCCGCAAAGTTGACTTAATAAAGTGGCAACTGGGTCGTTATGCAGACTGACTGGGGTGATGTGTTGTTCAGCCTTCTTGCTGTGTCTCTTATTAGCACATAACTTGAAAGCTGATTAGGAAGAGGAAGAGAAAAATAGCAAACGGGTCACAGCAGTGATTCAGGACTTTATTTTGTGCCATCGTGCTGCTGCACTACAATACTAAAACAGCTGTCTCGATGTTAGAATACAAATTAGACACAAACTATGCCTATTTCACTGCAGAGCCACAGCATATTTAAATCACCAGGGAATATTAAAGTGATACTGTTGTGATGGGAAAAGTAAAATAAGATCACTGCTGAGCACGGCACACACCCTATCGGGAATCTGGCAGAAATATTACAGGGATATTATAGGAGTTGCCAAGAGCAATATGTTACGATTAGGTTACTACTAGCTTTTAAGTATTATATATCCGTAAGAGAAGAGCGCCGTGTCTGAATTTTCCGTCACTGTTGCTTCCTTAATGTCAGAGTTATAATGCATGTCCCTCCGGTTAATTGCTATTCAGCACATGAAGCAGTGTGGAGCCAAGCAGCGGGCCCCCAGATAGGACCTCGTTTGTTTAACTCCGAGGGTGGGGGAATCTGTCTTGCATGGACAGATCCGTATGGACAAGTTGACTTCTTACGCCTGCAGAGATCTTTAATTTTTCATTGGCTACTGTCTGCCAGACAATGATGACTGAAATCTGTCTTGGCTGTAATCATATAGCCGCCTCAATTCTGGCCTGACTTGAGAACGATACGGGAAGGTGGCAAAGATCAGTGAAATAAGAAATGCATGAGGAAAAATAAAGTGGAGGGAAAACCGTTTCATTATTTGCCGTCTAAATGCCAGGCAGGACAGATAACCACAATATAGGCTATGTGCCTGAGTGTAATTTGACATACATCTGACATCCATCACTTGGAGTCAGCAGGTGCTGTCACTTCCATGGCAACAAAGAAACATAATTTATGAGGATTCAGTGACTCCTACTACCGACGCCACTGCACAACCAATATTATAGAGATGCAATATAGTGGGAAGATAAGCAATCGTTATCGAAGCATCATTTTCATTTCATTTCATTTTCAGACACACACAGACACACGTTCCCACGCACTGACTTTGCTGCTTGAGTAATACCTGCACTTTCAACTGAACCGCCATAAAAAGCAGCCATATTTACAATTCAGATTCACTCGCCTGGAACATCAGCGGAAAACACAGTAAGAAGACAGCTTTAAAGAAAACAGTATCAAATAAAAGTCCATCCAAGTGAATACTTTTATCAAAATTGGGGTAAATATTAAAATTGAAAGGGATTGTTTTGCTTCTGAAAAGAGGAGGATGTGGCTCCCCTTCATTCATCTTCCAACCTGCCTGATCTTCCTCACAAGCAAAACCTTTCCTGAGCAGCCGTCAAACCTCAGTGGATGTGTGCCAGTGACACATAGGAATGGGAGAAGAAGAAGAGGGGGGCAACCGGACTGATGAAAATGGAGCAAAAAGAAATATAAAAATCAAACCATTTATTCTGCTCCCGCATAATCCACTGACTCATAAATTCTGCAGCCCATCAGACGACGGTACTGTGAATGAAATTGCTCTGATCGACTTCATCAACCAACCTTGACTATTAGAACGGACAGTGTGCCAGAGACACAGAGAGATGCCACAGAGAAAATTGGCATGTAAAAAAGGGTGTCACAAAAAGTGGTGCGAAAACACAGGAGTAAGTGTCAGACAGGTGGTGTTGACACAGAGATTTTTTTGAAAAGGGAAGGGCAGAAAGCACTGACAGTCACATTTCAAAAGGTGACATCATTTATTAAACTCCTGCCAGCATGTTTGTTTACTAAATTCCTGACTACAATGTGTGACCAAGACAAAGACGGAGCTGATTTCTCATTCACCTTTGCTGTCTTCTCGAGATTTGCACAATTATCACTTTGAAGTAATACACAGTTTGACATTTCAGAAAATAAGCTCGGTGGCTTTCTTGCCAATAGTAAAGTGAGAAGATTGATACCACAATCATGCCTGTTGTGTGAAATTGAAACTAGAACCACATTAGTTTAGCTTAGCTTTGCATAAAGACTAAAAACAGCTTGCCTGATTCTTCCCGCTAATACGTGCACACCAGGAAGTCACAGCAGACAGCCCAGAATACAACCCCTCATATAACCATCCTAAGATATGACATGTTAGTTCATGACAGCAGCCGGCTACAGATGGATGTTTTTACCTTCTGACACAGCCAGGCTAGCTGTTTCCCTCCTCTAATCTTCATGCTAAGCTACGCTAACTGGCTAACTGGTTTTAGCCGAGTGGTGTCAAACTTCTCATCTAAGTCTTGGCAGGAAGCGAATAAATGTATTTCAATGTTAAATGTTAGACTATTCCAAGTTTTAGGTCATTACGTATCCCTAATACATGGATTTTCAATCAGCTGTTTTTCTTCAAAAATTGGTGGTATGGTCAAGTCAATGGATTTTTTTACAACCTGGGAACCTGAAAGTTGTTCTTAACTATTTCTACGATTATTGAAAACCTTAATTACAACGTCGTCATTATAACCCTTTACAGGGTGCCTTATTGAAAATTCGTACCCAAATCAGACAAGAGTAATCCTATCTACATTATAGACCAACTACAATAAGCGCAGGCTCGCAAAGTTATCATAATTTAGATTTTCAGAGAACCAGTGAGGGTGTATCAGACTTTGGCAATGTCTTTTCATATGTGTATTCAGGCATTTCGTAAGCAGACTGGCAGCAGTTTTGTACTCTTTTATAAACGATGCCTTATTGGAAAGTAAAATCGTTTTTTATCCTATTTTAATTTCATCTGGATGATTGTATTTTTCGATAAAAGAAGGACAAAATTCAAGCATAACACTTTTTTTTACACAGCTTTTGCAATGTTACTTCCGTTTCATCATGCACATAAAGACTGGGATTTAGAAGACAGGAAGCACAGACAAAAACGAACAAGGTCATAAGGCTAAAAGAGGTTGAAAATCTCCCATTTAAGCTTCGTGCAATCATGATGTGATGTTTGAATCAGCCTTCCTGAACAGTGGACGGTATAAAAGTAAATCTTGTGTGGAAAATGGATATTGATTATGCACTAGTCAGCTTGCCATTGTGATTTTAGTTCTTAATTATCAGTCACAAGTCGAACTGACTCACAAGAATCTGAATACAAAGCCTTATTGAAGCTGAAGAAAGAATTTTCTGAATCATTTCACTTGTGGTTGGAGTCTGCAGTGCTGCTGTCCGCTGCTTCCTCAGCTACAGCCTGTAAAGCATCAGTTCAGCCCCAAACAAAATCAAAGTTTCTGGGTTTTATTTGAGCCTCGGCGCAGTTTATACCAATAACTTCTGAGCTTTTTTGCAGGCCAGCTTATATTACCAACGCCCGTCTTTGCGTCGCAGACAGACGTGTCACAGACGTTTATCATGTGAACTCTTAAAAAGTGAAGATTTATTGAGTTTGTCTAAGTATGGGGAAGAAGCAGAGAGGGATTTAGACTAAATGCTCCGCTGGGAGAAGTGGCGGAGTGCTGCTGCTCAGACGGTGATTCTGCTCGAGGCAGCTTGACAGTGAGCTTGACACACACACACACACACACACACACACACACACACACACACACACACACACACACACACACACACACACACACACACACACACACACACACACACACACACACACACACACACACACACACACACACATAGATACACATACTGTAAGTATCCCAGCAATAAGCAACACGCTCTCATTACTCGGTTTCTCTTCAACATAGATGTTCACAAATGCAACCCCCCCCACCCCACCCCCCCCCCCATCTGCTTTCAAGATAAAAAATCAATGGCTGCTGTGCCCAACAGGACAGAGTAGTAGTGGAAAAATAAAGAAATCAATGCAGACTTATTAACTGAGCAGAGCTTCCTTTACCGCTGACACATAAATATGTGTGTGCTTGTGTCTGACTTGGACTGTGTCTGTGAATGATGATGGCTGACTGCTGGTTGTAGGCAGGACGTGCGAGTGCATAAGCGTCTGTGCATCTTCCAATGTGTGTGTGTGTTTGCCAGTCAAGAGTGTGTGTCCCTGAATGTTGGTGGCTGGTGCTTGTGTACAAGTGCTACATTGTAGGCGTGCGCTGCATGTTTATGAGCGCGCGGATGTGTGCAGTTTTGCACGCGCAGTCGAGACTATCTCTCAAAGTCAGTGTGTTACTCTTGGGTTAGTGCCACAGTGTTCTTCCCGATGGCTTGGCCTCAGTCTATTTGTGGACAAAAGGATGCTCTGAGACAGATGATTTACCTCCTGTCAGTCAGAGCAGAAGGACAGGAGATGAGAAAAGAGAGAGGTCAAATACTTAGAAAGGGAAAATGATAGAGGCTTTCTCAGAAACCGTGAAGGGAGCAAGAGAGTAAAAAGGGAAAGGAGAAGGGAAAAAGTTGAAGCCGGAGAAAGAGAAAGAGTTTTAGACTAGAAGAAAATTTATGATTTCGCTCTGGGTCATCACATAGCTCAAGGGCCTGTGAGCAATTTTGCCTGGGAAATGACAGCTTCTATTTCTGCAGAGTTGTTTGCCTAGCGCCAGTTCATCGGAACTGTGGTTGGCCTTCGGGCCCCGCGAGCAGACCTTCCCTCATCACCAGAGTTACCATAACAACGGATGAGGCTAACCTGCCCCGGTGGCAGCACGGGGATGTGAACTTTGCTTCTGCCTGCAGCACTCTGGCTGTCTGCTGCACCTCCGACACATCAACAACACCCTCCTTAGAAAAAAAATAACAGCACTGTGGTGTGCAGTCTCTGTTTGGTCGGCAGGCTGTGATTGTTCAGCAGCAGATGATTTGTTTGGGGCGCAAAAACAAAGCGCTATGTCAAGAAAAAAAAGAGACAATTGTAATTTCACAAATAAACAAACCAAAACAACGGATGTGGAGTCCGGTGCATCATACTGTTTGCAGAAATGTGTGATGGATGCATGTTAAGAGGTCGATGCTGATGGTGAATGCTGAACAGGCTTTGTGTGATATGGGCTTTATTAGATTCCCTTTGGCACTTGCTGACTGACATCTGCCCCGGCAGGCCTCTGCAGCCACTCTCCTTTAACACGCAGATCTGTGCACACAACTTTGAGCTCTAATCATCCTAGTTACACATTTTCACACAGTCAATGAAGATATATAGCTGACCTTGTTTTTTTGTGGTTATTGTTAATGTTGAACAAAGCAGCTCCCTCTATGAAAATGTCGACGGTGCTGGGAGCGGCTTAGCTAACAAGCATCTGATTGTGCAGATTACGCATGTTCCGCAGAGGATTACTGAGACTGAAATGAACAAATTGACCTCTTACCACTGAAATCCCACATCAGCATGACAAAAGATGAGTCAAGCATGGTGCAAGCTGAATCTGAAACAGTGGAGAGTATACCGTACTGTAAAACAAGTGTCAGCAGCACTATTTAAAGAACCCCTCTCCCCTGTTGATTTATTTTGGTCTTCTTTCAGTTTGCAGACCCTGATAACTCGAGAGGTTATCCTTCTCTGCATGTCACATCCTTCTCACCCAACAATGTATGTGCAGTATATCATTGTCTCTCTTTTTGAAGGAGAAATGCATAAGCTATTTTCTCTACCTGGCAGGGTGTGATTTGCATTGATATTCTGACAACAAATATCAGACGGTGCATCCTGTTCTGCGTGTATTCTTAGCCGAGGGCAGGCAAGTGTCTTCCTCTCCAGGTCCCTTCTGATACTTTTAAAGCAACTCAAAGCTATTTAGAAGTCCTGCTACTGTGAGAAGTAACAAAAGCTCAACGACAGACCAAGGCCTTATTCAAAATTCAATTTCTCTGCTTTTTCTCCCCGACAATAGAAACACATAATTTCTCTCCGTGCTTGTTTTGGAGAGCTCCAGAGAGGAAATGGTATGCTTTTGTTAATAAGTGTCTCTGTTTTTAGCTGAGAGAAGACGACTGAGCAGTTTATGTAGGTCACATTGTATTAATCTAGCTGGCTATCCTCACACATGTGCTCTAAATCAAACATACAATATTAAAATCCAGTTCATTGCTCATTTGCTCAATAATGCAGTGTGCCCGTGCTGAAAATGACTTCTCAGCCACTGAAATAGTGATCCTAGTGCTTTCGCGCTTAGGCATTAAATTACTGGTCTGGATTATAACTCTACAAATGGGACAGGCTTGATATCAGTCTGACAGAACAGTTCAAACACTCAGCAAACTAAATATTTATCAGTCACAGTTTATTTCGGGCGTAGGACCCTTTCATCACTTTGCTTTAATGAGCTCTGTGTGCATTCTAATAATTAATAAACGAGATGGGCTTCAAATCACTGAGAGCAAGATGTAAGTGCTATCAATTATCTGACTTGGTGACTCTGCAATCTTAGGCAAACTAGGAATTTCACAAGTCGGACAAGTTTAATTGGATACGGGGACGTGGCCGGGGTTGCACATGAATGTTTTATAACAATGTGAGACTATAGATTGGATCAATGGAAATGTCTGGAAGAAGCTTTTTCTAGGACGAGGCAGGCGGCGCAGCAAAGCACAGTAAATCTACCTGCTGTCACTGGAGCAGAATGACGGGCTCAGTGTGACATTTCAACACGCATTATATCTCCAACCCTGCGGTATCTTCATGTGATCTGCAGAGAGTCTATGGCCGTTTGGATGCGAACAGTCAAGCAGAACTATAAATCCCTTCTGGGCTGTATAGAATTTTTTTTAAAAAGCGCATAGATGAGTTACTCAGTGATGGGTTTATATCAAGGGAAGATATTACTGTAAGGTGCAGCAAGCAGCTAATGGGTTTGATCAGATGATAAGAGCTGGTTACTACTCGAAATTTGCTTTGAGGAGCTAAATGTGGTTTCTGAGATTACAGGGGTCTAAACAGAGCCTGTTGTTTTTTTTTGTCGCGCATGTGTGTGTGTTTATAAGACAAGGAGAGAGACAGAAACAGAGGAAGAGTGTGAGTGTGTTTGCGCATGCATTAAACAGACAAGAGAGAGGTCCTTGAGGCAACCTGCACATCTTTTATCACATCTTTAATTAATTGAAGCCCATAATAGAAGCTGCTGCAATTCCACTGAATAGACACAGTCGAATGAAAAACAGCTGGGGATGAAGAGATACGCTTATGTTCCCGTGCTTTTTTGTCAATCCTCCCCCCACCATTTCAAAGTCATCTGCTTATACGACAGCTACTGTCAGTCTCAACATGACCGTGAAGCAAAAAAAAAAAAGTTTGTTGTTGTGCAGCTGAGTGGTGTAATCAATGCTTAGGCTCCTCTCCTCTCCCACCTTCTCTCCTCAGGTCTCTGAAGGCCAACTGGGAGACAATCATGGGCCTCTTGTGGTTCTCCGGACTCACCCTCATCATCCTGGCCTTCATCCCTCGGCTGTCCCTGGGTTGTCCTTCCGGCTGCCGCTGCTACAGCCTCACAGTGGAATGTGGGTCGCTTGGGATCAAAGAGATCCCAAAGGGCGTCTCCTCTGTCACCGAGGTCAGTCGGCCAATCGACAATAAGTTAGGGCACTAGATGCCAATGCATTGCAGCTGACCCGCACCCTCCAGCACCCGCGGTTTCCAGCTGACTTCCTCTCTAATCCATTCTTATTACCCTGAAATGATTGTGGTTAATCAATTCACCGTGACCCTCTTTGATGTAAGCCTGCGGGAGGGGCTGCGCTGTTGGCTGCATAATTATTCATTCTTGCTCAGAAAGTGACTCTTGCACATTCTCTGATCATCTGTTGAGAAGATGTTTAACATTACACTGTCTCTTCCTCTTGGGTTCAGGCCCCAAACATTACAGCAGCTCATGCATATTAATGAAAAGCATGTCCTGCATAAATTGTTCCATTAACCCCAATCAGCAGGTCTATCTCGTCAATCACATCTTACCTTATGGCCCTGTGTTTTCCGTGGTGAAAACACCTACGATGAATGCACATCACCAATCGAGCAGACAGCCAAACATTGTGTATCCAACATAGAAAGCACTTCCTATACAGCTCCAATCAATCAAAGCTGTTTTGTTGGGATATGTTTGCTGACAAGGTCTGTGATTTTTGCAGAGTTTGGCGAGAACTGAAGCGCTAAACAGGAAACCCACCTCGTCATCGTTATTACCATCCTGAACTCGTTCCATGTTGTTTGGATTGCCTACATTAACATATATTCAAAGCTCTGCACCTCTCGCTGAGATGCCGTTCAGTGTCCCTGTTGCTAATGTAATCTCTCCTTATGTTAATACATTTTCCACCTACTGAGCACAGCAACAGGCACAGGCACTTTCTCGTAGAAAACAGACACCAATTCAAACATCACATCCTGTCCTCTGTTTCCCAAATGCAATCAATTCGTGATCACTCCACTAATTTCATTTACCCTGTTTTCCATTAAGACCATCTTCCTCCAGGACAACGCGATAGTGCAGATCCGTCTTCAGGACCTGACTCGCCTGGGCAGCCTCCATTATCTGTACCTCCAGAACAACAGCATCTCAGCCCTGGAGCCCGGGGCCTTTCTCAGCCAGGGGCAGCTGCTTGAGCTGGCCCTCAACGGTAACCTCATCCACCTGGTGACCCCCGACATGTTCCGGGGTCTGGAGCACCTACGGATCCTCTACCTTGCTGGCAACCAGATCACGCGGGTCCAGGACCACACCTTCAGGGGACTTCAGGTTGGCTTGTGTGAGCTGAGATAAAGAGATGGATAAATGGAAATGGTTAAAGCACACTTTGATTTGAGCATCCCAGAAACCAAATGTGAGATGCCTTTTTCTGGATTACATTGAGTGACAACTGCAACTGTATTATTCCATTCATGATAACATCCCTGACTAATCCCCACCGTACAGTACAGTAATACAGTGAAGTCTGACTCAGGTGGAACAGAGCC
The DNA here is from genome assembly GCF_029030835.1 of Brachyistius frenatus. NCBI lineage: Eukaryota > Metazoa > Chordata > Actinopteri > Embiotocidae > Brachyistius > Brachyistius frenatus. The sequence goes on from NW_027210698.1 coordinate 567,990, forward strand.
ATCCTGCTGTCTTTACCTTTGACAATTCAATCCCTCCTTTAATTTGATATTTTCACACTTATCTTCCTCTGCTTTATGTCATTTTGCTGTCTGTAGCGTCTGCAGGAACTCCACCTGCAGGAAAACAGCATTGAGCTGTTAGCAGAACAAGCGCTGTCTGGCTTGTCATCTCTGGCCCTGCTGGACCTCAGCAGGAATCACCTCCGCACCCTGGGCTCTTCATCCCTCAAACCGCTTGTCAGCCTGCAGGTGCTCCGTGTCACAGGTAGGCAGAATTCCTAGAACATATCACACCTTACTGTAATGTGACAGAATACATTATATAAAGGAATTGATGAATGGAAATGGCTGAAGCACACGTTGATACATTGTATCAATGATTTTAAATCAAAGTGCCATGAAAAATTCTTCCAGCGCTAGAACTGCTGCAATAATGCACTGCCATAGCACTAAAACTCACACACTATTAATGACATTGAAACAGTAAGCCACAACAGACAGACTCATGTCAAGGAAAACTAAGATCCATTAAATATATTTTACATATCAAAAGATTTCAGCCAAAGACCTTTGATGATAATAAAAAGAGTCCTCAAAGTATAGTGAAGAAACAGCTTGTGGATGGTGTAAGTACATGTGTGTGAGTGTAAAATGTCCTCTAGAGGAATATTAGGGGGCCAGTATATTACATTACTTTGGCATGGATTTGGCAAACCCTCCTCCGACACCTTTCTTAAATCATACCGACCATTTTTGTAAGTTTCAAAACCAACAATCCAACCAACATTCACACCTAAGTCACAGCCAGACACAAAAGGATACAACTATTTTTGTCACTTTTCAAGGGAACAGCAAAGTGCAAAAATGCAGTGATATCTAAACATCTCTGCCCTCTCTGAAAGCTGAGATTTTTTTGCTCTTCCTTTGAGTACGTTCATTCAGAATGATCGCAAGTAGTTTTAATTTCCAACATGATGGGAAACCAAACAAGCTCTGATTAAATATTCCCGGGGCTTAGTCCTGTAATGGACTCAAAAGAGCTAAAAAAAAAAAAAAATAAAAAAAATTTGCAATTACCATAAACAAAATAAATTTGTTTACCATATCCCAACATGGGAAAACCTGACTCAGATTAACGGTGTGAGTTTATGGGTCTGGCCATGCTCCATAGTGGATTGTTTCCAGCCGTTGCACCCTACTTAGCATAGGTGTTGGGTCAATTTGTAAACTATTGGAGCAGCCTTTAAGCAATCAGCATTGACCACCATATACCCTATTGTTGTGCCCCAAAACCCTCCTACCGCCTCCTTTCTTGTAACTACTTCACTGTCATTGTCTTTTGCCACCTCGACTGTTCACGGGTTGGTCTGCCCTTCAGAGTGGTTGCGTCAAACAACAGGATTTCCAGACTGTAATCACAGCATAGATTGAAGCTTTGAGCAATAAGCTGGGGGGGGTGCAGGACTACTATTTAGGTGCTCTCCAGATGCTTTCAATCCGTCTGATGAATTTCAAAAGCGTATGGAGTTTGAAGAGTTGTCCAAATAGTATTAAGTAATTGTTATCACATTGGCTTAAAAGTGAAGGTCCTAAAGTTATTAAAAAGTGCATTTAATAAAACCCCTGTCTTGATTTGACCCGTGTTTCCTTGTCTTCTTCTACTCCTCTCCTCCAGAGAACCCATGGCGCTGTGATTGCGCTCTTGGCTGGCTGAGAACCTGGATCAGCGAAGATGGACAGCGCCTGCTGAGTTCTGCAGAGCAGCGTCGGCTCATGTGCTCCGAACCCCCTCGCCTTTCCCACCTCAGCCTGGTGGAAGTGGCTCCCAACAGTTTGGTTTGTATCCCTCCCGTGGTGCAGCTCGAGCCCAGCCATCTGACTGTGCGACTAGGAGAGAGCCTCCGAGTCTCCTGCCAAGCCTCGGGGTACCCTCAGCCCCAGGTGACTTGGAAGAAAGCCTCCCATGGCAAAGCCCAGTTAACACCACGAGGCCTCGTTCAAGAGCTGGCACCCAATGGGGACCTGTCCAGGCTGGGGGCCAAAGGAGCGGTGACTGCACTGCCCAGCAGTGCAGGGATGAAGGTAGGAGGTGTTGGAGGAATCCAGGGGCTTGTGCGTGGGACTGAGGAAGGCGGTGAAAGGGACAGCTTTGATCCGGACATGGGCAGTGGCATGCTGTTCCTCAGCAATGTGACCGTTGCACATGCTGGGCGCTATGAGTGTGAGGCCTGGAACCCTGGCGGTGTTGCTAGAGTTACCTTCCACCTGGCTGTCAACATGTCTTCTTCCTCATATTCATCCCAGTTCTGGCCTCGTTTGAACACACACTCCTATGTTTCTTCTTCGTCTAACTCCTTCTATCAGCCAGAGGTTCTGGATGTTAGCCAGGAGCCTCTGTATGAACAGGACAGCATGGACTTCAACGCCCTGGGCCCTGCCACACAGACCGCTATTGCTGTTGGCATCTCCTTGCTGGCACTCACTGCTGTTCTCCTCTTGATTATGATCTACACCCGTCACCAGCAGTACCAGAAAGACGACAGTAGCTCCTACTGTACCAGCAAGGAAGAGAGCATCCTCTACGTTAACGACTACTCTGATGGGCCCACCACTTTTGCGCAGCTGGAGGAGTACCGTGATGACCATGGCCACGAGATGTATGTGCTCAATCGGGCCAAGCCTGTCCTGGGCTCCACCTCATCCAGGTGTGCCATGATGAGCGGGTTTGTCCAACAGAAGGGTATGAAGGAGGCTCTTCTGGACCACGAAATGGTGCAGACACTGACGAGATCGGGGGGCATTGGGTTCCGCAGAAACCCAGCAGACGGAGGAGAGGGACCCCTAACAACAGACCCTGAAGAGCTCTTCCTCAGTCAGAGTCTCCTCTTCGGATCACAGGTCGCCTACGAGATCCACTGCTAAGGAGTTTTTTGTTTGTGTTCTGAGAGGAAACTAAATGTTGATGGACTTAATTAAAGACATAACAGGAAATCACCTTGGTGCAATGGTTTGAAGCATCAGATTATTATCTGGCCTTCAAAAGAGGGGAGAGTGTCAGTAAGTGGTTGCCATGGAAAACTTGGATCACAACCGGCCTCCCAGAGATCCTCATTTGATTGATTGTATGACATTAAGGTGGGTCAGGAAGATGAACAGGGGTAAGTTAAGAGAAAATAACAAATGAATCATACTTTTCTGTCTCCAAATCAACCCTTTAAAGATCATTATAAGTGGCTAACCTTGTCAGAAATGGTTATTATTCTAATCCTCACAAAAGAGACTGAAACTGTGCAGCACATGGTGGCTAGTGATTCATATTTTGTACGACTTTCTTTCTTTTGGTTTTATTTTCCGTGTACTGTCTGTGTTTTGTGTAAGTAATAAAGCTAATTTTCACTGAAGTACTGTTGTTTTGTGGACCTTGTTGCAGATCCCATTAGAATTAGACCTGAAGCAATTCTCTTGCTGAAACAGCATTATCATTACCATAGTGCGTGGGGGTGTGTGGGTGGATTTGTTTAACGAGATTCTGTGTGAATGCAGCGGCAAGTCTTTTTTTTATGTTTGTACCATAACATTGTATTACTTGATGTTAACTTGTCATTGTTTTTGTTTTTTTGTGAATGTTTAATGCAACAGTTAGAAGAAGGATTTAACATTTCTAATGTCTGAAATCGACTCTTTAAAGAATCCAATCCATTAAGATCAGTCTGTAAAATCCATTCTAATGTGACTATTACACATTTTGTGTTTGGTTTCTACATAATAAAATGTATTTTAAAAGAATCAGCGTGTCTTGTATTACAACGTCAACCAGTCATTTTAGCACAGCTGTTATTAACAATCCAACAGTACTCCTCATAGTTTTTCTCGGCCGTCTTTATCTTCCCTTCGTGAGATGTATCAGGTGACTGAAAAACAGGCTTCTATGAAGAGATTGTGGCTTTCAGTCACCGTGTTGAGGTTTGCTGTCAGAGGTTCATGGTTTATAAACCTTTTATTCTTCCCCTTTGCTGCTAAGCAGTGTAGTATCAGGTGTGCTTTAGAGCTACTTGCTGACTAAAATAGAGAGCCGCTATTGGAGACGTGTTTCGAAAAGCTAAATCTGTTCTTCATACCAAGACTGAGAACCATATTGATTCTCATTCAAAAACAAGTCAATATTCTTTTTAAATGGCTGCTATTTCAGTATTCTAAAGCTTTTTTCTAACCACTAAATGCCAAGACTATTTCTTGGAACTCAATAAGAAACACAAGTGAAGGGAAATTTCCCTATAAAATAATATACTGCCTGCCAGAAACACTGTATACCACCAACACAATGTCAGTAAGTAGAGTAAAACACTGAACTCACCACACTGTCAGTTTGACGGTTGAATTAATGTAACCCAGGAGTAAAACTGCACGGGTTATAAGATGTTTCCTTTGTTGTTGTCTGTTTGCTAAACACAGTGTCAATCATAGTCACTTTGTTCAGATGAAGTTTTCATTGGCATGAACAGACGAGCGTGACTCGAGATGGCGAAATTCTTCAGCTAAACACAGAATAGTAAAAACTGTGTGAACCAGAAGTCTACCTTTTGAGAGAGTTTCTGTGAAGTGACAGGAGTTATCCAAGCACCTGTGTGCCAGCAGTTAATCTCGTTTAGCAGCGTCATGGTGAGTCCAGCGAAGTTAAGCTATCTGTGGAAGGTAGTGTTGTCCGTCGGCTGGAGGCGGCACTGGAAGCTTGTGGTCTCCTTGCTGATATGTGAACTTGGCATTGAATTCCGGTTGTGTTAGTCAGAGCATTAAGATGTAGTTAATTGAGCACTATTCTGCATTGATAACCCGGTGGGAAAAGTGTGATCCATAGCTCAATTGTCACTTAGATGTCAGATGTTATAACTTTTGTGTTTAAGTTCGTGTTGCACTATTTATATTGCAGCAATGCTGTCCTGTTATGCACTCCAAATACTAATGATAAAATATAATGTCTGTTTAAAACTACTGAACATGTGCATATAAACTATGATCTTAAATGAAAGAATGTGAGCGTGTAATATGCCTATTTATATTCAGTAAATGATTTAAAAAGTAAACGCATTAATTTCATAGTAAATGTTTAAGAAATCATAATTCATGATGAAAGGAAAAATGTTATTACGTAAGAAATACTTTACAGTGAAACCAATTCATTCATTTAATTACTATTGTGACACAGTAGTACATTAAGAATTTGGATGTGATTTATAGTAACACCGTTTTGTGATGCCATAGAGTAATAGCCTTGTTTGTACACAGGGTAGGTTTTTGAGTTACCTGGATAACACTGTAGATTTTGGATTTGGATTCTCCTTGATGAAGGAGATGGCGAGCCACCTTTAACCCTGAGGAGTTGGACCACGGTCACCTTTTGTGTTATTTGTTTTGTTGAACCAAAGAGCTGTCTTGAACTAAACTGACTTGACTGGACCCATCTGACTGAAAAAACTGTTACGACCTCAACACGGAATCGACTTAAACGTTTGGATCCAAAGAACTCTAAACTGTTTGCACTAAAGAGACACTTTTCTTTCATCACACGTTATATTGATAACCAGTTCATGAGTGTAATGTTTTCAAGTTGCTAAGCAGTTATTGTTACTTTGGATGCATTAAGTATTGGATATGTTGATAACCTAGAATGCGAGTACTTGTAAATAGTTTAATCTTTTTTATTTTTTGCTGAAGTTTATTATAATTGCAGTTGAACGTATCCCTGCGGCTCCAGTTGTTTATTTGTGTCTGTTATCTCTTACAACCTCTCCCTTACTAATCTAGACACTGGTCCATAGCCTATTGAGTATTCTGTTAACCCTGTGTGGGTTACATTAAGTAAAGGAACAGTTCAACTTTTGGGAAAACACTCTGTAACTCTGACCAGATGATGTTCATATTTTTTTGTGTTTCAAATCCCTCAAATATCTTGTAAATGAGAGATCTTGCATGGAAGTGGTTAAAAAAAAAATACCGAAATGATGTTTTTTCTGCAAATGTGGCAATACTACCTTCTAAGGCCAAAAGTGCATATTTTTTCCACAGAAGAATTTGGTCTGGAATATTACACCTATTGATATTTTAGCGGAAAAGGCTACCTTTTGTTGTGGTGGTGTTTAAATGGCCATTTTCTGTGGGCACTGTTTCAAAGAGGGGGAAAGGTTGGCTTGTCCAAATATGTAAAAAAAAAGTCAACTATATTCATGGGATGAACACTTTGGCTAACATTATGTACAATTAATAATTCCTAATTATGTAATCTTGTGACATAATTTGTCTTAAAAAAAAAACATTATTGTCAATAGCAAATTATAATGAATAGTTTTAAGAGACACAGTTGAAGAGATAGGCCTAGTGTAGATGAGAAAATCCAACAGAAATTTAAGCTAGTTTACCATAAAGACTGAAAGGAAAAGAAAACAGCAAGCTTGGATTTTCAAAAAGGTAACTAATTATACCGAAGACTCCATTTTTTTTTTGTATCTCTCTCTGACTTTTGTTTGATGGACTGACTACAGAGATGTTGTTCCTCACCGCATGTACAGATTCGCAAACAGAAGCCTTGCCAGAGACAGACGACCTTATGAAGGGACAAAGGAAGAGCATTAACCAAGCACTGGAAAAGACATCAACAACAACCCAAAAAAAAAACAGAAATGACTGTCTGACCAAACCCCATCGAAACACCTCCTTATCACAGCTGGCTGTATTATGCAGCTTTTCTGACACAATGAAATATGAAATACTCTTACCCCAGTTGTCCTATGAAGCAAATGGATTTCCTTTGTGTCTGCTGTAATAAAATTCTCAGGCTGTGTCATTACATGTCCAGCAAAGCCTCGCTGGCAATGGTTGTCATGGGCACAATGGATCGTGGTACATTTAAGTAATGAGAATAATGTTGCCGTCAACATTATTTTCTCTGTCCAGCTAACAGTGGGTGGACAGACAGAACCTCATACAATACAGTATAATAATCCTTAGAGTAAATCCAAATAATGCAAAGTGTGCGTCTCGTTTGGGCTTGTTCGAGATTGGATCAACGGGAGGGACTCTATGCCTACGATTGATTGCTACTTTGTGGGAGAGTTAAGGTTAGGGTTAGAATAAAGGCAATAAGGTTGACAGTTAAATAACCAATCACAGCAGCATAAACTTTACAACCACTAATAGCAGTGTACAGTTTAAAGCATGTGTCCCTCCGGCTCATCCAATCTAGCATCAATGTGTCATTTCTAGTGTTTGTTTCTGTTATTTTGTCCACCCTCTGTTTGATACCCAAAGCACAAAACTGTTGTATCATTATTGTACAGGGTGCACTTTCTTTAATCACTCCAAATTATTTGCAAAGATCCCCAACAGCGTACCTGCAGGTGTGTCCTGATGATCAGAGACCTCCATAACTGATTTAACAGCCAGAAAATTATGCGAAATTAACACTAATGATAGCTGTAATATGGAAATCTAGTTTTTAATGCATTTCTGCCTATTAGAGTCCCCCGACTGAGTAGCACAGTGCATGTTTTACCTTTTAAAAATCCACCGGCACTTTGTAATGCAACATAGGTCATTATATATGGGATGTGTCAGAGGATTATTCACCCTTTTTTTGATACAGAGGAAAGTTTAAAGTTTTCATATTTAAAATTCTGGAAAGCATGTTGTAGAGCTGTTAAAACCTGAATGTACTTTGCAATTCTGTGGACGAGATTGCAGTTTTGGTTTCGATTATTAAAACCATTCAAGGACAGTCAAGGATAGATGTCAACATTAAAATTCAAAATTCTTTTCATAACAAAGAATATAATCTGAGAAAATGGATGCATACGAATCTTTACTGCTGGAATATTTTACCAGACTTTGGTTATATACCGAGGATTGCCCATGATCCCATCAATCAACATGTGGAGGTAGGAAGCAGCAGAGAAGAGTTAGAGCTCATGGTTTTCATACTGATGCTGTTCTTCTTTTTTTTCTTTCCCCCCCCTCCTCCCCATCTACCTTTCAAGTATCTGTTCTCATCTCTCTTCGAACTTGGTTCAACACAAGGGAATGGATTTTTGTATGAGGTCAAATATGAGATATCTGGGATTGAATTATTGATGCATTTCTGCCTGGCCTCTACAATGGCTTTCCCCAGAAGAAGGGTTTGTAAAAGATTCTTTCTAATGTTCAGTGTCACTAAATTTGTGCACAGATGTCCTCCTTCCTTTTCTTTCTTTCTTTTTTTTTTTTTGTGTCTTGGATTAACACAGGTTTAAGGCTATGTTCAGTGATGTTTAAATGATGTTTGGCACTGAGGTCAGTCTGATCTATAAATGTTTTACATTTTATTAATATACATCAGAGCAGGATTTGAAAGCCTGTGAGCACCTGCCCAGAAAGGAGAAGAAACAGCAATCAACCCCTGTGTGTTGAATCAAGTGACACAATATGTTTTTCAAAAGCACTATTTGATTACAACCTCCATTAAAGAGCACACTTTGGCTTAAATGTGTTTTATGCACAGGCATTTTTATTCAAGGCATGAATGAACAATGTGTTATTTCTCGGTCAAGATTTTATGATTGAAAGCCAGAAAATCAATTCAGGTCACAGCTATATTTTTTTTTAACCCTCAGTACATCTGTCAAACAGACAACAGATATAAAAATCTAAGAAACACCTCTGCCACAGAAAGCCTACAGGGCCAACAGAGTCCTGTGGAAAGAAAAAAACGTCAATGAATCATGCAGAACCTTGAGTGTCTGCAGAGCATTTTCATCTTCTCCAGCTGATCTTTCTCTTCTAATGGAGCTGAGTACACAAACATCACAGTAATTGGTCACCAGTGACAAAGACTTGTTTGGAAGTAAGTGATAAAACATCTAATGCAATGCAAGGTAGCTCCATGAAATGATGGAATGCTGTAAATTTGGTTTACCTATGGTCCTAAAAGACTCATTGTTTTATGGTCACATATTTTAATAGTAAGTATGTAACAATTAAAATCCGATTTTCATCATCTCAGCAGAATACGACAATGATTCACAACCCAACTATTTCAACCATTTATTCAATACATGTAGCAATTTATATGGATTAGCTTTTTATCCCATTACATTACATTACAGTGTATGTGGTATTTCCCTGCAAGCGAGTCATATTGGGTTGGTTGGTTGCACTTTGTAGAATAGTACAACTAATTTGAAGAAAAAAAAAAAAAAAACATTTTGATGAAAGCTAAACTCTGAAATCTACATGTTACATTTCAGGCTAGCGAAGCAAATCTGTCTGAAAAATAATGCATGAATGATCGAAATGCAGTTGATAGCAAACGGAAATGAAGTAACAGTTCAAATAGTAGCTAAAAGTAAAGGACAAACAGTTGAAATAATGATCTAATGGAAAGTGTTGAAAAGTTAATTAAAAAAGAGAAATGGTTGAAATAACCAATTAACAGATACCCAGTTGGAATATTAGCTAAACCAAATAAATAGCCAACATAGTTACATAAGATAAATGGTTAAATATACTGTACCTCACTAAACATTAGAGATAAGTTTAAATAGCAGTATCAGATAAATGATTACAGCTAGCCAAAATGATTAAACACTTAAAGAGCTACAACTGTAAATCGTTGAAATGTTCAATGACTTCCACTGCAGGTTGTAGTTCACAAACTTGAGCACTGAACATAAGCATTGAACAGTTTGGCATGTCATAGGGCGAAACGTTTGTTAACAGCGGCTCAGTACTATACCAGTATGACGATGAGCTAGTCTGCACAATGATGCTGGAACACACCTACATACACTGCATTCAAATGAGGTCGTGTTTACCGTCTACACGAGAAGAGTTCATATGGAACAGGTGGTATTCACAACTCCAGAACTTGAAATTTTATATAAGCCCAGAGTTCATGAATATTTATATTGTAATGAGCCAGGGACTCTTAATGGTAAAAGATCAAGCAGAGAGATCACCGATCCCAACAGACTACACAGCCCCCACCTAGATGGTTAGCTGTCCCCAGCAACCTATTGTGGTGGTGGGGTGTGGTTATGCCATTAACTTTACACTCACAAATACACACACGCCAGAGGGGATTACAATAACGCCCAACTCACGTCATTCGTGGTGCCGAATACAAATATTAACGCATTAACTCAGGGCATTCTGGGAAAACCCCATTACCTATCCCAACACACTACAATATATTTAACTTGTGTCAATTAAAACATGAATTACTTAATTCACAGACGTAATGTTTTGTATATGTGAACACAAATTATGATCTATTGCTAAACCTAGCCAAATAGTATTGGCCCCTAAACCTAACCAGACTGCTACGATTTCGCAACGTTTAACCACACGTTTCTTATTATAACCATGACGACAAAGATCTGGTGCACCTTTCTCTGGTACTATGCTGTTTTTGGGAGTCAGTGGAAATATATCTATTTTTGTTGTATTGGTATGAGGAAATGTTATTGGTGTAATTACAAATGTCAGTGCGATTTTAAATGAGGTTTTCTTACTTCTGGAGTACATCCCGTTAGTTCTGGTCTCTCTTTGGCTCTTTATAACATCCAGTTTAAAATTGCTGGTGATAAAATTGCCCTCAATTAAACTGTATCCTTCATTGTATTCAGTTGCCTGTAAATAAAGTACACAGTATGAGAAACCTGAATTTGTTTTTGTGACACTGATGTAAATGATATTCCAGCACCAGCCCGTGTCCTTCATCCCTCTCCGTCACGGTGGCTGCTCGCTTCCCATCATCCCCCGGCAGGTGAATGTCACATCGTGAAATGTGAACGACTGTACGGGATTACAGCACTTCTGATAACTGCTAAGTATTGAGCCACTGAACACTGAAGAGGGATGCTGCTTTCCTCTGCGCCACTCAGTCTAATGCTGACCACCAGCACAAAGGGGGCATCGGCAAAAACATAATCCATATGTTAAGGGAGGTTAACAGAAAAGTCAATTGTATTGTCTTTGGATGCCTGAATCACAAAGTCATATACCGAGTCTTCTGCTATAGTTAAACTAACCACTGAGAAAATGTTGGCTTTGTGCAAAGTATAACAGTCATTTTGCAGGGCATTATACATTTAGACTGAGATTACTTGATTCTAATTTTAATTGATTTGAGAGGGTCTTTTACCACAAGGAGGAGAGAACCATCCCAGGAGAACGACCAATTTAATCCTTCCAGAAAGGCATTAGCATTAAAACAGCAAATTGGAGTTTTCACAGGACAACTGCAACAAAAATCCATTACATACAAATGTAATAATGTCTTTATATCTTTAACCCTTTCAAGTCCACTCTACTCCTTGGGTTTGTCCATCTAAATAAAAATTTTAAAAAAAACGGAGTACTTTTGACTGTTAGAAGTTTGCAATGACTTGTGACATTTTATCAGGACAATAATCACAGCTGGTTTGTTTTTAAAGTGACAATCTATTTTTAAAGCTCTGCTAATTAATAAACTACTGTTGACAATGAATCAAATGACTATACATTTTAGCATCTATAGTTTCCTACAGATACATGGCCAATTATCCAGTTTCTAATTCAACAGGCCCCTTTTTTCTTTTAGCCTGGCTGGCTGTGCCAGACTAGTGCTCAGTTTTCTTCACAGTGATTGTTATATGGAAACGTGGCTAGTATTAGCGTTCACTCAGCCACTCTGAACGGTGCACCAATCAGTGACCAGTGTTGGTAGGGAAGTACCATGATATTAAAGTCAAACGCTTTTTTGAAATGTAGTTGCAATGATGGCAGAGTCTCGCCACAAACCAAATGGTTAAAGTCGCCTTAATCTTTTAAAGTGTTGCGCCCTAATTATGCAACGACTGCAAACAATTTCCTATGAAGCATATCCCGAGCCATATAGTCACGCAGTGAATCTGAGTGTCTGTAACACCAGGCTACCTGTTTTCAACAAAAAAGCTTTAAAAATCGGAATCCCTCAGAGTTGTTGGAGACCAAAACAGAGCTAGTTAGGGGGTTAGGTTAAAGGTTATGGGTAGAGGTTTCTCTGGGTTAAGGTTAAAGTTAGACTTTATTGGGGAATATCTGGGAAACCAGTGGAACATAAGGTCTCGGGAGCTCGGGACCATGAGAATATAATTTCTCTAACTCAACAGAAGGATAAGTGCAAATGGTTAAGACGCTGGTAAAACACATGCATGCTTCCCACAGTATGAAGCCCACTGATTTTGGTCATTCTCAATCACAGTGATTCTCAAAGTTGTGTCCTCAATAGGAGACTATAATACCTTGCCACAGGATTCGCAAAATATTTCAAAAATAATATTTTTATACACTTAAAACACTACCTCTGCAACTCTGTGCAATAAAAGAAATACACCAACGTGTACTCACTCCTTCACACGAGCTGTGAGCCAATAGAGATTATGATATGATTAATACCATCAACTTTGTTGTGACTACTGTGAACCAATGAACACCATGATTGACAGTAACTGTTGTTGAAACGCTGCTCACATTGTAATTTACAGTTGTTGTCATCAAGTAACACAAAGGCCATAGTGACAAAATGTGATGGGAGACCAAGACGTGTGATCTGTCTTCAGCTGCTAGCAAATGAAGCCAGCCATGCAAAAAATACCACCTGACAATGCAATATGGGACGAAGCATAGAAGTAATTCCAAAGACATTTTCTGAATAGACAGGCCAGAAAAAGCAAATGGTTAACAGTGCACAACAGTGCAACAGTTTTAGAGCAAGCACAGAAGTCTGCAATGATGAGGTGAAGCACGAGTACCATAGTCCTAGAAAACATTGAGCCCCTGCTGAGCCAGAACTGTACACATTTCTCTGACTTTAACATACAGCTAAATCCATGGGCATCATCAACTAACCGTACCTTGATATCCCCTTATACACTCACAGCAGGTCAAAATGGAGTTGTTGCACCAATAATTTGTACAGTGCTGATGGTACTATGGAAGCATGAAATAGATATTGATCCGTGTGAGTGCCTCTATTTTCTTCAGCAGCTTCTCTCGCAGGAGCTGTATGTGGGAGGCATATACATTAATATAACCTATGGTAATCCAACTTCACTTGGATTTTGTTTAATTTTTTTAAACAATGCAATTTACAGTTAAAGCTCTTTCATATTAACTGAAAAAACATTCAAAGGAACAAACTTAAGACAGGTTCCAATGCAGAAAATATTTGGCAGTTTGACGGCAGTTCACAGATGCAGCATCCGTCAGCTTTGCAGTCTTCAGCGAATGAGTCATCTTTCTGGAGCAGAAAGGTTTTTATATGCAAATAACCGATATCAAGGATTCATATATATTTGATGGGATTCTGAAATTCAACATTATCAGTGAAGGCACTGTTAGAACTGCACAGCAAACTTGTCAAAGTCAGACTGCGAAGCTGACACAAACTGTTATCTCTCCGTATTTCTAAAGTTCAATACAAGTTTTACAGACAATTGATTTGTGTCATTCAAACTGTTCATGCAAATATAAAGGGGCGAGAAGGTTTGCATATGGAGTCAAGTGGAATGATGATATTTTACTTTATCAATTTCATTGTGTATTTTCTGTATTTGCTCAATGATATACATATATACAAATAAATCAAGTGCCAAATTGAATAATGTACTAATTTTGAATATTTTAGTCATTTTCTTTCTTTTCCTGAAAATTACAGATAGTGAACGTCATATGCTCGACGGGCTTCTCTCACCCCCCCAGTGCCCATTGTTATCGCCAGGCTTTTTCTGCAGACGATAAGAACACAATGCTTCTTGACCCAGTTGGACCACATTGCAGGAATGCTGCTTCACGCTGGCAATGACATTTAAAATCACAATCCTCATTGTTGAAGGAGCTGAACCCTGACGTAGCCCCATCAGTAAATGGTCTAAACAGTCTCTTTTCATCTGGCATTTGCCATGACAGTTTCAGCAGGAAGCATGCAGCCATTCTCCCACTATTAAAGAAAAACTAACTTAACCTCAATGTCATGTCAGAAGAATCAAAACTCAGTCTACAACGCAATAAAATAACATTTAAAGCACATTAAATGCAACTACGAGCTAGGTAATTGTACAGTTTGTCAGATGTCTGTAACACCACTGAATGTTTATGCTATAGAAAGCTCTTCAGTGACACTAAACATTAGTCATATCTGTGTCCAGATATATGTTATGCACATTTTGTTATTGTGACTTACCTCTTTTTGTCAATGTTAGTGTAAACATAGTATGATCTCAGATCCATAGTTATATAAAGTTGAAGACTGTAAACGGCCTCTCATGATGCGCAATATGAAACATCCTCAGCCAGAGCCAGTTGGATTACTTGCTATTGTTTCGCATTGGCCCTTAGAGATGACATTGTTTGAGAAAGATAAAAAGTCAATGTTCCCTTAATGGCTTAACTGAACTTCTACAGTCTTCAGTAAGTGGAATTATTAGCTGATCAAATTTGATCTATTCACACTTGGCATTAAAACAGCTATGATGACTTTATAGTCCATTCAGACATTCGCATTGATACTTATTTTTTAGTTATCTACAACAGCATTCTTATGCCATTATGACATTGAAGTGTCATTATCCATAAACTCTGTGCATAGTGTTTAAAATATAGCAGTACTGTCCCACTGTGGCATCCCTTGAAATGCAATAAAAATATTGTTGGCATGACAGCAACATTTCATAACTGTCCATTGATTGCCTCTTTATTAGCTCATATTCTATACTGTTAATGAGTTAGCATGTTGTAAAGGTGTTCCTCAGGGGTCAATCTACAGTACGTTTTGATTTTGTCATTTAACTCCATAATAAGAAATATATCCAGTCACAGTGGAATCCACAACTTTATCCTTTTGGAAATAACACAAGAGAACAGACAGTTGGTGAAAAGCAGGAGGAAACTTTAGATTGTAAAGTAGATGAGGAAAACCAAGCAAATCCATTTGTGGAGTTCAGCTTGTTCTATTTCATCATTATTCTGCATCAGGAACATTGTCTTTTCCAGACAGGACGTATTTTGTTCACTTTGATTACCACTGTGTTTGCAGACTCTATGGTCTTATTGCACTTTATGAAGCAGCTCATCTCTGTCTGCTCCTCTTTTTGCTCTTAGTTGGAACAAAACAGCCTTGGATATGACACTATTGTTTTTACAGAATGAAATGCATCGGGACCTTGAAGCCAAAACAAAAAGTAAATAAAACTATAGGGCATGTTTTCCTCACTACATCACTCTCATAAACAACAGGTTGAGATATAAATGATAACGGTTTATGAGTACAGTGCAAAGTTTGCTCTGAAGATGTATCTTTAACAGCGATACTCGCAGAGCAGTTCAATTCTGCAGCGGCACAGCAGGACCTGCCTCTGTCCTTCATTTCCAGTATCATCCTGCTGTCTCAGTAAAGCTGCTTCACACATACACAAAAATTAAATACACATAAGTTACACAACAAAAAAACAGCTCAGTACAATATGGAAAAACACCACAGGAAGAGACAGACCAACACATACAAGACAGGGATGGAGCTCCTATATGTAATCAACAGGGTCTTGCACTTTATTCGCAATATTCCAGGAGGTGAATGGAGGGATGCAAGAACAGAGGTGATGTGGGACCGACTTCTGGTTGGAGAGTTCAAAAGGGGGTAAGTAGGTACCATTTTAGTTTGTTTTTGTTTTGTTTTCTAATCCACCGTTTCTATAGAAACACCGAGGGAAATGATGCCTCTTTCTCCCTGCAGCTTCGAGTGCATTTGCAATGGAGTAACTGAACCAAGACACAGTAAAAATATTATGAAATGATGAGCTGCAATACGTAAAAAAATGAACACCTTGAGTTCTATTAAGCGTTTTGCAAACAGTGCTCTTGGAAAGCCTTTATTTCAGTTCATGGACGGGAGTGCACCTCAAGCTTTCATGTTTCTTATTAAGTTATTTTTATCCTCATTAAGAAGCCTCCTAATCCTCCTGTCCACTTGGGTCTGTGCGAACAAGAACAGTGCAGCATTTCATGGAGACCATGCTGGCTCTTGTGACTGGCCTTCATACCATTTGTCGCTGAGGCGAGAAGAGTCTCATCCTTCAGCTTGGCACTCCATGTTTCCCACTGATGCCTTATTATCTGCAGCAGCTGCGAACAAGGTGAGTACAAATATATTGATTTTTGATGCCCTGAATTGCCAAGTCTCGAGGGTACGGTTACACAAATGTAACTTCGAATGCTTATAGACATCCATGAGAATTGAAATGTTTTCCGACTGAATGGTTAAAAGCACACATAAATATACACAAACATACACAAATGGCTGAATGTTATGTTGAAATTCTGTATTCTTGTATAAAGCTCTGTGAGGACTAGCACTCCTGGTTTTCCAATTTTTTTTTCCTGTTTGCTGTGTTTGGTCAGGAAAACAAAGGAGTATTTTTGTATGCATGAATTGAGACACACACTCACACACATAAGGGAAAGAACATATGTCATGCAGGGTTGACCTCCATCTAGTGGCAGAACTGATTCCCGCTTGAAACGCATTAAGATTAATGATTGAGTCCCTGTAACACTGAGGAGACAAGACAATAGTTAGAATAGAGTGAGCTGCAGCGAGCAGAATAGACCCCAATAAATTGTGAGAGAACAAAACATACAGAACAATAGAATAGAATAGTGTCATTTATAAAATATTGAAAAAGTAGGACTCAGGATATTGCACTGAACAGTAGATAAATTAGAGTTCCTTGAGAATAATCACCAATACGTTCTACTCAACATAATGACTCTGGTAAAGATTTTTACACAGGCCTTCCTATCTTACTGCAAATATATATATTTTTTTAAATTACAAATCCTACCACAAATTACTATGTATCTAATTATGATAATGTGCACAGATAATGATTTATAAATATTGGCATGATACTATGAATGTAATTATTTCTTGGTGCAGAGTGTAAACAGTAATTACAATTATAAAAGTTATTATACAGAACAAAAAGTTTTATTAGAACTGAGAAAAATAACAGAGTTCCCTTCAAATGTATGATTTAGTGGTTTATTTTTAACAACCTTGCTCTAATTTAACTTTAATTTCACATTTATTTAACCAGGGTATTCTTTTTAAGGGGATTTGGCTGCTTAGAGTGGAGCATAAAAAAAATTACATCCACAACTACAAAGAATCGGGTCACAGATTAAACTATACTATAAACATATAATGATAATAATGAAATAAGCCATAAGTCATAAGCCAAGAAAATGTGTTTTTTTTTTTTTATGAACTGACAAACTGACTGCAAAATTACCTGATTGATGTTTTTCCCAAACTGCCAGTTTCTAGTGATTGAAACCCAATATCAAATAAAAACTGGTGAACTCTACATTTCCCAAAAAGCCTGTCAGTAACAGCAGCACTGACCATAAGTAACCTTTGTTCTGTTACCTTTGACACTAATCAGAAAGTCAGCATTTTCTATACCAGCGCTTTGATGTTGTTGACTCTTATCATCTTAACCACTGTTATTATTGACTTATTGTACAGTAACCTGAAGCTTTAAGCGTGGCTATTGTTAACAGTAATAATACACTACTACCATTCACAACTAAAACAAAAGCAACACAGTACGGAGTTCAATCCAAGAGACACGGTGGAAAAGGGTGCAGGTATACAAGACACCATAAAGCAATATTGACTGTTTGAAATTTGAATTTTTCCTCAAATGAAGGTGAGCCCAGCATTAATATTAACATTTTCAAGGTCTAGTTGACTCTTGGCTCTGCAGCGGTGTTTGGGCGTCTCATTATCCCGTTCAATTTACAATTCTAGCACTTGGTTCACGATTCAGTCAGAGACCTGACAGTTCAAGCATGAAATGTAGAGCTGTTTCTGTCAGAGTTAATTTGTTAAACCTTCCCAATGTGTTCTGTCTCCATTTGTTTCCTTCTTTCTTAAAATAAGTACATCTCATAACTCTGTTTGCCTTATCTGCATTTTCTTCCAACAAGTTTTCTGTCACACTGAAGCCATCAATTTTATAATGTCATAAAATCAACACTGCATGCAACATGTCTAATTGTACTAAAACAGCAACAAAAGCTGAAAATGTCCTTCCATGTATTTACCACCTCGCATTTAATATTCAGTTTGAACCTATTTCTTTTCAGCAAAAAGCAGCAGCTTGCAGGTGATACATTCTCACAATCATGTCCATCTTTAACAGAGCTCAACATTATCTTTAAACCTGAAATAGTCGGTGCACACGGGCTCTAGTCAATGGGCCTGAAGGGGATATTATTTCTTCAGCAGCATGATTGATGACACTGTAAATTGAATTAGAATTCAATTAGTGGAGGTATTTTCTAAGCAATTCACCTGGGGAAACCAAATGTGCACTCTTCCTGAATGATGATGTTTGTTTGCTGTGTGTTTTATTAGCTATCAATATTGTCATAGCGGGAAGAAGAGTAGGTTGTTTAGCCTGAAAATGTATTGTGCCAGTTCTCTCACTGTTCTCCTAGCACTGTTTTAAGCAGGAAGCTCCAAGAAACATGACCGTACTAACTGCCCACCATCAAATTGCAATCACCAGTTTACAACTAGCTGGTAAACACAGTGCTGTGGTTGGTAAAGACCAAAGAAGACAGACTTTGATTACCAAACAAGTTTGCCATAACAAGCCGAACTACTGTTTCCGTTCTCTCACTGCACTCATAACGCTGCTTTGGCTTTTCAGCAAAAAAACAGTCCCTCCAGGCAAATCTTGCAATTGTAATAATTAATGCAAATTCAGGAAATCTCCTTAGAATTTGTGGAAGCATGAAACTTTGCAAAATTCCCATGGTTTTCAACAAAAAAGGTATTTAGCAAGCAGCAACCAACCATGACGCCACCCGTTGGTTTGTGAGCTGCCCTTCTAAAGCCTTGAGTTCGACATTTTGGCTGTCGCCATTTTGGGTTTTTGGGAGCCAGAAGTGACCATATTTGGACAAGCTGGGTAGGAACGAGGGGTATAGCTGACTGAGAAACCCAAGAACACGACACCAACTCACCTACAGTGTGTGTGTATATACAGTGGTGTGAAAAAGTGTTTGCCCCCTTCCTGATTTCTTTTTTTTTTTGCATGTTTGTCATTCAGCCACATTGGAGGGTTTTCCAGCACCAACCTCCTTTTTAAGGTCATGCCACAGCATCTCAATAGGATTCAGGTCAGGACTTTGACTAGGCCACTCCAAAGTCTTCATTTTGTTTTTCTTCAGCCATTCAGAGGTGGACTTGCTGGTGTGTTTTGGATCATTGTCCTGCTGCAGAACCCAAGTTGGCTTCAGCTTGAGGTCACGAACAGATGACCGGACATTCTCCTTCAGGATGTTTTGGTAGACGGTAGAATTCATGGTTCCATTCATCACAGCAAGTCTTCCAGGTCCTGAAGCAGCAAAACAGCCCCAGACCATCACACTACCACCACCATATTTTACTGTTGGTATGATGTTCTTCTTCTGAAATGCGGTGTTACTTTTACGCCAGATGTAACGGGACACACACCTTCCAAAAAGTTCAACTTTTGTTTCGTCAGTCCACAGAGTATTTTCCCAAAAGTCTCGGGGATCATCAAGATGTTTTCTGGCAAACATGGGACGCGTCTTAATGTTCTTTTTGCTCAGCGGTGGTTTTGGTCTTGGAACTCTGCCATGCAGCCATTTTTGCCGAGTCTCTTTCTTATGGTGGAGTCATGAACACTTAATAATAAATACCTTAATTTAAAAACTGCATTTTGTGTTTACTTGTGTTATCTTTGACTAATATTTTAATTTGTTTGATGATCTGAAGCATTTAAGTGTGACAGACATTTTGTTATTGCATTCATTCGCTTAACAATAATGAGTGCACAGTTAATTCCTGATCACGCACACACACACACACACACACACACACACACACACACACACACACACACACACACACACACACACACACACACACACACACACACACACACACACACACACACACACACACACACACACAGGTCATACCAGTCTGTCACATTCCACTTATTCATCCAGTGTTGAGAACAGAAAATATACACATTTAAAGTTTGGCCTTGATCGTATATTTATTTCTGTAGATGTACATATCATCTGAAGGCGTGGGAGGCAAAGATATGAAATATCAGAAAGGATCAGAGAGGAGTGATCTTTTTGTGTATGTGTGATAGATTGAGTTAGGTTATTCCACAGCTAGAAATGTTTAATTTCACTTGCTTTTAGATTCACAGTGAAGTTAAAGATCAGTCACAGCAGAAAGTTCTTCAGTTTGTTTTTGAAATAAGCAATACTAAAGGCTTTTTCATTTGCTCCCATCTCTTTGTTTGACCCCTTCCATTTCTCTGTTGCCGTGTACAACAGTACGCTTGCATTCGCCCCCCCAGAGTGGCTTCTGCATGGGAAATACTGGGCCTGTTCCACGTCTGGCAACTTGGACAACTCTTTCATTCATTGCTCGATGGACAAGGATGTTTTGTAACCCCAACATTCACATACAAAGGCATTGAAATCACCCGAACAGGTCTACAGGTAAGACACTCACAAAGCTGTGTGTGTTCTTCTGGATGGAAGCAAATTTATTCCCCGTTTTTTTTCCGAGATTGATCACTGGAGAGTTTCCTTTAAACCTTTTATCTCTTAACAGCGCTCTGACACCTATTATAGCTTGTGAGGAAATCAAAATATTTACAATTTTCTTGTTCTGCTCCTGTTTTCCGCATTAAAGTTACTGCTTTCCACAGGTAATACAAACTCAGCACTTCCTGTATGTGTGTCCAATTAAAAGCCCGCAAGCATTTGAGTGGACAGATCATTCCTTCAAAAAGGTTTTAAAGGTTTACAGAAATGTGACTCAAATGTGACAATAGCAGTTTAGATGATTAATCTAAAACAACAGTTTGAAGCACGGTCATTCGAGGGTGGATCACAAATTTCAGAGACTGACCCAAAGCACTATCACGTGCACAGAGCATGGGGAAGCAATAACCTTTGTGATTAAGTATTCAAGTTTTAGTCGCTTCATCAGCATCATCCCCTGAGTTACACATGTTTTTGTGACCGCTGGTTCTGGCACATCTGCGTTTTTGTTTCTGAAGGATTTCAAAGGTTTTCATGCCGATTTCCTCAGTTTGACAAAAATTTCAATGTGCGCCCTCTTCTAAAGTCCATGGAGAAATCGCTGATCCGCCCAGACCAGTGGTCACAAGAATGTTTATAACAGAGGTGCTGATGTTCATCAAGTGATGAACTTGGAATACTTACTCACGCAGGTTATAGCCTTTTCCTTCCCTGTGCATGCCACGGTGCTGCGCACAGGTTACCCGCAACAGCAGCAGTTTCAAAACTTCTTGGTCCACCATCATATTGTTGACTTTGTTAAAATAAAGTGATGAAGCAGTAAAGCTCCAAACAGCTTGCACATGTTACCTGCCCATCAATAACTGGCGAACACACCAAGTTTTTAACTAGCTGGTAAAACAGAGCCAAAGAGACACATTTTTCCCTCAGTAGTTGGAGGAGACCAAAACAGAGCTAAATGTAGTCACGTTATTGCACTTAACTGTTCATTCTGTGAACATAAACATGCCAACTCTGACTCACTGTTGCTCTATATTTGTATATGATTCAGTTGCAAATCTGACAGAAGAATAAAACGCATTGTCTTCATCATTTTCTCTATAATTTGCAAAGAGATTCAGTTTTAGCCATAAATTGTCAAGAAATGAACAGGAATTACAGTCCGGGACAATAAAATGTTTTTAAGAAATAAAGTTATTTTATTGATTCTAAGATTGGAATTAATCTAAAATTGCTTTCTGTAATTTACTAACCACACCTACCTGTACAGCAGTGTGCTCTTGTGATATTTGAAGACTTGCATATGATGAGCAGCAAGCAAAATATTGACTGTAAGGTAGGTAGGTAGGTAGGTATATACTTTATTAATGCCCGAGGGGAAATTTTTTGTAATATAGATATACTGTGGCCTTGTATGTAATATAAGATACTTGAAAGAGAAGGCACGTTCTGTGCAGTAAACTAACACAAAAATGACATTCAGCTACATCAAGTAAAAATGAACACTTCACAGACAGATCTTAGTGCTTATGTAAGTCCTGGCCATCACTGTGAAGGAAAGCAACATTTTGCTGGTCACCAACATCCCATGAACTCTCCTGTCGGGGAAGAGCGAAAGAAAAATAAGTGCTGTAATCACGAAAGATTATCCTTTATTATGGTGTTTTTAAATAGCATCTAGCAGAATAGTGACAGATATTGTAATTGGGGCTTACTTTGAACCTTGCTTTCGCCTGCTGAACTTGTATTAGCGCAGGTTCCCGCTCTATAAACGGATATTGAGCAAATTAAATCCTGAAATAATTATGAAAATTGTTTGAACTTACAAAAATGTACACGTATTATATTGTATAGGGTTAATGACATGATATTGCACACAATTACAATTCAAAGAAATGAGAAGTTGACTTACTGTGCAGTCTCCACAACTTTTTTGCCAGTAAGACTAAAAACACAAGGAGCACGACACAGAAACACCCCACCATAGACTCCGACAAGGGACTGAAACGCAGACAGAGCAGTCTGAGCAGCCAGTTCAGACTTCAGCATCCATTTAAACTGAAGACACAACGGCACAATAATGAAGAAGTGCTTCATTCCTACCTTTGACTGTCCCAGGACTCGTCAGTGATGGCTTTGGGTAAAGGCGGGTGTACAACAGCCTGATCTTGTGGAGGCGGAGACGTCACGGACGCTGCTGCTGAAGATAAAGATGTTACACATAAAGCTGGGAAACAATATACTGTGATAAGCAAAAGAGCGTTTGCCACCACTATACGAAAAGTTCACAACATCAATTTTCTTGATAGGACTAATCAATACTCTGTACAGTGTCGTTGTTGATTTTCTTTGAACAGACAGGTCACAGATGAGGTTGGAGTCGAACATCAATTTATCAGAATTCTTTATTGGACATAAATCATGGGAAGAAACGCACAGTTTGCTGGTCTGCAGAATTTCTTCAACTCTCTGAGGAAAACGTAAAGCCTTTATACCCCCCCGTTACATAGAAGTGGGGGTGGGACATACATGGGTGTCAGCCAGCTTATACATAGGTCCGAACCTGGAGGTCAGCTATATGTTCTTCCAGGGAGAAGTGCAGAGCACAGGCATGCAGGACATAAGTCCATATATGGAGATGGTCAGAATATAGGCATGCAGGACGTAGGTCCCTATATAGATAAGAGCAGACCACACTGGGTTAACCAGATACATCTGTTCAACCAGAGTGCGTCCAGTCACACAGAGTTCATCTGTGACTAACAGTGTGTGTGTGTAGTCACACAACAAAGTGCAAACATATACTAATAAGTTGTGTTGAGACTGCTCATAAGCTGCTATAATATTACGTACAATGTTATCAATCCTAACATGTATATGCAGGAGATATGAAGTATCTCCACAACAGCTGGAGACCTGAGTGCCCCGCCATCTGTCACAAACACATATTGATCTTTAAAGCTGCTTCTTCTCATCTGAGCGGCTGCAAAGTGACATGGAGAAAAGGTAATGCAGCTAAAGAAGTGTGCATTTATTTTATACCAACCACAAAGGATTTCACTGACATTTGGGAGTTTCGGGCGGCAGGTCTGACATGTCGATGAGCAGTTGATTTAGAATAATGAAAGCATGTATTTTGAAAGGTAATATTTTTACCTGTGCTCGCAGCTATGTGTACAGGGATTTTAACTTTGATTTGTCTGTTGGTTGGCTGATGCACCATGTAATGCACCATGTAATATCTCAGTTTTGAACAGGTATATGATTTGATTTTATATACTTTATTAATCCCCGAGGGGAAATTTCTTCACTACAGCAGGGGGGGCTCTCAGGGGGGAGATGCTGCAGCAGGCTGCCACTAGCGCGGCGCCAGGTAACCTGACCTGAGGTGCATGTTTTTGGATGATGGGAGGAAGCCGGAGAACCCGGAGAGAACCCACGCAAGCACAGGGAGAACATGCAAACTCCGCACAGAAAGGCCCAGGACCGGATTCAAACCCGGAACCTTTTTGCTGTGAGGTGACAGTGCTAACCACTGCACCACCGTGCCGCCCAAGTATATGACCTAGAGGATGGTCTATGATAACTTTGGAGATCCTGGTGCTATTATTAGGGCAACATTTTTATTTAGCCAAAAGTGTTTGTCCGGAAGTACACAATGTTGCATGCTTACATGCTACACTAAACTGTAAATATGACAAATAATACCGTGTGTACAGGCAGCTGGGAATTGTACCAGTTTGGATTTGAGATCGTTCAAAAAAGCATTGTAATGTATGTTTGCATCTGCCAGTGGGCCATCATGATAAGAGTGAGCATAATAATATGTTAATTCCACTACAGGATAGATATTGGTATCGGCATCCACAATCAACCAAAGAAAATATTAGCTTATTGGATAGCATGAAAATGATTAATACTAATTCAAACAAAACAAAATCTCCTCATTCAGCTTTAACATAAGATAAAATAGGAATGACTCACTTACTGTTTTGGATTCCTATTAAACACATGAAACGGAGAATAATTTGTTTATGCTTTTCATATAAAGTTTAAACCTCCTTCAACCTACTGGTGGTGGTGGTGGTGGATCGGGGTGTGACCAGCACATACACGGACATCTGCTTCTGCCCTGCACAACACAAGTACCAGCCACTATCTCTCATCTGCAGCTTCTTTAAGGTTACAGTGAAAGCCCAAGTTCTGTCATCGCTGATGGCCACCGAAGTGTCTTCGAAGCTGCCGTCAGAACCCGTCAGCAGACAGGAGCTCCAGTCTCCACTCCGACACCACTTCTTCTCACTCTCTCTGTTGGCAGGCGGTCACAGGGGAGTCAGCAGTTGAATTTAAGATTTTGAACCAGGCTTACTGAACTGTGTTTTGAACAATTAAGAATTTAAATGGGTTTAGTGTTGAAGGACTAATCATGATATCATGAAAAAGAAAATTGAATACCTGTATCTCTCACTGTAGAGGCATTCAACTGTCACGCTGCCTCCTTCCTCTCCTCTCACACTTCTGCTTACAACTGACATACCTGCAGAGATCATCGTTTATTTCCATGGAAGTCCCACTTTCATTGTGGTTCAATGAAGGACTATCAGTTCAAAATCCCAGCATTACTCACCATGAATGGCCTTGATGCGAGTGATGGCGACATCGTCACGCTCAAAAATGCCACCTATCTCCACGCCGCACGTGTACCACCCAGACTCCCCCTCCTTCAGGTCGTTCATGGTCACTGTGAACATCTGCTGCGCCGGGTCGTCGAAAATGCTGACTTTGCCATCGGCCCGGTTGATCGAACGGGGATCGTCAGTTCGAGCCAAGATGGAGCAGAACTCCCTGGTCCACCCCCGGCACCAGTATTTTACATTACTGGCATACTTAGGCTCGTAGTGGCACGGGATGGAGAGGGACCGACCCTCCAGCTCTGCAAACTCTTCCAGGGTGGTTACGTTACACAGGCAGGCTGAGACAGTGGGGATGATTGAATGGTACGAGTTTGAATTTAATCTTTCAGTCAGTCATGCAGCAGAACAGCTTTCTGGCGGTGGACACTTCTTATCGAAGAATTAAGAAGTGGCCTGGAGCAACACTTGTACAGCATTTATGGTTTCAGCTTCCTCTGTTAAAAAAAACAACACTTTTCCTTCTTTAACTCCCCTCTCCATACTACTTATTCGAAAATTGGATTATCCCTTCATAATACATAGGCTTTTGAAGGCTTGACAAAATAAACATCAAACATAATGTTGCCAACGGGCAAACAGGAGGCTTGGAGGATTTACAAAAACACAAAAGCCTGCGCCGTCTCCTGCAAAAAAACATCCTTTCTAGTCTGTCTTCAACAAATTATTAATACAGAAAAGTAATAAAAGAGAAGTGGAGTATAAAAAGCATTTACATTATAGTGGTTGCCAAAAGTGCAACAATACAGTGAGTAGGCGGCGGCATAGGCATTAATCAGCCTCCTTTTTCATCAATTATCTGCAGTTTCTAAGGCGCTTTCCACTACTTTTATAACCATATGACCTCAGTAGTCATAGTTATTACCTGGGATCCATGGAAACAGGCTGAGGGTGAGGAAGACGAGGCGTTTCAACGACATGTTTCAACTTCAGGTTAGGGTTTCAGGTTTACCAAGCGAATTCTCTCCTCTCGTGAAAAACACAGACTCCAGTTTGGCTATGTTTGTTTTCCTTTGGTCATGTGACCTTAGTTTGGGTCCAGATGTTCCGGATGTTAACCATGTAGGTGCCAGTAAGATTTTAGATTGCGACGTACTTTAAGAGAATATTTGGATGAAGCTTCTGCGCACAGCCCCCGCAGATAACAGTTCCTTTCCGATGCGCTCAGTGCGCTCAGTGCGCTCAGTGAAGGCTGTTTCCAAAGGGTGTTGCTCTGCTGTTGCTGCTGCCAGAAAACCTTTCATGGTCATCCATTTCCTGGAAAACAGAGCTGAGAAACGAAACCGAACTGTGTCCCTGGAAACTACAGGCAGGCGGGAGAATCGAAACTTATCTTTCCAGCCAGTCATGTTCCTGGTCATATTCCAATATCCAGTCCATTTACTGGGGAAAACCCGGTTTACATCTCTGTTTGTTTGGGTTACAAGACCATTTATTTTGCTGAACTTTACTTCTGTCTGTCAGAGCATGTTGATAAGGGTGGGGTGGGTGGGGGGGTCTTTTGTTGGTTTGTCTGACATCATTTCAAAGCTCTGACTCTGAAATGTTTTCATATTTGTGATGTTTTTCTTCCTACAACTGCATGTTTAGGCTTCACTGTGCACAATGACGTATGTGTAGAGTTTAAACCGAGAAGGTTGTTCTCAGTCATCTCTGAGCTCAGACACGTACTAAACAGTTCAACTTTAGGAATGAACTATATTTGCATAGTATTTTGCATATTTATCTTTTTAATGAGTGAGACAGGATGTTAATTAAGAAGTTTAATTGTATTTAAGATCACCATAACAGACCCACATCATTGTTCCAAGCAGTCTTTTTTTATTTATTTTTTAAAAAACATGTCCAAAAGGGATATTTAGTGATCCTTGCCTCATATGTTTTACCGAAAATGGTGACATGATGCCTCCTAATGTTGACATTGGGGTTGATGCCATTGACTGTATACAAAAATAAAATAAAACAAAACAAATAAAATGTGTTGTTTATCATCTAAATAATAAATAAAATATGCTTGAACCCGTCGAATTCGGGATGCTGATTCAAGAGGACTGAGGGGAGAGCCAAATGACAACACCGGACCTGACAGTTCAGGCAAACCTTTCAATGATGAAGGCAAATCGCATAGTCGGCAGTCGAGCCGCTGAGTTATGCCACTCCTGTAAAGAGATGTATATGTATTATTTAATTTTGAAACAGGAGGCGTATTTGTTGTCATTCCGCCTCTCTTAGGCTATTGCGTACATAAATCAGTATTGGAATTGTTGGTATCTTTATTAGTGAGTTGTATGTAGGAAGATTGGTTTGGTATGTGGTACATAATCAAGAAAGTTTGGAAACCATATTATTGGGATTCTAATATTCTGATTATTTCTCAGTTGTTTGACAGGAATATGAGTGTTTTACCTGCCACCAGCTTAACCCTCGTGTTGTGCTTGGGTCAAAATGACCCGCAGCTGTGTTAAACTTTTGCCTTTAAGCTTAAATGTGAAATGTTGCTGATAATATTTAGACTTGAAAATAATTTTACATGCAAGACTTTTATTTGTGACAGGAAATTTGAACAAAGTGAATCAGTGATCTCCACGTGTATTCCACCGCTGACTGTGTGTTATCCAGTTTCCTTTACCTCCCCTGTAAACAGGGCAAGACATGTAATGAGCAACATAATGATGACAATATAACATTTATATTTGATATGTAGAGGTCATTAGATGGACTGTCTTTTCGTCTGCAATAAATCACCACAAGAGTCCGATCAAACCTGTCCAGGGGAAACTTCGGGCGCCAGACTTGATGTAGTCTGTTGTTTCAGACAATTTCCAGTTCCGACTGGCCCACGCGTTTACACAGCAGCTCGGCTGTGGCCTCGGGTTTGTGCATTGTGTGACAAATGTAGGCGAGTATTGGCTCAGCGCAATTTTGGAGAAATTGTGTTGGACTCTATTATTTCGTCCAGAACAAGTAATAGAAGCCAACTCTCTCTTTGCTTGGGGAGTTTGTGTTCTCGCTGCGCCCTGGAAAGCTGCAATAGCACAGCAGTTGTAGCGATGCAGTCTGGAGGGTGAACACAACAATATCTGCAGCGTGTGGGAAGTGGAGGGAGACGTACATAGAGTAAAAATAATGTTACAAACCAAAGTTCTGCATTCAAACTGGACATCAATAAATGTAATAAAGTGTTGTCCGAAAAATTGCAATTCAGTCATATCAGACTTTTACGTTGCAGCTCATTTCTGCTGGATTGTTAATTTAATCACCAAAGCATCATGCTTTATGTGTGGATGTTTTGGATTGTACATAAATGTAATGTTTTAAAAAGTACAATACTTCAATCATAATGTAGTTGAAGTTTAAAACCATCCACCGTTAACAATTACAGTCTTTTGCTCTTCAGGCTCTGAGCTTCAGCACAATCAGTGTGAAGTAAAAGAATGGAAATTACATTAGAGTCAAGCGTCAGCTTTAATTTGACTGTTTGTACGTCGGTATAGAAAAACATTGTGTGGCCTTATAGCATAAAGGCATAGAAGCCTCACACCAAGAGAGATCTGAAGGTGTCTGCAGTGAAGGTCTGGGAGTGCATCTCTGCTGATGTTTCTGAGCCCGAGACTTCAAACCCAATATTAGACACAGTTAAATACAGTTGTGTCCCATTTAAAGGATCTATATGGTATCAAATCAAACTTCAATTGCTTTTTTTCTATTATAAAGCAGGTCGAGGAGTGATATACATTGATATCAATGTGCCTTAAAAACACAGACACAGAAATACTTTCATATTCTTAGTGGTACTCCAGACAGAAGCTGAAGGGAGGAGATGTAAAACTATATTGAGCTTGTAATATCTTCACATGGATATCAGGACTGCAAATAAAGCACTAGAAAAGCATTAAACATTTGACCTTTATTGCATTTTTTTTAAGGTTGAATCTCAAAATTTTGGGTAAAAGGTCGAATCTATAACTTTTCCACACTATAATGTCTAAACCGACGAGACCTGTGGTATACATTTTGAGTTTTGAGCTGACATTATCCCAAATGTTTTCAACAATGCTTAAACCAGAGAAATCTGTAGTTCTGTTCAAGATAAGTTTGTTTCATTGGGTCGCCTGTCAGTGGCATCATATCCACTTTACCACCTCTCCGCTCCGTTGCACTCCTGGAAACACTCCCCCGGCTGAGGGGAAGCTGAGATGTGTCGGCTTGCAGCAGCTAATGGTAGCCGGCCAACTGCGGCAGCTAACTATTAGGTTTCCGTGGCGCGAAGACAAACTTCCATTTCACTGAGCCTCACCCATGAACTACATTTATTTCATGGATGTTTATCACTAAAGGAGACAGAGGAATGACTATTAGACACACCCAGCAGGAGAGAGAGAGAGAGAGAGAGAGCACCTAAGCTTTTTCAACAACTACTTGGTTGTTAACTTCCCTTTACAAAATGATTTTCTTTGCAATAACCAGCAAAAGAAAGGAAATATAAATACATATACTTACAGAGCACTGTCTATTTTATATCATTTAGAAATGGATCTTTTTGATAAATATGATGCATGTTTACATAAAACTTTTACTTTATCTTTAACCAAATCCATCCTTTGCATGTATTGTGACCTGATAATATGTCATGAGTAAATTTCTCTGCCTCAAAAAGCTCCCTATTATATAGTGAAATTGTATAGTGAAGTAATTATTATTGAAAAGAAACTGCATTAGTCATCACAAGTCTGCCATTACAGTTGATTTTATTTCTTTGTGGCAGTGCAAAAAGGGAATGCTTTACAAATGTTAGCGTAAAAAAAATGAAAAGGAAATAAAAAGAATCATTTTCCCATTAAGAACACTGAACTGCATCGATTTGACAGGAGGCATCTAATTCAGTGTTGATGGTGTGTGGGAGGGAGCGTCCAAATCAGCGGCACAAAAACAGACGTAGCGCCGTGTCTTGTCAGGGGGCTTTAATAACTCCTGTTGTCACGATCTGTGGAGAAAGGAAAAAGAAACCGGCGGTGGTTGGTGGGCGGGTGTGTGACATCGAGGTTACGGAAGCAGGTATTCAGAAGCAACGCAGAAGCAAGATAATACAGCGTGACCTTCCCTGCTGCCAGCGAGCAGAAAATGTAATACCGCTGTTTTCTAGTGAAACAAAAGCAATATGTGGCATCATATGGACCATGTCCCCAGAGAAGCATCTTATCACGTGAAATATCGGGAGCTTTTCCACGGAGGAGGAAGTGATGAGCTCGCAACGACGGATAATGTGACTGAGAGCACTCCAAGGACATCGTATATTTCCTATATGTCCGTTTATTGTCTGCCGAGGCCCGACTCTTTATCAGACACATACTGGAGATTTCCGTTGAATGTATTGACACTGATTCCACTTAAATGGTTTCTTTAACCAACTGGTATTCATTTTCTCTTGTTGAAAACTATTTTTTTTAAAAACAGCATCAGTGCTAAAAAAAAAAAAAAAAAAAAGGCTAGTAGCAACTTGTAATTAACTAAATTAAATGAAATGAAATAAGATGACAAGAAAATGAATCTATCAGTTAAACTACATTGTGGCAATGGGACTGAACAAAACAACCCCACTTTGAAAACACCTCAAATGAGAATGCGCGTGTATTATATGTACCCGATGTGAGTTGGATGTGCAGCCGTTTCAGCCAATGAAGTTCATCACAACAAGATGGAGGACAGTGTGAGCGAACAGGAAGTCGGCGAAGGCTCTCTCCGGGGAGATGGACAGGAAGTCTCCTTTGTTCAGTGGGTTGATCTGGATACGAAGACACACTGAGAGACAAAGACAGAAGTAGAATCAGTCTTCCATCTAGATATAGATATAGATAGATAGATAGATAGATAGATAGATAGATAGATAGACAGATAGACAGATAGACAGATAGATAGATAGATAGATAGATAGATAGATAGATAGATAGATAGATAGATAGATAGATAATAGATAGATAGATAAATGCTTTATTAATCCCCAAGGGGAAATTCTGAAATACAAATAATACAAGACAGTAGGACTGCAGCTAAACACTAGTTTTATTAAACAGTTTATAACATCCGCAGTTTTTAGTAGTAGTTACTGAGACAGAGACAAAGTTAGGTTTCTGAACTGAAACTAAAGCACTGCTGTGGTTCCCATGGTTACGTTTATACGGAAAAGTGGCTACCAATTTAAGCATTATGTGCATCTGAATGTTGGAACCTGACAAAACCCAGAAACAAGAGGAACAATAATCAACTGCATATATAGCAAACAAAACATAGTTACAACATGCTTTACAAGAAAGAAAGAAAAAGAGCACGTAATAAAACAGAGTAAAACAAACTAAAATGCCATTAAACATGAGTAAAATCAGCAAAAGGCTTTTTTTTTTGTTTTGTGTTTTTAAAAGCTGTGTTTTTAAACGCGATTTAAAAGACAGAGTTTGTAGCCGTGCTGTCCTCAGACAGGTCGTTATAAAGTGAAGGAGCCCGAACTCTCATCCGGGATCGGACATCAGCACCAACCAGCTAAATATTAGCAATGTATGAAAACAGCTGGTGGATTTCAGATCAAAAAATAACGGTTTACTACCGAGAGGCTGGTGAGTTCGAACATTTATCTGGCAGCGTCTGACAGATGTTCACATGTTAAGAAGTTAATGTCCCACCGAGCTGCAAACGCTCCGTCAGCTTTGTGTATCCATCTGGACCAGAGAACAACCAGTCAGAGCCTGACAGTCACATCGATGCTGGCCTATCACAGATGTCGTTCCAGGTGGGGCAAGATGTAAATATGTTTTTACAGAAGAAAATGTAGAAAAAGATGCTTGGGCAACATTTTTTTAAATTTATAAATACATTTATGAAATTTTCCAGTGAAGTTTACTGTTTCAGTGCACTGATGACCATAAACAGTAAAAAATATCCTGTTGTAAAAGTGTTTGATTGCCACATTTGAGAGATCATTGCAAATAAAAGTGTGTTTATATACAGCGTATATAACGTATATATATATAAAGAATTTCAGCCACTATATATTTTGTGCTCCCTAATATTGCTGCAAGTCTCAAAAACACAGTATCGGTCCAGCTTTATAGATTGTATAAGCACATGATGACACGCCTATTACACACCATGATACAACTCTGACTTGAACCTGACATGACAGTGCAGCGTGGCCGATGTGATGGATTGAATAACGGAGAAGGCCTTGGCGATATGAATGGTATTCTCTGGCGCTCCATTTGCTGCCTCTTTAAACGAAACATCTTTGAGGTTTAGATGTTTGGGTTTCACTGCAAACATCGAGCCGACCTCTCTCCACCCAGTTCACTGTTTGTGGAAGAGTTCAAAGGTCATCCTCCCCTGTGGGAATTTACTGCTGAAATCAAGACCGATGAAAGAAGACAAGTTTATGAGGAAACACATCTGTCCTTTATAGCAACAGGCCTGCAATAAAGGATTACACTGTCGTATAGAGACGTTGCATTCGTTTTGGAAGCTGTAGTTTGCAATTGAATTGCACATAGGCGACTGCAAAGTGTAATGACACTAGGTGTCCAATATTTAGCCTGATAGAAACCTGAAGGGCCTACAAGAAGACATAAGCCAGAGCAACGCTGTGTGAACTGGCAACTGTGCACTTTATAGTACAAGAAGCGAGTCAGCCACACTTCTATACTCTGAAAATATGTGTGCTTGTTTTATTTATTTATTTTAACATAAAGACAAGCAGCAGTAGTTTGTTTCAGCTCCGTAAGATAACCGGTGTCTGTCATCAAGTCCACCGATGTAAAACCTTTTAATACGACGCTTTTTCTTCTTCTTTTTTTTTTTTTTTGTAATTTCCCCGGGGGCAAAACATCTGTAACATTTAACTGAATTTACCTGCGAGAATGAAAGAGCCCACACACGAGATGAAGCCCGACAGGAAGCTATTGAATGGGAAGGTGCCGACGAGCAGACAGTAGAGGAACTGCAGCGCTCCTGTCAACAAGATGTACAGCAAATACGAGTCCACCACTTTCAGCTTGTTGGGCGTCGTGGTGGTGTACTCCTCCAGAAACCGAGAAATAACCGACAGCACCGAGTTCGACATGATTGCGACGTCTGAACTTGTACAAAATGGGTCGATACGCGAGTTTTTGCGCGGCGTCCTCTTCCTCAGTCGAACGAGTGACGTGTCCTCGTTAACCGGAAGCGGCCTTGGTTGTTACAAAGAATGCGTTCCGACGTGCAGCTTCGGAACGACGGGGAAACGGCCCTTTGTTTGACAAAAGCAAGAACGGGAACACAAAGCTGTAAAAAAAAAAGAAGAAGGAGGATTTACTCTGCCTGTAATTTGCGATGCAGCTGTGTCAACTGCGTTCTTGCGTTTCAAAAGTTGTAGGTGCCCAAAAGGACACAGAACCTTATTTGTGGATCACGGAGTCTAACAATTTTTTTTTTTTTTTGAAACCTAGTTTTTAATTTGACCAAAATGAACACACAAGAGCATAACGAGCGTGTGTAGCTACAGCAATGCACCAAACCAGCGCTTTTAATGGGGTGTCCAATGGGTAATTTGTGTCTAACAAACACAACTAAATGACTCCGCTGTGAAAGTGACGCAGTAAAGCGCTTCTCGTTGTCCGTAAACAGATATTCACACTTTGTAGGGTTTCAGACAAATGCCGCTTTTTTTTTTTACGCACAGGTGACACTTCCTGTTAAAAGACGATCTTTGTTCTCGGTCAGCTGACGTCGGAATGAACGCTTTCCAAAACATTTAGAAACTAGCACACAGGACCTTCGTGCCATTTCAGAGCAGGTGCAGCAGAAAGTGTGTTATCAGCATTGATTTGACTGATTGGAGTAACTGGAATATGTCAACGGATGGATCCTGCTACAGCCGCAGCTCCTTTGCAGGCCGATTGTGAAACAGAGTAAGTAACTTAGCCGGAAACAACCATCAACAACACACGGCGACCTCCAGCGTTACCTCGCTTTTAATTACTGGATGTGTTCAGACTTTGATTAGGTTTTAAATATAAGTAGTACTGTAGGTACCTGAACCCATCTGTAGAATGTTTAGAGGTAAATTTATGTTGTTGTTGTTGTTTTTTTACATTTATTTATATTTTTCTGATATTACACCTGGTCAAAATGATTTATTTTTTAAAACTTTATTCTAATATAACACACTCTGCAACTTCCTGTATGAGTACGGTAAGTAGAGATATGAGGGTTATTGTATGTAAGATGAGGCTGCAAGAGTCACTGCTGGTATTATATATAATAGTGATTAAATCACATTGGTTCGAGCTGACCTCCCTGACAAAGAGGCTCTTTTGCATCGTCATCGGCTGATGACAGGAGTGATTGACACTCATCTAAAATGACTCAGCAAAACTTAGCTGCCCTGTTGATTGGAGGCCAGGTGAGAAAGGCCCGGGGTGTGTTGTCCGCTGTATTAATGGTGGGGCTAGAAAGGTGAGACTGGCCTATTTCTACCTGCAGTCCGACAGGAAGTAGCAGGCGAGACCACCTCAGCTCAGTTTACCCACTCGTTTTGTTGTAGGACAGACACTGAAGAAAGTGGGTGAGACACTTGTTGCATTGTTATGCAATGACTGATTAATGAATGACTAATGACTAATAAAGAGGTCACAGGTAACCAGGATATGTATTAACCACTGTGGTGTCTCCATCCTGACTGTGGTTGACAGCACGACGGCTTTGAAACGTGACTCCCTCATATGTTCGTCATGCAAATAATGATAACACTGACCGCCGGCTTTAACCTTGGACTTGTGCCAGCAGCATTCATATTGAGCATTCAGCATGTGCCAAGCATGTCTTCTACTATCTTCTATCTCTTCATTATTAACATGTCTTTCCTTCCATCTTGCTTTTGTTAGGTCACGTTCAGTGTGGAGCTGGTGGCCTTCCTGGCGTCCAACCTCTATGTCCCTTTTGAAGACGACAGAGTCTAAGATTCTCGCCTGTAAGAATGTGTTGTCATGAGGCTGTGTGATTGTATAACCACCGGAAACTAATATTATTATGGTGGTTGAAGCTGCTAATCCTAATTGTTACATTGTTTTGGTGTCAACAGGTATCCAGAATGACCTCTGGGCCAGGTTTGTGACCTTACCAAACCAGGACCGAATATGGACCCTGACCCTCACCAACAAGGCGGTTTGCAAACCTGCAGAACAAGGTGCTGACCTCTGCCATCCTATCCTCAGTCTGTGTTTGTTTAAAGGGAGGAAACTGGTGCAATCCCAGAGAGCTGTGAAGTCTGCATTAGTCAGCCCCTCCAGGAAATTAATAAGATTCAACCAACATCCGTAATATTTTTGGGAGCTTTGCATAATTCCCTCAAATTCTCCACAGCAAAGTTATTCAATAGAGGCTCTGTTCAGGGCATTGTGTCATAAAATAAGCCTTTCAAAATAAAGGTGGCTTTATCAACAAAAATAAGCCCTCATTTTACATTCAGCAAGGCTGCTCAACCTCTCCCCCAAACATCAAAGCAAACCTTTGCATGCCAGTTGACTGAAAAAACAGCAAAAAAAAAAAGGAAGTGAATGGGTTTATAGGAAACGTGATCGTGTCATGAGAATTAGCTGTGATCCATTTTATGAGTTTTGTACAGCCTCCTTCAATTTGTTTTTGTGCAAACAGTATGTGTTGAATTCATATTATTGAAAAGAATTTGAAAGCACTTTTTTTTTTTTTTTTTTACAGAGGAAGTAGCCTGTGTATCCACTATTTGTTTATTGCTTTGTAAAGCTACGTCACGACTAGAACTAAAAAAAAAAAGTCCAGTTATCTCATTTGCAGTATGCTTATTATCATATAAAGTGATTACATATAACTTTTTAAGTTAAGAACAAAACCCTTTTTTTTTTCCCTACACAGTATTTTTGTCAACTCCTATAATTTTTCTGCAGAAAAATCACATAAAACTCTGCAAATTGCATCAGAATTTTTTGAGAAAAGGCAAATACATAACTACATCTTGTTCCTGTTTGTCCTCTAGAATCTAAAACTCCCCTGGTGATGGTCCACGGCTTTGGAGGAGGTGTAGGCCTGTGGATCAGGAACCTGGATGCCTTGAGCCACTCGCGGCCCGTCTACGCATTCGACCTCCTGGGCTTCGGCAGGAGTTCCAGGCCTCCCTTCCCCTCAGATGCTGAGAAGGCAGAGGAGCAGTTTGTCAGCTCAATTGAACAATGGAGGCAGTCTGTAGGCCTGGAGAACATGATTCTGCTGGGACACAGCCTGGGGGGCTACCTGGCCTCCTCCTACGCCATCCAGTACCCTTCTAGGTAAACATGCTGATGAGATGCAAACTAAAAACGACAGAGGAAACATCAGAGGCAGGTCCGGATTTAAATAGCTGCAGCTGTGATTTCAGTGCTTTGTTTAAGGATGAAGAACTTCAGTCCGTCAGCTGATATGGAGAGAGTTGAGTAGAGAAATGAAACGGCCAGGGTTTTAATATTGACATTTAGATTCTACTAATTAATTCAAGATGTCATTTAGAAAACTCGTTTTGATCCGCTACTGTTGGAAAAATTACTCGGCGGCTTGGTTCAAAATCAAACATATCGGACATTTATTCTTGCAAGAAGGAGCAAATACATGCACACTCAAAGAGAGGTGTGCAGCAGTGCTCCACGTCACTCCTCCGTAGGGCAGCTGTTATACAGTGTGACAAACAGTTGACAGTCACTCCCATTCCCTTTGTATCTGCTTTCGTATGATAATACTGAGTTGGTTGTAGGTCACAAGATAAGGACACAGGGGAGTCGTCGATTGGATGCGGAAAGTAAAACAAAAAGGAAACACTTGCAAATAAGAGAGAAAACAGAAGAGACTTTTCAGAGCCACAATGCAAATAAGAGGAAGAGACAAATCTTTTTTTTCCATCAGCTACCGTTTGCCCTGTTGAAGTTACTGCATTTCACGTTAATACAATCTCAATACTTCCTGTATCTGTTTCAAAATAAAGCCCTCTGCATTTCTCAACGAGGCTTTTATTGTGAAACATTTGCAGGTACATTTTCTGAAATTTGACAATAACTTTAGATGAATAATCCAAAACAAACCTTGAAAATAGTGAGATTCTCTCATTGACATTATTAAATTAAAGCAAATATAATATCTAGGCTACATTATTGACTATTTTATGTAAATTTGCCTCAGGCATGTTACAGGTGGATTCTGGTACTTCAACTAATAGCCCTACTTTCATAGGTCATGTTGAATATTATCCAGGCTCATCAGCAACATGAGAAAACAGTGATGCTAATAGAGGAATAGTTTGACATTTTGACAAATGCACTCATTTGCTTTCTATCTGAGAATTGGATACAACGCTCACACGTCTGCGTGGTAAATATGGAGCTTCTGCCCGCAGCCTGTTCGCTTAGCTTAGCACAAAGATGCCTGTAAAACCATGAAACAAACAAAATATAAAGTGTCAATTACTGAGTTTTTAATGTGCCAGTAGGAGGATTTTGTTACTTCAGACAGAGCTAGTCCTCATGCTAAGTTAAATTAACCCTTTGCTGGCTGTAGCTTCATTTTACCACAGATATGAGAGTGATATTAGTGGGGGGGTTTTTACCTCTCAGCAAGAAAGCAAATTTAATGTGAAAGAGGGCACTCGCGGTGCAAATTCCCCCAGTTTCTCTCAGCTCTGCAACCTATTAGTTTGGTTTCATGGCCTGAAACTGTACTGTTTTGGTTCAGCTTCCCTTTGATTTCAGCCACCTCAGGCATCTCTTTCAGCTAACAAGCTGTTTTCTGACTGATGCGGGAATAACCAAATATTAGCATGAATGTTCGTTGGAGCAGCTTCGTTTTCTGCCACACAAAAAATAAATAGTTTTTGTCGCTTTAAAGTAGCATTTGTACAGAAACTATAAGAAATGGATGAGAACATGTCAACTGCAGGCTGTACTTTCAGATTATACCCCTTTTAAAAGGTACATCCGTATTGTGTTGTTTTAGAGACACAGCAAAACAGGAAGTGTACATAGTGCGATCAAAAAGTTCTGAGACTGTTGCTGTTGCATGTGATCGGAGAGGAGCACCGTAACGTAGCACGATACACAACGAGAGCAATGCACACCAATTAGTATTGGTATCTGTTATGTTTTCGCAGGGTGTCACACCTCATCCTGGTGGATCCCTGGGGCTTCCCTGAGCGTCCCCGGACACAGAGCCAGGAGGACCAGGGGACGGAGGCGGTGAAGAAGCCGTCCATCCCCCGCTGGGTGAAAGCTATTGCAGCGGTGGTTTCCCTCTTCAACCCGCTGGCCATCATCAGAGCAGCGGGCCCGTGGGGTGAGATGTTTGAGTATCTGTCTGCTGTCGTGCTGCGGCACATGTGATGCTCTTTAGTCATCTCACACTGCGTCTGTGATTGACAGGTCCGGGCTTGGTGAACAGATTCCGTCCCGATTTCAAAAGGAAATTTGAATGCCTGTTTGATGATGACACGATGACGAAGTACATCTACCACTGTAACGCACAAACCCCAAGGTACGTCAAACGAAACACGCACGCACGCACGCACGCACGCACGCACGCACACACACACACACACACACACCAGAATTTCTGAAGACAGCCTGCAAAGAGCTGAGATTGAAAATAGTGACATCATCCCTCGTGCCACACTTTTCTCGTCCTGCCAGTGGAGAGGTGGGTTTCCGGGCCATGTCGGAGTCCCTGGGCTGGGCCAAGAGGCCCATGCTACAGCGGGTTCAGCTGCTCCCCCCCTCCATGCCCCTCACCATGCTGTATGGAGCACAGTCGTGGGTGGACAGCTCGTCTGGGGACATTGTAGTCCAGATGAGGAGCCAGGCCCACACCAGAGTGCTGGTGAGTGGAGATACAGGCATGAAAACAACATGGAGACATAAGAATCTAAAATGTGCAGTTCAGCTTGAAATCAGCGCCATTAAAAAAACATGTTTAGCTTGTTTTAGTTCATTTGAACACTCTCAATAAGGCTGTATGATTTCTGACTGCCGTTGTTATCGTCTCTGTTTGACTCTGCAGCTGATAAATGCAGCTTCTCACCACGTGTATGCTGATCGACCAGAGGAGTTCAACAAAGTGGTGGAAAATATATGTGGATCTGTTAACTGATGTGTGTTTGAGTGTGAAAGGACCGAACATAATTAGACAACTAACCGTGGTGTTTTCACTGCACGTGAAGCTTTGGTGCATATTACCACATCATGAGTCTGAATGTAATTATGTTTCGAATCGTAAAGTTATCCATATTATTGTTGTAAATTTGCGTCATTATATTTGTTCGCCAGTATATTAAGTAAATATCAGTAAACATTTAGTAAATATATTTATGTTCAACCGAACGACTTAATCCAGTACTAAATGATTTATATTTTTTTTAACTAAATGAAACACGCACATCTCTCTGGATGCACTTGTTTTATTTATTACTCAGCAACCACATGGCCACTGATTTGCATTTTAACATGTGCCTGACATGATGTTGTTTCTTTGATCCCTCCGCTGTCTGTATCAAACCACTGTCTATATTTTATACCATGAAAACAATAAAATACACATATTTGAGAAACTTCTCACACGTGATGCACTTCACGGCCCGACCAGTAGGGGTCAGTAACAAGTGTCATTTCTGTTCTGCCCTGCTTGCCTGTTGGTGCATGGTGGAAGTCAAGGTTGCCTGAGCAAAACAAATATATTTAAAGTATCAGCGGTAGAATGCACAGAAGAACATATAATATTTGCTCTTTTTTGTACTAGTTTAAACACAATTTTAAACAGTTGTAGCGGATTTGTGTTTTTTTATTATTAAATTCTGCTGGTAAATTAACCAGCAGAATTGTGTTTTTTTTTAATGGGAGTAAAAAGTACAAAATATGAGGCTCTTAGAATTACAATAAAATGGAAATACATGCATAAAGCATCAGTTTTATCAAAAATACACCTAAATACAGACCTTTACTAACTGAACTCCGTTACCTTTTTCTATTTCTGGTTGTGGTCCAGCTACAGAATATACAGTGCATCTGGAAAGTATTCACAGCGCTTCACTTTTTACACATTTTACAGCCATATTCCAAAATGGATTAAATAAATTGTTTTCCTCAAAATTCTACACGCAATATCCCATAATGACAAAGTGAAAATAGTTTGTTTAAAATTTTTGCAAATCTGCTAAAAATAAATAATGAAAATATAACACGTACATAAGTATTCACAGCCTTTGCTCAATACTTTGTTGGAGCACCTTTGGCAGAAATTACAGCCTCAAGTCTTTTTGAGTATGATGCTACAAGCTTGGCACACCTATTCTTGGGCAGTTTCTCCCATTCTTCTTTGCAGGACCTCTCAAGCTCCATCAGGTTGGATGGGGAGCGTCGGTGCACAGCCATTTTCAGATCTCTCCAGAGATGTTTAATCGGGTTCAAGTCTGGGCTCTGCCTGGGCCTCTCAAAGACATTCACAGAGTTGTCCCGAAGACACTCCTTTGTTATCTTGGCTGTGTGCTTCGGGTCGTTGTCCTGTTGGAAGATGAACCTTCTCCCCAGTCTGAGGTTCAGAGCGCTCTGGAGCAGGTTTTCATCAAGGATGTCTCTGTACATTGCTGCATTCATCTTTCCCTCCATCCTGACTAGTCTCCCAGTTCCTGCCGCTGAAAAACATCCCCACAGCATGATGCTGCCACAACCATGCTTCACCGTAGAGATGGTGTTGGCCGGGTGATGAGCGGTGCCTGGTTTCCTTCAGACATGATGCTTGGCATTCAGGCCAAAGAGTTCAATCTTTGTTTCATCAGACCAGAGAATTTAGTTTCTCATGGTCTGACAGTCCTTCAGGTGCCTTTTGTCAAACTCCAGGTGGGCTGTCATGTTCCTTTTACTGAGGAGTGGCTTCCGTCTGGCCACTCTACCATACAGGCCTGATTGGTGGAGTGCTGCAGAGATGGTTGTCCTTCTGGAAGGTTCTCCTCTCTTCACAGAGCAACGTTGGAGCTCTGTCAGAGTGACCATCGGGTTCATGGTCACCTCCCTGACTAAGGCCCTTCTCCCCCGATCGCTCAGTTTGGCCGGGCGGCCGACTCTAGGAAGAGTCCTGGTGGTTCAAACTTCTTCCATTTACAGATGATGGAGGCCACTGTGCTCATTGGGACCTTCAATGCTGCAGACATTTTTCTGTACCCTTCCCCAGATCTGTGCCTCGATACAATCCTGTCTCGGAGGTCTACAGACAATTCTTTGGACTTCATGGCTTGGTTTGTGCTCTGACATGCACTGTCAACTGTGGGAACTTATATAGACGGTGTGTGTCTTTCCAAATCATGTCCAATCAACTGAATTTACCAGGTGGACTCCAATCAAGTTGTAGAAACATCTCAAGGATGATCAGTGGAAACAGGATGCACCTGAGCTCAATTTTGAGTGTAATGGCAAAGGCTGTGAATACTTATGTACATGTGATTTTTTCGTTTTTGATTTTTAACATATTTGCAAAACTTTCAAAAAAAAATTATTTCACGTTGTCATTATGGGGTATTGTGTGTAGAATTTTGAGGGAAAAAATGAATTTAATCCATTTTGGAATAAAGCTGTAATATAACAATGTAGAAAAAGTGAAGCGCTGTGAATACTTTCTGGATGCACTGTAATCCACCCCTCAGGCACAGCATTAAAACCTCTGACAGGTGAAGGTTAAAGTATAGCACGCTGGTCAAGACATAAATCCTCCCCTCACAAGCATTAAAATGTTCAGTTGTTATTCAATCTCACTGAGAGGTGCTGATTTATTTTAATGGTCATTTCGAAGGCTGTAGTTTATCCCTCCCATTTATATAAAGATTTGACAAAACATTAAGAACACCTCCTCTGTAACCAATCACAGTTCAACAGCACCATAAAATTGCAGTCTCCCAAATCACCATTAAAATAAATCAACACCTCTCTCAATCAGATTAAATACCAGCTGAACATTATACTCATGATAAAGGGAGGATTTATCGCAGGGCCTGCTGTATTGTACTTAATGCTTCTTCTGTCAGAGGTTTTAATGTTGCGGCTCATCGGTGTGGGATCCATTAATTTTGTCTACTTGCTCTGTGTCAGTTGTGGAAGAAGTAGTCAGATCAAATCAACATTGGTTCCACATTACAAATGTAAAAAAGTGGAGAAGAAAGAAGAAATAGAACATTTACTTAAAGCATCTGACCAAGTCCTCAGGCAGCAGAATGGCTTGTGTTAGTGACATTTAGAGCAAAACTAAAGTGTTGTAAGTCAAATAAACCCTAAAACTCTCCTTTAAATTATCTGATGAGTGCACCGTCACAACACTGAAGCCAAAAAAATTCAATATTATTGACGATTATCAGTTTCTTTATGGACTTAAAAGGTTTTCTGAAACCTTCATGTGAAACGGCTTGTTGTAACTCTTGATTGTTAAATCAGTGCAGTGGAGTAAAAAAAAAAAATGACAACATAACATTCACTGCTCAGTCAGCTTAAAGTACCTGGCAAGACATCAGTCATCTTGAATGATGCAAAGCAGCAAAGGTGTGTCACCTGCTTCGACTTGCACGGATGAATTAAGTCATCATTACGTCCACCACCCACAATGCATTGCAATTATGTATTGCGTGCTCAGTAAAAGATGGTCAAATTGCAGAGATGGAAAGTTACCTGTTTTTTCCCCCAGTGAAGCTCAGATTACATCATTTTTAAATCCCCCCTCACCT
This sequence comes from Brachyistius frenatus, assembly GCF_029030835.1. Taxonomy (NCBI): domain Eukaryota; kingdom Metazoa; phylum Chordata; class Actinopteri; family Embiotocidae; genus Brachyistius; species Brachyistius frenatus. The sequence goes on from NW_027210698.1 coordinate 611,100, forward strand.
CTCACCGGTGAGGGCTCGTTTAATGGAAGTAGGTAAAAAGAGTCAGGAGCTGGGCCGTCGTTTCACTGTGAGTTTTATTACTAACACAACACAGACGATACATATAAAACATTCCAGGTAGATAAATAATATGATGATCTATATTAAAATAGTTTCCTTCACATTGTTCTTTGAGGCCTGAAGTTAAAGAGACTAGAACTGGGTCAAGCTAAGAGGAATTAAGGCCACTGTGGTTTCTTGGGTGATAAAACCTTAAAATAATATCCCAGTATTTCAGTGTTCTCCTGCGATGATGATATTTTCGATGTCATGACAAAATACTGAAAAATCAGGAAGATACAATTGTAACAATATAAGTGTTATAGTTTGATATGTTGACATAAAGGTTTCTGTTGCTGTGGTTTGTTTTGCATCTGATCTGTTGTAACCAAACTACTTCAACAAAACTGAACTTCTTCATGGAGTATGATGTCATTATATCAACAAGTCAGAATACTGAACATATGAAAAATTATATCAACATGGCACACCCCTGGTACAGGCACAGGAAATACAGAGCAACATCAGCTGTATTCTGTAAATGGAGATGTTTCAGATTTATGAGCACTAAAATAAGATGCATAATGAAAACTGCATTTCATCTGATTATTAAAATAACCTTCTAGCCGCGTCTTTACAGGTTGATTTTTTTTTTTTTGTATTAAGTAAACTGTAGGTAAAATAAAAGTATTCAACAATACTGACAGAAACAAAATTGGGAAATTAAAACATGCCCTTTTTTTAAATTGTCAATTTTGAAAACAACGCCAATTTGAACACCATTCCCTTTCCAAACATGTCCCAGTGCCCTCCCTTCATTTAAGCCATGTGAGGTTCATTTTGTCTGACAATACTTTTCACATTATGACAAACTATATATATTTACATAATCACAAAACAGCCTGACCCTCTGCACCTTCACATGTTTTGTTCAGTGTCTTGATATGAACTAGTGTTAGAGTAGATTTGTAACTTTTATATACGAACACTTCCTGTGCATACATTAAAATCCTGCAGTATACTCCACTGCAGCAAGGCAGAGGTGTGAATTTATATTATTTAAAGTAATAATACAAAATACAATGACACTGATAATGCTACAGTTGTTAATTGTCGATTCATAGTTTTAAAACCTCAAAAATTCAAATTTTGCTGCAGTACAAAAGAAAACAGTTTAAAGTACAGGTACTTGGCACACCTTATATAATTAGAGGCTCTCGGTTTATGTTTGATAAGAAAACAGTGATGTGAGAGAAGCTGAGTCTGTTGGCTCCCTCTCATTGTCCGAGGACAACGATGTTAGCCACTCCGTGCACTTGTGAGAGCTGCTTACAGTCGAGAGACGCCACCAGCTTTCTGGGTCCGGGTTGGGTGGGGATGAAGTGCTCTGTCAGTGTCACGGTGGAGTGACCGTCGACGTCACTGAAAGGGACGAAGAGGAGGAGGATGTTAGTCTGGAGAAGAAAATGTGAGGGGAAGAGATAGAGAGGTAAAAGAGTGGGAGATCTGTTCTTACCCAACGACCACTTCATGGCCCTTCTGAAGGCCCAGGCCCTCCACTCTGAACACCACGCCCTTCAGTGTCCGTGGCAGCGGGTTGCTGAAGGTAATCTTGGCTGCCATCTCCTTACCAACCACAGCTTCTCCCAGAGGCTGCCAGAAAAACATTCAAATAAATCAGGGAGGACAAACTAAACAGAATTGATGTTGTTTGCAGGCAAAGCACGCTGACTAAATGAACAAACATGAAATAATAAGATTCCTACTGTGATGTTGAGGTCAGGAGTTCGGAGCCTGAAGGAGGTCTGGTTGGCTAACACTTGTTGGGTCTCAGTGACTCTTCCAGACAGGGTCAGCATCAGGGCTGCCTGGTCCACCAGCTGGTTCTGGTACTGCTGGTAGGGCAGCATCCACTTAATGGTCTTCTCTGTGTGGAGAAGAGTTCATTTTATTGTTTGACGTTTACCTTTTATGAAAGGAATACTTTGACAGAAATAGTTCTTCACCACTTCCTGTCTGTGCGGTCGACACGAAGCTACATCCAGCACTTGGTTAGCTTAGCTTTGCATAAAAAAAATGAAACAAGACAAAACAGCTGAGCTTCCCTGACGGTTTCTGTGCATTAAAGCATAATGATCAACATTGAAAAAAAAGAATTAACACATTCATCCCATTACAAATAAAAAGTTAAAGCCATAAGCAATAAAATGACCACTGCTTGATTCAAAATTCCCAGGAGTTTTGCTGCTTCTGCTTTTTTTTCATTTGGTATGACCAGTAGTTCATAGTGGAGGCTAATGTTAGATCATTTTAGCAAACTTTAAACAGAACCTGCTGTGCAACAAACTCATTTAACTGACTTACTGTATTACTACGACATTACACGTTAGCATTCAGCATTATCCTGTAATTGTCGTTTGGGGGAGAATTTTTTTTAAAAACATGCAGTAACTTTTTTGCCACTTGGGTGCAGCAGAAACAAGCTTTTAACACCTATAACCTATTTACTTGGTAGCAAATAGTTGCTTATTTACGCACTGAAGATGTGCATAAACACAACTACATCATAAACAGGACATTATAAGAGTTCTCCACCAACACATAAGAATAATGTCTTTAGCAGCTACAGCTGATGACCGCTGTTTCGTGCTGAGCTACTTGTGTAGCCGACAATACATTCAGAGAAATGAGAGGGAATCAAAATAAAGTTGCAGGTCTTCATCATTTTTGACTTCATTGTCACTGTGAGCAACTTCTTTCACAGATACATACAAACATTTAATCTATTGATAGTTAAAAAAAAAAAAAAGATATAAATAAATATATACATGCTTTAGAGCAACTCAAAAGCTCAGTGGAAAGCCAACCTTCATTGGGCAAAAGCTCCACCGGCATCGTCTCCTTCTTGATGGCGCCCTTCAGCACACCCGTGTAGTACATGACGGCCACCTGGCTGTGCAGCATTGTCTGACGGGGCTGCGAGCTCAAGTTCTTCACCACAATGCTCAGCTGGGCGTCAGCACCCATCCTGGGCCCCTCGCCATCCATCTTTACCTCCACATACACATCCTCTGCAATGGCTTTGGAATACATGTCTGGCTTGCTGCCATAGCGACTAGCCGTCTCCACAGCGATGCGTTCTTCTTCCGAACCTGGTGGAGGAGCGGGAGGAGCGGGAGGAGAGGGAGGAGAAGGTGAGTGCACATCGTTCTGTCTCAGGTCTCAGGATTTATTAAAAGTTATAAGAGATATGGCGCACAGTCCTTCCAAACAAAGCAAACAGAGAGGCATATTTTAACCTTGTGAAGAACAGGTGAGCAGTTAAAGGGTTAGATGAGGGGAATCTGCGAACAGCATAATGATCTATGCTGAATAAAATGATTAAATCATTACTTTTTCAGATCGTTCCAGGTAGTGCAGAAATTATTCGGTTTGGTTTTGGGACATGAATCAAATTTAGACTTGCAGTTAGTCAAGTAAAATATGCCTGCCAGTACCTTCTGTATGTTTGTACAGGTGTGTGATGTCTGCCCGCTCGTCAGAGCCCACTGCTTTGGTGCTGATGCAGTGGCCCACAGCTTTCTTCTCACTGTGGATCTGGCTGAATGTACCATCCAGGTTCTCCTGCCAGTAGATCTTATCGCTGTTGACCTGACAGGGAAATACCAAGAAACCTGATCAGCTCCAACATCTGAGTACATGGGACGTTTGCCTTTACAGATGATGAAGTTGAACCAAAGTATGCATCACACTAATTCATTATTTATTTTTTGTACTGTTGGAAAGTTATACAGTTCTACTCTGACTAAAACTGGTGTGTTTGGTTCTTCGTTGACGGAGAATCAAAGACTCAAGAAAAGAATCTATAACTGCTGATACAAAAGAAGACGTCTGCTGAAAAGCAATACATCTAATATATCTATTAGATTTGTGCCTGATTTAGTTATTCTAGCTACAAAGACCGTCTTTGTCAATCTTAAACACCTGCACTTTAGTTTGATGTACTATCGCAGCGCATCAAAAAAAACCAAAAAAAACTTGCTCATTTCCACTTGCTCATTTCTGGCACTCACCTCAGCAAAGACAAAAGGCGTGTCGTGTTTGAGGTAGACTTGGCCGAAGCGGATGCCGTTGACAGAGGCGGGGCCGCAGCGGAAGGTGCCCTGGCTGGTCTCCTGGGGAGTGGAGTCCAAAGCCTGCCAGCCTCCGTAGCCAGGAGGCAGGTCTGGTCTGGCCATCCAGCAGTCGTTCCACACGTGGAAATTCCTGAGAGTGGTTAGGGTTGAGATGGCTTTTACTTGCAGACACACACTTATTCACTTGTTTGCCAAGAGTTAGATGAAAAGTATTGACACCACCGGCTAATTTAGCTACCTCGCAACAAGTGCCTGCTTGTTTTTTTGGGGGAGGAAAGATGTAAAAAGTGGCCAAAAGGAATGAGAAATGGCACCCAGAATGTCGTAGGGCGTTCTAAGGACAACACTACCACCACATAGTAGAAACATTATCCCCTGCACTTTGAGAGGAGTTGCAGATAATTGAAAGTGCATGACGTCTCAGGGGTGTCACGTTTGAGTGCTTTTGGAACAGATCTAAATATACGGTGCATTCCTGAGGTATGGATTGAGCAACAGGTGATTTTAATAGCGTGGCGGCCCGGCCCCGGGAAGCTCCGCAACCTACCAGACAGAGTCACTGTTGAGTTTATCGATCGGCTCCATATCCGCATCCAAAAACACATCTGTGGTGAGGGATACATCGGTATCATGAGCAGACTGGAAGTTGGTGACGCTGCGGGCGGGTATGCCGAGACATCGCAGCACTGAAAGCAGAGACGGACAGAGAGACACAGATGAATTAAAGCTAAATTTCAGCAGGCCGTTTCATATCTGAATTGAATTTGCAGATGGTAACACCGCAGACATTTCTACAAGGATGACATTTGCATGGCTGCAGGGAACTTCATTATTCTGGCTGAATGAAAGCGACACGTGTGGCTCTATCTGAGACAAAAGTAGGAGGTATGGCAGGAATGCCAATGCAAGATATTTACTGTCGGGTGTATATGAGCTACGGCTTGCTATCAGGTGCAACGCTATGTGCTAAGGTCAGCCCGCTGTCATGTGAGGTTCCTTGCATGCATGCAAAATGAATGAGGGGTTTTGTTACAGAGTTGAGAGCTAATGAAAAGGGCCTGGGAAACAGAAAACCATGATCACAATGATTTGGAGACTGTTATATCGAATAGACATGAACACTGGGAAACACAACATAGAGTATCCCCTTGTGGCTTTTTCATTGAACACACATACAGCACCCTCCTTTCACATGACTACCACATAGCTTTCCACCACCCACTAAGGCTCAACCTGCCTCCATAAACACGCCCTTCTCTGTCACTGACACCGTCAAACACACTCTCTGTTTTATTTTCTTCTCATACTAACCTGTTGTGGTGACCCCGGAGAAGACCCAGCACTGTCCATATGACACAGGCGTTTCTGTGGAATGGTATTTCCTCAGGATCTCCACGCTGCTGCTCCACGCCGCAGGGGAGACTCCATCGGAGTAATCCCCCGACCAGTTTCCAACCAGAACGCCGTTTTCATCCTGAGCATTTATCTGAAAAGAGTCGTGACAAGGTCGTTTCCTTTGTATTTTTTTCAGAACATTTGGGAATAAATGCAATAAAATCATTCAGGGGTCAGTTTTTCTGAAAGCCTGGTTAAGTACCAGGAAAAAATAGCGGTATTTTATTCTAATTAATATTTATTTTCTCTTTTATTGTAAAAAGATGCTTGAATTTGTATGTTAGCTCACCATGGCTGATATGACCCGGACCACATTGACAGGATCCCCTCGACCAGATGGTGCCATGTCACTCTTCTCCAGGATAAACAGGCACGCTTCCAGGATTCCTTCATGAAACTACAGCAAAGAAAGGAACAAGACAAAGGTGACTGAGACTTTGGCCTACTAATGAAAGCCATTGCATTACAGACTGAATGAGCTGGGTTTCTGTGGTGACATTATCGAGAAAAGTCACAAGCAGCACACACAGTCAGTGACCAGCAGGGAGAGTTCTGCCAGAGACTATAGGGGATTTTACGCAAAGGATCATTCTTCAACTGCCAGTTTACTGAGGTCACACAGTCAACACTGTTTGGATCTCTGGGAAGTGAGGTCCAACAACTCAGCTGCAATTTCTGCTTATTACCAGAGGTGCCGCCAAAGTGAACGAAATAGAGATATTTTACATTGTAAATTTTCAAGGAAAAAATTAGAAAAATTAAGCTTAAATAAGCTACACTTTGCTATGCTCCACAAGAATGTGCTTTTTGTATCACATATACTACAGCAGGAATAATGTGTTGCAAAGGAAAGCCTAATGACATTACCTATTTGTATCTAAATCCCTTGAAAATACTGGGGAAAAAAACATTACACAAAAAACAAATGTATTTTGAAACCTATTTTTAAAGATTTCCTTCATCAGTAGGAAGTGAAACTTGTCTGAGTTCCAGAGGCACATGGTGCTGTAATGAACAAAGAAAGTGTGAAGCACTTTCAAGTCACATCTTGTCCTGATGGTCCATACCTGCCCAAGGTTCCACGTACGGGCCCCAATTTGCTTCTCTGTGCCGTAGTAAAGCCTCCCAGTGTCATTCAGCACGTACTCCTTCCTCTCCTCCTCATCATCCAGGAACACCGTGTCCTCTGGAAACACATGTAACACATTATAACTTCATTTGGCATTATATTAATGAAAATACAAATTAGAGAATAATGTTTTTTATTCCATATATTAAAAAAAAAAAAAAAAATCATATTTTTACAATACATACATTTGCAGTTAGCCCGAAAGGTCAGTCCAATTAAACCGGCCTTGACTGAGAACATAAGAAAACCAGTTTCTGTAAGATTTATTTTAATAAATTACTTATATTGCAACTTCCTCTCTGTTTGTGAAAATGACCAAGAATCTGTGCTTTTTTTCACCTCTTCGGTGACTGAACCGCTCAAGAATGTGATTTCTCTTCACATATTATATAAACGAATCCCCAAGGCCAGGAAATGGATAAGAAACACAATGACTCCATGGACCTTGTGGGAACCACACTCATTTATGGAAAACCCTCTGTTTTGAGTGACATCAGTGCCACAGACTTAGGCGTGCTCCCTCTTACAAATCTGTGTATATCTTTTCCCATTCCTTTTTATCTATCGGCGGGTGGGGAAGAGGAACACGACAAAGGGGACAAAATGTGAAAGCAGTAAACAATGGGGGGATGATTGACAGAAAGAAGGGAAGTTACGCTTGGGAAGGAAAGGGGGAGGGAGAGACAGTGAAGCATAGCAGCGTCTTGAGATTTTAAGGCAGAGGGAGATGAAGCTGGAAGTATCTGACAGCTGTGATAATTGTGCTTTTTTTTCTTCTTACTGAATATCCCTGGAATGTAGGAAGAAATAGAAACACACAGAAGGATACGGAGAAGGAGGAGGAGGCCGGAGCACGGGGCGATGGAGTGAGGTCAGCAGATAGCAAAGAAAGGAGCAGAGCTGGTTGGAAGAGGTACAACACAGCAAGAAATACACATGGAGGCAGTAAACAGAGGGAGAGGATGGGTTGTTACCATCTGCAGGGATTACTCTGCCCTCACCCAGCGGCGTTTTATACAGCAATTGTAGGATTTGGACTTTTATGAGCACGAGGAAGAGATTGGTCTCTGGAAGAAGAGATTCAAAGAGGGAAGTTGAGATTGGGCATGCTGCCAAAATCAGCAAACCCATAATGAAAGACAGACAGTTGGTTGTTTTGATCAAATCCAGGTCCACTGTGTTGTTCTATTTCGCTGCCTCGCAAGTTCGCTTCTTTCTGTCAAATATCCTGTACAGATAGTTTGTGAAACTCAATGCGAATAAACAACGGACCTCATTTCCTCGTTCTTTCTTAGCTGAATAAAAGAGACTAATAAGCATTTAGTTGATAAAAATGAGACTGACCACTGTTAACTTTTTAAATACGTCAGAAATAAAAGTGATAAATCCCACTACACTGTTTAATTTGTTCATAAACACAGTTTCAAAGATGAGGAGCTATATGTGTTGGTCAAACTGATCATTATTATCCCATGCTGCTCTACAGAGGGCTTTAAGCATCTCTTCACTAATTGTTTTTGTTTCATGGTCCACACCTTCACTGCTTCGGTTCACTCGCACTGCTCTTGTCAGCATTGTTTAAGCAGCAGTTAGCAGTGAAACGCTTGGAGCGAGCAGTCTGCTGGTGAAGACAGTGGAGCTTTTAGCATTTAAAGACCAAACAACGGACCACAGCTCACAAAGACCTTTTAGACTCAGATCTTAGGTCAGTCCGAATTTAGATGTTAAGACAATTTCACAAAAGCAAAGACTTACTTCACTTTTTTTTTAAACAACTCAACATAAATATGGTCACTTCCTGGGTTAGAACCTCATCATCCCACATGGCAGTCCACAACTAATGCCAACAAGCCACCAATCCATTCTGTTAAAACTGACAAAAAAAGTGTTTTGTTGCCTCTTACCTTGGTCACATAATCCCGCGGCACATAACATTTACGTGGTGTGTAAATTTCATGCTTTCAAAACGTGTAACTTTCACGCCTTGACAGCCCAAAGCGTGGCTATTTCACATTTTGCTGTGATACTGGGTTGAGCATAAACCTAGGCTAGCAGCGTAATGAGTAGTTTATGTGCTTTACATTTGGAAGTAGTAAAGATTGTAGTAAACAGCCAACAGTGGCACAGCAGGTTTGGCTAATGAACCAAAATCTGCTTCTTTTGTTGAATGAACGGAAGAACAGGACGAGGTCATCATCACAGGATGACGTTGAATCCATCTTTTTTTTTTTTAAAGAATGTACTGATACCAATCAATTCATAATTTTTTTTAAACAAATGTTTCAAATTTGCATTGTGCCGGTATGAATAGTTTTGATATGAAATATTCACAAGGGATCATTGTGAGACATGTAAGACTTCTGTTTTAACATTCGAATAGCATGATTGATATATCGTTGCAAATATCTGCTGTTATGCCCAGACTAAACTTTGTCGTGATTATCTATAGTTCAACAAGCAAAGATATCAACTATATCTAGTGGTAACCGTTCTGAAGAACTGAAGAAGCCTTTCACATAAGATGTGAAACCTCTCCGAGAATTTGAAGCAAGTCCAGTTGTCTTTGGATAACAGAGACTGACCATCACCTGGAAGAAGGAGAATCTTCACTGTCCTCGAGAATCTTCATGCTTATCTGACTGTTAGCTAAACTAATTAAACAAACTACATCTGATTTGATTCATGTGCTCCCGGGTTGCAGGCTCTGAACTTAACTAACAAGGTTAAAGCCGGCGGACACAGCTGCTTTCACATTTAATGATATCATTCGAAGGATAAAAAAAAATGTTGTGTCTTCTAAATCTGCAGACAGTTTCTGTGTTTGCTTGTGTTTTTTCTATTAAATGCTGTGCTTGTGTTGTGTCGAAGCTGTCCTAATCTGCTTGTTTGCATGTGGTGTAGTGTGTACAGCTCTCAGAAACAAAGGTTAAAAATCATGTCTGTATGCATAAATATTTCATAAGTGGGGCAAGTTGAAGGTCTCCTGCATCTCAAACACAAACTGTTTTGATCTCAAATGTAGCTGAAAGTAGTGCTTAAGTGGCCAAACCAAGTGTGCCAGAAGTCTTGAAACGCAGCCAGTGGAGTTATATAACTCCCATAGTTAGAGTCACGCTGCAGCTATTTGATGGACAGCAACACACTCATGGATTGAGCTGGCCTTTCTCACACGTATAACATTATATTAGGACTCCTCTCGGAGATTAAATGGACAGATAGACATCTATTTTGTCCAAGTATTTGCTATCAGGCTGATAGAATACGTGTTACACAGAAGGTATGTTATCCTTCCTGTGAGCTGCATCAGACAGAACAGTATTTATTTTTATTTTTTTATTTTCTGCCTCAAACTGAATATTAATCCAGCAAGTATATAATGAATTCCAAACATATTATGTAATCTTTTTTCCCTTCAAGTTTCTCCTCTTATCACCTCGTCTTCTTTCCTTCCTCTCTTCCAGATTCCTCCCCTCGGTCCATGTAAACCCTGTTCCCACCCACCGTCAGCTCACCTTCGCACCACGGGTTGAAGACCATGACGATGTTCTTCGCGGAGTTGTGAGTGGTCGTGGCCTCTCCCTTCAGAGAGCCAGTTGTGACGGTGAGCCCGTACAGGCCGACCACAGCGGTCGCGGGAGAGTTGATGGACATCTTGATCTTGTTGCCGCTCTGCTCCACGACCTTGGCCTCCCAGCGTTCGTCCTCCAGGTGCTCAACCAGTGGAATGATGACATGGGTGCCTTTGGACACCATGGGTAGGGGACCTACACCACACAGTTTATAATAAGCTGAATGAGAATGCATTGGTAAAGTACAAAAAAACAAAGAAACACTAAAAATATTTGTTACAATGACAAGCCTGATGTATTGTATTATATCTCATATTATGTGGTACAATATGCTCTTTTGAATTTATGTGCAGATTTCTGATCTTTTTTTTTTTTTAACATAAACTTACAAATCGTACTACTCTCATATTGATGCATTCAATATGAAATTATAGTCAGGAGACGGTTGCTTAGCTTAAAATGAAACCTGTAAACAAGCCAGCAGTCTCATGGCAGTAATCGACTGATGTGTAAATGGTATCTTTCTTCTCCTCCAACTCAGTTGCATGTAAAAAATGTATGCAGTTGATTTGCCAGCAGAACTGTAAATGCTCTTGCATACATGTAATTGAAAAAATATTTCATGAATAAAACCTTTAAAACAGTCTAGGACCTCATTGTCTATAAATGAACAACAGATTATTTCATTTGAAATGAATAAACCTTTGAAGGTCGAACAAAAAATGCTACTTTTCCGCGTTACTGAAAGTCATCTTGACAGCATATATGTACGAAGGCCAAAGTCCTGAGACTGTTCATGTTTCACGGAAATGGAGTACATCACTGTGACATGCATGGAAAGAGGAAAGGTAGAACCCTTTGTCAGTAAGTATTCCAAGTTTGGTCGCTTAATGTACATCGGCACCGGTATCATACATCTTTTTGTGACCACTGGTTTGAGACCATTTGCAAATTCAGCATTGGACCAGAAACATGGTCAGAGTGGCACATCAAAGTTTGTGTCCAGTTTTTCTGGAACAGAAAGAAGTCAGAGTTAAATTGGATAGTGGTTGAAGATAGTGTTGATGCAGGTATGAAACCTGCGCGTTATCATCTCACTCTTCAAGAACTAAAGTGCCATCGCTCTACAGTGTAGGTCGAATGTTTTCTCTCAGACATCTCAGAACATCACAGCAGAACTCGGGGTTGACCGTTTGACCCTTTGGGGACAAATTCACGATGCACAACCCCACGAATGTCAAAGAAAACCCAACGGGTTGCACTCCTGACCTGAGGCGCTTTCTTCGGACGTTGAGGTTCTGCCCCGTTTACAACGCAAATCTCACTCAAAACGCCTCGCCTGGTTTATTGATGTGCATTCTCTTCTCAAGTCCACAGTGAAATCGCAGATGTGCTCATACCAGTAGTCACAAAAACATATGTACCTCAGGTGCTCTTGATCAATCGACCAAACTTGGAATACTTACTGGAGACACATAGTTTTCCCTCCTCCCTGAACGTCGCTTTGCTGTGCTTACATTCAGAAGCAACAGGAGCAGTCTCTGGACTATTTGATCGTACATCATGTATTTGTTAACTACAGTATACACGCATAGTCTTGTGTGCAAACAAAATATCTTTAAATAACATTTTCTTTAAAACATGGGTGAAAATTCAGCTCGCAAGGAATCACAGTGCTCTTCATTTCTCTTTAATTTTTTCATTCTTAGCGAACTTTAAATCAAATTTGCAGCAATGTCGGAGGAAAGACATCCTGCAACATGTGTTTGGAGAAAGAGTGCACTTATTCATGTTGTAGTAATAGCTAATCATTTCCAATGAATGACAACCATACCAAACTGTAAACCACACATGCATCACAGCCCTACAGCGGGCAGTTGCGTAGTTTCTCTGAATAAACAACATTATGGAGCTGGAAAACCTCCAACACTGCACTACCCACACATCCCTGCCTAAAGCAAAGCCTAGATATGTCTGGGTTGTCTTCAAACAATTTCCTTAAATGCTCCTTTTTCAGTGACTTCATATTTTGCTACGGAAAAACAAGCCCACGAGCAGGATTCAAACTTATTGGATGGTTTCCTCTGAGTAATTTGCTTTGTGGCATCCTGCTGTGCTGCCATTTTCTGCAGCGAGTATAGCGTTTACCAAGAAACCATTGTTCTCCATCTGACTGCATCGAGGACTCCCCACCCTTCCTCTCTTACCTCTGTGTATTTTTCGGGAAATCAATGAAAAACACTGTCAACTGGAACAACTTTGTCTTCATTGAAAAAAGGCTCTGAATTCTCATTCAGCCTTCTGATTGAACAAAATAACAGCTCGCAAAGCTACAATTATACAAATCTCTGCTTTTTAAGCAACACTTAAAGCCTTTTCCCTGCAAATGTGAGTGTGAAAATGATGGTAATCGGTGTTTGTTGAATATAGATGGATGTGTTAATTCCTTTTTCTCCTTCTCTTTTACTGTGTAACTAAGTCAGCAGCAGGTGAAAGCAAATCAGTTCTGTGTGCTGATGTAACGGCCATTTATTCCCTAATGTGTTGTACGAAGCCTGTAAATACCAGAGGAGGGTGTCCGGTGTCCTGGGGTCTGGAAACCGTTAACACTGTGGGCTGTTGGGAGGAATCCAAAACTTGTGGTGTAGCTACAGTTGAACTGCTGCTCAGTTTAGACGTGCAAGGTATGCGCAGCATTTTAACCACATTTCTCATGCTCTGAGCAGTCAGGGGTTTGTTCCTTTGTGTTTTCACGTGCAGCTAATATCAGTAAAAGGTTCAGTCTGACATTTTTACAAAGGGAAATTAGTTTATGATGGATTGTAGCACTCCAACAACAAGCATTTGTTTGTTTGACTAATCACCTCACCCATGTCTGATAAGCAACTGTTGTACCACACATCATGTCCAAATATGTTTATTTTAACAAATCTCATACATTGCGGTGTTTATCCGCTACTTTTAGCAAACTATTTCAACTGCTTATGTACATTTAGTCAGGTATTTCACTTGTTTGTTGACTTTTACTATGATATTTCAACTGTTTATTTACATTTGGTCAGGTATTTCATCTGTTTATCTACTTTGAAATCAGATATTTCCACTGTTTATCTACATTTGGTCAAATATTTCAACGTTTTATCTACCTTTAGCCAGATATGTCCACTGTTTAGTTAATTCCATTGTTTATCCAATACTTTCCGCACTTCACGTATTTATCAGCTGCTGTAGCACAACACTGGCTTATTTCTTTCTTCTTCTGCATGAGGCATGTTTTTGGGCCCCCACCACTAGAGTACTAAACTTTCAGTATAAGCACTTTGATAAGAAAAAAAGACACCTGTACTGATGCTACTGATCAAACTGATGATATTCCTTTACACTTTATGTATTCAATTCTATTTTGGTATTAAATTAGTCTCAAACCTGTTTTCAGGTGCAGGTGCAGCTTGTCAGTGTCAGCATTGAAGGGCCTGTTGAGTTCCAGCTCCATCTGGAAGGTCTGTCCTCTGCGAATGATCAGCTCGTCCCCATGATAAAGGTCGGTGTGATGCTCCTGTCTGTTCTGACCCGTCTTTGAGCTCAGAAGGTCCACCGAACTCACCGACAACTTCATTTCTGAGAGAGGAAGGTTGGATATCAAATGTAGAATGTGACTATATTGCTCCTGCTAATGATGTCTTATATTTGTTGGAATTGGCATGATATACTCAGGATACAAAATCTGCGCAGAGAAAAGTTCCATGCATTTTAATAGACAGAGACTACCTTCCATTTCCTTTGCCTCTCCATTCTCAGGCTTTAGGTTGCTGGGCTCTGGGACCGGGGCAGGTGCTGAGGGTTTGGTCACGTCCACATCATAGGAGCTACTGTTCTGACGCTTACAGCAGCACGGGCACATCTTCCTGAACCAGCGACGACAGCCTCCCTCTTCCTGCTTCTTCTCCCCGTTCTTCTGAATGGTCAGCTCCACCCTGGTGGGCGGGGCTCCTCCAGGAAAACGCCCAATCTCTGACGCGCTTCTTACTGTCAACCGCTCACCTGGCATGCTGGAAGACACGTAAAAAAAAAATTGCTATTTCATTTTCAGGAGTAAAATTTGGGATACCAATCAACACAATTATATGAAACGCAGATAAGACTTGGGAATTATTCTGCTTTTATAAGCAAATTGTAAAGTAAAAGGTGGAGTAATAATGACCACTGAATGATGACTGATGTAATCCCAGCAGTCGACTTATTACTAGCAATTTGTTTAAACATAAATGCCAAACATGGAACAGTTCTACCTTCTCTAATGTAAGAATGTGTACCTTCTTGTCATACATGAAGGTAAACTGAATATGTTTAGGTTTTGGACTGTTTTCAAAACAAACAAAAAAGCAAGATGAAGACGTCACCTAGGCTTCTGAGATTTTGTGATATACATTTTGCACAATTGTCTGACCTTTCATACAACAAACTATTCATTAATTATTTAAGAAAATAACAGATTAAGGAGACATATAGTTAACGTTTTTTTGCAACTTTATGTGCAGTCCCCAACCTAGGTAGTGTTAAGGCAAGAAAGTATCACTCTCCATGTGCTGTCTAAATGTATTTCTGTGATAGAGAATAAGTTGAGGCTTTTTAGTCAAACTTCTGAAACAGAGGTCATTGTAGAGGACATGTGCTTCAGTACATTTTATTCCACTGAGACTCTGTATTCATAACAAAGTGATTAACCAAATATTTCCCCATCATGAAACAGCCTTTATACTTTTCTTTGACTTTTTCCCACAACTACCATGTTCCCGACTTGGACTCAACACGCCAGGCTTTCTCAAAGCATTCTGGGGTATTTAGTGTTTGTTCTCGTAGGGTACACTCCCTGTGTGATCTAACTCATACAAACAGCTGGATTCCATCTGCAGCAGCCCAGCAGCTGGAGAGCTTTGTGTCTTTGTGTGCACATGTACTGCGGCTGTAGATGTACAGTACAGTACATCATGAACATTTATCACGCTGTCACATCCACACCCTCACTCACTGCACTAATAATCACAGAGGAATTAGATCATTTGTCACATTGAAGATAAGCCTGTCCTTCCTGCCCATCCTCACATTTTCCACGCAGGGTCAAATGTCACATACCAAATGTTGGGAAAGTGAAAAAAAAGTGTTTAATAAAAAGAAAAGTTCAATGTGGAGGACTTTCTGCTCATCCCCCTCTTCACCAGCTGCATATTCTCTCCATCCCAACGTAAAGCCACACAAAGGTGCAGCACTGCATGCAAAGAAAAATCTATTTTACCCAAACATTAAGGCACCAATGAAGTTTTGCTAGCTCTTGTAAAACAGCCATGAACTGTAATGAGCAGCTGTAATGTATATAGTCAGGAAAAATGCAGCATTGTTAAGTAAACACGTATTGGAGACGCTTGGTTTATAGAGTGATTACTTTCCTTTTTACAAACAGCCTTTCCTTTTCTAAGCCCTGCCCCCCCCCCCATTACTGCTGTTGCTACTTCTGTCAAACTTTCCAATCTAGTTTAGGTGGTTTACAGTAATATGGTGAATGATAGCAAAACTGTTAGTCATTATTTAAAGGGTGGGTCTGCGATTTCACAACGGTCCAACAAACAGGGACCGAATGCATAAAATGTATTTTACTTTGCGGACTGACAATTCCACTGTCGATTTCATCACCTCGCAAAATAGCACGACGTCATTATGACTGATCAAATTATATCTGCAGCTCAGTTTTTTAATGTGTCCACCTAATTAAAATGTTGTTCTTGTGATAAGGTCCTGCAAACTGACTTAGTAGGCACATTTATATTGACTGAGCATGGACAATGATTTCTTGTTCTTGTTAGCATGTGATCAGTAAGCATCTCTACACATCTTTTTTATACTTACAAATTTTGAGTTTGCCAAGTGAAGCTAAAATTTGAGGTTGGATGGGTGATGTGAGGTGTCTGAGGAAAGTTACTGCATATTTCATACAGACAGACAGTAGTGAGAGAGTCTTTGATAAAGCGAATGTAGCTGCTTTACCATTGATTTTTCACGGTTAAATATTTGAGGAGGCTATCAAACAGGCTGAGCAGATGGATTTGGGGGAAAAGACATAGCGAAGTTATGTGAAAGAGTTCAAGGGGCAGCTAACAGCTGAGGAAGAGGTGGTAGGGAGCGGCGTCTCACAGTGTCAAACCCTCAAAATCATGCTTCTGTTAGTGCACCACCTGTGTACGTTTTTATATCTTGGTGGGGACTTCAACCTGAATACACACCAACCCACCGGGACATGCGCCACTGTGGGGACAAAGATCGAGATCCACAGAGGAAGAGTCTGCTTTTTTTAGGGTTAAGTCTTGGTTTTAGGGTTAGAATTAAGTTAAATTAGAGTTAGGATGAGGGTAAAGGTTAGGATTGGGGATTTAGATGTGATGGGAATGCATTCAGTCAGCGGCGATAGTGAAACAAATTTGTGTGTGCGTGACATTATGTTCACTTCCAATTTTTCAACTCTGACTTCCTGAGTTCATCCGCTGATCAGATAACATCCCCTCATTGGTTTCTAATATTTGGCAGAAACATTCATAAACATTGTGAGAGAAACAATGGATTAAATCAGCTGCATGTTTGACAGCTTGCACTCCACCCAAAACTGAAGCCATACTCAGTGACCCTCTAACTTAAGTACAAAAAAAAAATTAAAAAAAAAAAAAAAAAGGAACTAACATGCAGATTAAAAAGATGTAAAACCCCCTTTCTGTTAACACACTTTAACTTCATTATGCAGGGTTCAATTTCCATTCACTTTTCAACCAACTCAGACTAAATAATTGGCGTGATAAAATACAAAATACACATATAATTGGCCCAAAACTACTGCAAAAATGGACTCTTTTCAAATATAACTGAATAAATGATTTTCTGGCTGTTTCGTTAGTAATTTGTGTCTGGACAGGCCTTTTAAAATTCAGCATTATCTCACTACTGCACCTACTACTGGCCTAAAATTGGCCAATTAGAGTTATCCATTGAACCCCTTAAAACCATGAAAAGCCATTCCACAAACCCAATTTTTTGGCAGCCTTGCTCTTCCCTCACACTTTAATGCACAAAGTTAAATGGGTCTATAATACGGGCATCAGCCAAGCTTGAAATGAAGTGTTCTTCATCTTGTATCCACTTCCTCCATTGTGCTGTGCCCTCTCCTGCTGCAGCCCTGCACTTCTCTTTAGTCAGTTTGTGTTGGCATGCTGGTATGGCTGATATGCCTACTGGGCGCTGAGATAAGTGCTGCAAATTGAACTCGACTGGTCGCAAACAAGAACACCAACTTTAAAAGTCCAGGCATGTTTGTCTGGGGATGTGGGTTAAGTTAATTGATTCTTAAATTCGAAAAGAAAAAAAAAAATTAAATGTCACAGTAAATCCCTGAAATTTCAACATAAATAACAGAAAAACAAATTGTTTAAATCCTTTAAAATCCTCCAGATTTCTGAGGGAAAAGAAAAAAGGATCAGCTGCAGCTGCTTGGCTGCAAACCAATGAGGCTGAAGGCATGGACATATTTCAAGTAATTGACTGTGTTTTTAATTAAACATGAAAAATATTTTTTAACAACAAACGGAGTTCAGACAGATGAAGAGGCCTCCTCTTCTTCAACTCCAAAGAATCAGGTGAGGTGAAGAATTGGATTTTTGCTGGATATGAGAACAAAAAAAATTCTAATTGAGCTTCATTAAGATCTATAAGACATTAAAAGTGATGAAGTTCAATATAGGTATGAAAATACTTGGAAGAGGGCCACATTTTAAATTGAATTGTATATTTTCAAGTAGTCTGCCCTTTTCTAAATGGGCTAAATGTCTCTTCCTTTAATGGATCTGTGGAGAATTATCCTATAAAACTTTCACTGCAGGCTACTCGCGCACCGCTTCAAGTTAAAGTTTATCGCAGAAGAAAAAGAAAAAAAAAAGAAACGAGTGACTGAAAACCTTACTTTGTCTTCGTGGATTATTCTTTGGATCAGCCGTGAAACGTCTGCTTCGTCCGCAGTAATAATCTCTCAGCTAGTCTATGAAAACTTGTGGAAACTTTTTTTGCTTGACTCGCTCCCGTCTTAGACCAGAATACTAACAAGCCTGTAAGGAATGTACTTTAAGCCGTTACACGCCCCTCTTCGTCACAGCTCAGCCCACCCAGCCCCACCCTTTGACGGGGTGAAGTTTCCCACTTCCACCCGGGGGGTCCGGCTCTGCGGAGTGCGGCTTGGTGCGTCGAAGATCGCAGTCACTCGTTCAGCGAA
This sequence comes from Brachyistius frenatus, assembly GCF_029030835.1. NCBI lineage: Eukaryota > Metazoa > Chordata > Actinopteri > Embiotocidae > Brachyistius > Brachyistius frenatus. The sequence continues at coordinate 629,670 of NW_027210698.1, forward strand.
GTGATGAGCTCACACTACACGCGGGTAGAAGAAGAGTGAGAAGAGAAAGTTTGTTACGCGCTACTTTCCCGTTACAGGAAGGGAGTGGAGGCTGCAGAGGGACAGCAGCGGATGGGAGAGAGGTTAGGATTTCACGCTTCAATCTGCCCTAAAAAACTAGACTGTACACACCCAGTAAAAACAACAGGTCAAGTCAGAGGGAAAACTCTGACCATTCATATAATGAGTGCTCTACACATAAATCATAACAATGTTAAGATGAACCATATGGATCACATTGTTTCATATACAGGCTATGATATTGGTGGAAGAAGGTCCTTAAGTAAAAGTACTAATCGGTTACCACACTGTGGAAATACTCCACTACGACTAAAAGTCCTTTATTCAAAACTTCAGTGAAGTAAGTGTATGTGAGTTTCATCAGCAAACTAAAGCATCAAAGGCAGAAGTACACACTATTGCAGTAAATGCTCTCTGTCAGTGTTTTATTATTATATGTGAGGTTTTGGGGTTAATATTACACCTGCATTAATGTGCATTTACCACTGTAGTTATTTAAAGTCATCCTTATTTTAACTACTTTATGTAAGTTGGATAGTTTATTCTGGAGTAAAATAAAATTTTCATATGTTTGTATTGTTTCTGATCTGTAAGAGCCACATGTAGCCTTTCTAAAAAATGTTTTAAAAACAACTCAAAAACTCTAAATAGATTGTTTAGTTTACAAAGTAGAAGATTTTTTTCAGCCCTTAAAGGAACATTTAATCCTTCAGTTCTGAATCCCTAAATATGGAGATACATGGTTTTCACTGGACACTCAGAGTATGAACAACCATAATCTTAACTAAAGCTGTCAGATAAATGTAGTGGAGTAAAAAGTACAATATTTACCTCTGAGATGTAGTGAAGTATGAAGTGGTGTCAAAGGCAAATACTCAAGTTTCAAATACATCAGATTTGTACTTAAATACAATACTTAAGTAAATGTACTCAGTTACATTCCACCACTGATACATTATAGCCACACTTTTACATAGTTATGGCTGCAAACATAAGGCTAAGAGGCAGCATGTCTGTATCCAATAAAAAAAGACCAAAATAACCAGAAAAACCACAGTTTTACTTTTATGTTACTTTTTACTGTTACTTTTTTCACTTCCCCTTTCAGTTCTTCTTTCTTTTTTAGTTTGTAGGAAAATCCCAAAGGACAAACCAATTCTGACCTCTGACTCATTTAAGTCCCATCCTCAGTTCAAACCACCTGACTACAAGGCCACAATAGCAGACTTTAAGTCAAGGGAAGATTTTAAATGTTGTTTCAAAGTGCCAGATTATCGCATATGGTTTATTTCAGTCCAAAACATAATTTTTTTTAAAAAAAGCACAAGATCATTAACTGTTTACGCCAGGTGATCTGGCTCATGGATTCCAAGAGAGAAACTGTTTTTGATTCTGTTGGTGGTGGATTTAATACCACATTGTCTCCTGGTAATGTGGGAGTGGGCGGGTCAAGCAGTCTGATTCAGGGTTGGAGAGAAATTAGACAAGATAAGTAGGTTGGAAAAATCAACAGAAAATACCAAGTGAACAGTACAGCAACAAAGAGGACATCACTAAAAGTAACATGTCACACAGGCAACTTTTCAAATATGCACAAAATATAAGAGTTTCATATTACGTGAATGATTTACTGTGATACAAAAATTAATTTAAATTTTTAATCATTGACCAAGAGGCCCTGTCAGGTATTTAAATGGCACTGTACGAAACATGAAACAGAGCCATGTTTATTCATGTGTTAGTTATACCAAGTCAAAATGTCTGCTGTGAAAATGGCCTACTTTAAAAAGAAACCTATAAATGAATTAGACAACATTGAGGAACTGATTCATAAATTTTGTGACAATATCGTCAGTGAAACTATTTTTGATAAGTGTTGTTGCTTACAGCCACACAGTATTTGTATTTTGAAGAGTGCAGACCATTTACCAGTCTCATTGTTGATGCTGCTGGCTTGACGGCAGCATGATGAATGGCACCGGCGACATTTGCAGCTTCTGCAGGGCGGTGGGCGTGAGAGGAAACATAAAGGTGACTCGGGTTCGCTGAGTATCTGAGTATAACAGATGGGAACCGGTCCTGCTCTTACACGTACGTGGGAAACCAAACAGCAGCACTAGGCTCACAGAAACTCCCTGACTGCAGGAGACACATTAGGATTTAGAAGAAGAGAGTCCTTTGTGTTAAGAAAAATTGTATTAATAAAATGAATGAGAAATCAGTGATGGGATAAGCGGGTGTCGTTCATTGTACGTAAAAATGTTTGGTATGAGCAGTGATCTTTCTCTGCAAACATACCGGACAATAGGATTGTCCCTGAGTCAAGGAGTGTCAGTGAGAATATTTTTGGTATGTGCTGTTTTGACACGACTCTGTTAAATAATAATCAAGTTGTTCTGACCTTTTTTCCCAGGCGGATGTAAAAAGCACAACAAAGCCACAGCACACCCACCTTTATTGTGTGTTTTAAATTAAAAATGATAATTAAAAAAATAAATCAGAACATTCTATACGCCTGTATGATGCCAACGTATTATACTCCCATGTACATTAGCGGCCAACTACCATTACTTATAGCTTGAAGACTGAAAGCCAACACAGGGTCGAAATGGAGCTCAGGGAATCAATATTCTATGGACACTATTCATGTTTTGACGTACTGCCATTTTTTTTCAGTTTAACACAGCTAGCAAATGAGGTAGGCTTGGCTAACCAAGTCTGGCTATTTAAAAAAAAAAAAAAAAAAAAAAAACGACATCTTTTAGGCTTATATATCTTATATATATATCTTATATAGGCTGTAGGCTCATTGGACAGCAGGTCTGTTTGTTGAAATATCTTGAAACAAGGAATGGAAACAGGATAGCTGACTTGCAAACCAATATCTGGCTGTAGTTCCCTATTTAACGGACAAGTAGCTGATGTGTACGTTCTTTTCATCTAACTCGCCAAAAACACAAGTAGGCGTTATTACATTTCCATTACAATTCCTTTAAATTGAGATTTGCTGATGCAATTTATGAATTGTTTGTTTTTAACAGCAATTGAAATAACTGAAGTGAAAGCATTATTCTCCCTCACCCACACTATTTCACAAAAATAAATTATAATTTTAGATGAAGACCGAAGTTACAGAGTTATTCAATGATTATTTCTAAAAGAATATTGCTCCTATAATTAATGGGCGTGGAGTATTTAACAGATTTATAATGAAGCTCTGACTCATAACAATGTTTAGTCTGTGACATCAACAGCTCTGTGTGTGTTGCAGAGATGTGAGGAAACTTGTCTACGTGCATCTGTGGGGCTCTTAAAGTTTTGTCAATTGCAGAGATCATTCACAGTTTGCTGTGTGGCAGCTGAGTCATGTGCTACTGCAGTTGCTCTGGAGATGAACACAAACAGACAAAGCCAACAGGAGCTGTGCTGTTGAACAAACGATTTCTCTCTTTCTCTGTCTCTCTGCTCTTCACCCCCGTTGTTGCTATTTTAAACTGAATCTTGAGCATGTAAGATTAAGTGTCTGCTCTGCGTATTAATGACAGATCTAAGTCTTTTCTGACAGGAAATCCTTTTTTTCCCTGAAAAGAAAATTTTATGATTTACTAAAGAACAGATCAGAATTGATTCTTTTATTATACGTTCAATGCATTCTTTGAATTTTGCCTTTCTACATCAGTTTTTTTCTTTTTTCTTTTTTCATGTTAAAGATCTTTTGGAGAGCGTTTCTTTGGGATGGGACTTGAGCCCAACTAAAGAATCACCTGAAAGTGCACCTCAAATAAATCTTTCCCAAATCTTTTTCTTATCACATTGATGCATGATGAATCAAGTAGTTGCAGAAGCACTAAGAATCTGTTGTATAATGTCGAAGGATTGTTCCTTCCCTAATCGTGCGATTTATGTTGTCACCTTCAAACCACAAAACGAAAGGCTACTGCAGTAAACTGCATCAATATTCAGAAGGATCTGGGGAACTTTTGCAGCTTCTTTAGTATTAGGTTCATGTTTTACCAAGTCAGGGGTCTCCAACCATTAGCAGCATAGCTACTGGTTGAGTTTGTGTTTGTTGAATATCGATTTATTATTACTCACATAAGAGAATCTTATTCAGCTGCTTTGGTGGAGCTCTGCTGTTATTCAACATGAGTAGCTCTCTGACAATTTCATTTTGTCAGTGTAGCTCTCAGAGGAAGAAAGGTTGGAGACCCCTGTACTAAGTTCATTTTAAAGCTGTAGTGTGGGACTTTTACAAATAATGGGGAGTTTTACTAAAGCATACAGAGTCTTTACATCCTTTGTCAAGCGTGGTATTCCAATATGATAATTGCTCCATTGGGCAAAGCATGTGTACCACAGACTTCTGGCCACTGAGCCGGCTAACTTCTGGTTGTCCGTTGCATACTCTCTGTACTCTGTGCCCAAGGGACAAGGCCAAAAACCAACATTGGATGGCTGTGATCTTCAGGCCCTCGCGTGGCACAGCATTGAAACAGATACAATTCTGTAGTGGAAATCATAGTCTGGGCTAAGAAACACTTCTAAAAACCATTGTCTGTGATTAGAGTCCATCGCTGCATCCACAAATGCAGGTTAAATCTCTACCGTGCAAAGAAAAAAATCATATATAAACACGATCGAGAAGCACCGCCGCTTTCTCTGGGTCCAATCTAATTTAAGATGGACTGAGGCGAAGTGGAAAACTGTCCTGTGGCCTGATGAATCCAAATTTGAGATTCTTTTCAGAAATAATCTGACATTCAGCTCATATTCCACTTTTCTGTTCACTTTACCTGTGAAAAGCCAATTTTCCATTCTGATCAGAAATGACGACACTATAACTTGCATCACCTCTGATTCATTTACCTGCTTTCTCAAACATAAAGTGTAGCCAGGACTATGTCATTTTTCAGGGGAAGCGTACTGATGTCATCATGATGGGGGTGAATGTGTCATTGTTATTTCACATTTGTGTCTCGTCGTTATCAAGAGCTTTAGATTTTAAGTGTTAAGTGTGTGTGATCTGTTTTGCCTGTTTGACATCAGTTACTTCAATGTTAAAAAGAGTACATTGAATACCGCATATATACTGTATTTATATAAACACTGCGCTCATCCAAAGACACAAATAGAGATGTGATACAACTATTGTAACTGAACGAATAAATCCAAAAGAGTATGTCATTAATTTGGTCATCCCTTCCTTCATTTGCTGAAATCTCTATATTAAACATTAAAGAAAGCATTTTTAGACATCTTTTTCTTCTATATCTCAGTCTGGCACTTAAAAGATTAAATTATTTATTTATTTATTAAAAAGCTCATTAAAACCACTGTCAATGACCTTCAGTGAGTTTACACATTGAAAAACAGCTGCCTCATTTGTGATAAATATGCAGCTGGCTCCTGAGGCTCTTTTGTTGGACAGTGATTGTGTAAGGTCTGACGTCAGGAGCTCTGGTAAAGTCACAAGTCATTGGTGTTAAAGTTGGATTCCTGGTCTTCATCTATTTTCTTTGTGATTGAGTCACATGCCTTGAGCTCAGGCCCACACCTCAGTGAGGTTTACATATTAGCACATACACAGCCGTGAGTCATTCTTCGAGGAAAGTGACCATGCTGCCCCCTGCTGGTAGCAACCAACAACATAGACACACATATGCTGTGCTGTTGTTCTAAGGTCTCTGTCTCTCTTTGTGTTACTTGAGGGGGGGGGGGGACATTGTTCCTGTAGAGATGCATCACTCCTTTTGATCCTGAACATGTTTCGACTAAAAACAGTCCTGATGTGAACTTTAAATCTCTTCCTCCATGTTCTCAGTCCAGTAAGCTGTAGCAGAAGGAGGTTCTTGTGAGCTTTTGTTTCATTGGGTATTAATCATGAAAAAAACAGAGAACAAGTTCTGTTATATACATTTTTTCAGAATAATTTTTTTGTACACAAAATCTCAATTTAAACTGTATTTCATCATCCCTTTATATGTGGAAACTCTATTTGTTGTATATAATGTGTGTGTTTGGAGAAAGCATCAGGTTACAACTGACATTTTCCACATATTTACAACCAAATGACAAAACTCTGTCCAGGCAGGGAAACTGCTCCAAAAATATGTTTAAAATCCAGATGTGCAAGGATATATGCGTAAAAGCTCCCCAGCTGGATGTCTGAGTGCTCTCCTGCATGATGGCTGCCACCACCAGGTTCTTCAGCATGAACTGGGCCATCACCACGAAGCTGGCAAAGTAGAGCGGAGATGCTCAGAGCAGGTATCTGGAGTAACCTTTGACCCTGGGGGGACACTCCCTCAGTCTGTCCTGGAGACACACAGCAAGACTTGGTTCTCTCTCTGGCTGCAGGGGTGTGTGAGCTTAACCCCAACTAGGACTTGGGCTGAGGACGTCACTGCTTTTTCAGTGCTGAGACGATAATGTGTGTACATATCTTGTGTGTGTGTGTGTGTGTGTGTGTGTGTGTGTGTGTGTGTGTGTGTGTGTGTGTGTGTGTGTGTGTGTGTGTGTGTGTGTGTGTGTGTGTGTGTGTGTGTGTGTGTGTGTGTGTGTGTGTGTGTGTGTGTGTGTGTGTGTGTGTGTGCATCACACCGCATGCTGGTCATAATGCTCGACGCCCATCATCAACACACTGAGGACGATGAGGAGACTGTGATGACGAGGTCATGGTACTTGTTGGTGCACACAGTGTGAATGTTGCACCGCTTGGGGGAGTACGACTCGTAATACGGTGCCCCCACAAGCTCTGAAACACACACACACACACACACACACACACACACACACACACACACACACACACACACACACACACACACACAAAGGTTGAGATACTTAAATGCACACAGACGCAGAATGGAAACAAACAGCAGGCAGAGATGTTCTACATCAACACTTTTATCCTGAGAGCGAAGGATCAGACGGAAGGTGTGAGAGAGAGTGAAGATCAAAGTGGTGTTGAAACAACCTATTAAAAAGTTACTCTGAGCTCCCAGAAGCATTTTAACACATTTCAACCAGCTGTTTGGATTTTTTTTTGTCGTCCACATTTCACTGCTTCACTCTAACATCTCTCAGCGGAAACAAAACGATGTCTTATAACATGCATGATGCCCCACAGTTCGCATAGCCAAACCCGTCTGTCTGACATCACACCAACCCCCCTTTATTTTTGCCTTGTGATATTATATATTTGGGTCCTTCTATGTTTAAATATTTGTATTTCATTCATTTACTTTCTTTACACTTTTGTTATTCATTGCTCTACTGGCATGTTATTTACCCTTTATATGTAATGATGAGTACTTGTCTACATTGCTTGTAAACTTGTTCTAATTTAATGTATTGCTTACTGTTCACTGTTGTTCAATAAAATTCTAAAAAAAAAATAACAAATAAAAAAAGGAAAGCGACATGTCATTTACTTTTTTGACAGATGAACAGATACAACTCTTACAATTGTGCAAAATGATTGCGGTCAGCTCAAATAAATTGCAATCAGGCGATTATTGTTAGCTTTTTTTTAGGCGTGTCAATATAGCTCCGATAAGAACTATAATATATGTAACTCTGTATTTTACATGTTGGGGTGATGGTAAACATGGACCAGAGGAGATCTAGTCCTCCCCATTAATGAGGGTTATTATTTTTGTACTCCTGTGTAACGTTACAATCAGCGACCCGGTTACATGTACCGGTACTGGTCCGGATAAACAAGCTCAACTACATGTGCAGGAGGCTGCAGAGAACAGGTGGAGGTGGAGGAGGTGGAGGAGGAGGAGGAGGGACATCAGTGGAAGAAAAAGACTGTCAGCTCAACCTGAGCAGGTTCAAAGTTTGAATTGACATGTGATGTAATGAATTGAAATGTGATGTAATGAATTGAAATGTGATGTAATGAATTGAAATGTGATGTAATGAATTGACATGTGATGTAATGAATTGACATGTGATGTAATGAATTGAAATGTGATGTAATGAATTGACATGTGATGTAATGAATTGACATGTGATGTAATGAATTGAAATGTGATGTAATGAATTGACATGTGATGTAATGAATTGACATGTGATATAATGCAGTGTTGTTCATGTTGCAGTCATTATATAACTAAATCAACTTCTCCACTCTTATTATCTCCACTATTGTAATACAGGTGTGTTAGAAGTAGTTGGAGACTCACTGTCTGCTGTCTCTGGTGTCCAGTTTGACTCCTGTGTTACAGCTCAGGGGGACAAGCTGGATTTATATGCATCTGTATGTTTCACTCATTGGACAAATACATTCTAATTCTATTCTGTTTTCACAAAGCAGGCTGCTCCGTCCACCAGAGAGACAGAGTACCAGTGTGACATCATGCATAAAGCTTCAGCGCCTTCAGACAGCCCCCCCCCCCCCCCAGTCTCAGACGAGAGAAGACTGCTGTTTTTCTCACAATTTTAAACCCTAATTTAACATACTTGTCTGTTTTTTTCTTTCAAATTTGGATGGGTAGTTAACAACCCATACTTCTGTGGTGTGATAAACTTAAAACTCATTTACAGTTCTACTTTACAGCATCTTTAAACTGCACTGTAACTTTTACCCAATTTTTTAGCTTGCTTCTGATGACGACGTGGACTAAAGACAGAACCACTAACAGGCCGTCCGGGATGTTCCACGGAGAACTGCAGTAGCTCTGCCGTCCAACAACCACACCGAGCAAGAACCTGCCATTAAAGAAACCAGTCAGCAACGCAGAGTTGGAACATTAGAAGGCGTTCCTGACAGCCTGCTGTCCTGTGTTGGACCTCGTGAAACCACACAGTCGAGCCAGCCTGCTGTCCTGCGCCAATCCACGGGATTCACCAGGAGACCAGCCCTACTCTGCGTAGGTCCTCCGAGACCCTCTGCCTGCCTGCCGTGCTGCGGTTCTGCCCGAACCCGTGCGGACCGGAGCGAAGCGCGGGGACGCTACACTGCTCCACTGATTGTGTTTATGCACGTTCTGTGGACGTTGATCTACCTGTCCGCTCCACGGAGGAATAAAGCCCCTGTTCTTAAGCCCACCTGCTGTGAATGTGCGTTCGGGTCCGTTTATAATACCATATCATAACAGAACTTACCACTATCATCCTTCCTGGTGTCGGGCTGTCATCGGGGTGCACCTGGCTACCACGTCGTGTTGTTCTGGTGCTCGTTTCTTTATTTTCCTGAAATCACATTTTTAACAGCAGTCCCAATAAGATCAGAGACCAACTTGAAATTATCGGTAAAATTCACTTTACCAGGAACAAGTATGGATCTGAAACACAAATCTGACCACCAACACAGAACCTGACCTCCTGTAGGTCCTTGTCTTCTGGCTCCAGACTCCTTTGATGGATGGACACCAGGACGCTGCCTGTCGGGCCTGTTTCACGTGATGTCTGAGAACTGGGTGACGACGACGACCGCCAAAACATTCACGATGACGAAGGAGCCAAACTGGTCGGGGGAAGTAAAGAGAGCGGGTTTGAAAACTTAATGTAATGTTGGTGACTGCAGTCATCTCCTCTGCAGAGACATTTGATAGTCACTCGACAAACATGATGAAGACGTCAAACGTGTTCCAGTTGTCGCCAAAGTAAGCCGGTCCCAGGTACTCCAACGCCTGGCCATACTGTACACAACAGAACATACAGCAGGAACAACAACATTAATACACACAGACCAACATGTTTGGTGTAGTTCCCACTGTAACAAGGCATATGAAAATATTCCCCGATATCAAACTATATTTTAATATTTAACAAGTTATCAGACGCCTTTAATGTAATAATGGACCTGGTCTGGTGTGTTGCAATTAAATGTTAAATACATTTATTGCTGACAGAACTGATGGAAACCAGAGTGTGATGGTGAAGAACTGAACAGCCCTGACGGAGAAATGATGATGGTTTCTTTAAAAAAAAAAAACACACACAGATTTAGTGGGTGGAAGACATCATATCTGTTATTGACCATGGCAGGAAACTTATATCTACAGAGTTGGTAGCAGATCCTTGTAAAGATAAAAGTTATTCACAAAGCATCTTAACGCTGAAGAGAGCTCCTCAGGAGATAAACTGTTGGGAGGAGGGAAGAGGACTTTTAAGAGGCTGAAGAAAACATCTGCAGTACAGCGAGGTTCAGAGAAATATTCTCCTAACGCGGAAAGATGTGAAACACAACAAATTACATCAACAAAAATCAGTTGTGTTGATTATGGCCTGCTGTAGAGTTAGCACCATGGAAACACGGCAAAACATTATTCCGATTTTGAGAGAGAAGGTAATTTTGTACGAGAAATACCAAGTAAAACATGAACAAAGACAAGTATTGATCGAAATGCTGCAGCAAATATTAAAGATCCCCTTGAGAGCTGCGTTAAAACCAAATTAGTGTTACATTTTTATGGTTTTCCAAAAAAACTAAATCCTTAAAATGAAATCTACTGCATGTCACTCATTATAAATCACAGAGTCTGTACATAAGCAGATAAAATGTATGTCTACAGTTTAATAGGTGGACACCAGATGTCTCGTACTTCACTGTGAAGTCCAATCTCGCTGGATATGTATTGCAGATATCCATCGCTGAATCATTCCCAGTCAAACAGAGCATTTCAGACATCCTGCAATAATATCTGCAATAATGACGAGTGTGACTTCACATTTATTTACAAATTCACAAATACAATTTCAATAACAGTGGAAAGACCGCTCAAGGTAGAGAATAACATGAAAAAGGAAAACACAAAAAATAAATATGTCAATTAAAATACAAAGAACAGAAAATAAAGTACAAGTCAAACTCATTACATAAAACTCTAGTTTTCCCATTGGAGTTCGTACAGTATTTTAAGGAGTCCAGGTAGGATTTTAAAGACAGTAAATTTGGGTTTCTCTTTTGCTAATTTGCTGGTTTATATCTGGTATTTTGCTAAGAAGGAGATAAGGTTGATAACATACAGTTAATTTAATTTTTTTTTTTTACAAATTATTCCAAACAAATACAGAAGTAGGTTTACTAACTGTGTGCCTCTGGATTAACTTCCGTATACATTTATTATTATGTTTTTTTTCTATTCAAGAAAGGATCAGAATTACCAACGTATAACTCCTGTATTATTTTTGAAAGCAGAAGACAGCAGGATTTTAACACCTGGCTGAATAGCATAAAAAAAATTAAAAAAAACAATCGCAAATTCTACGTGATAAAAAGGAGGAATAACAACGTGCGTCTGGTACCACACGCAGCCAAAGGATACGTCATCACCACGCGTCGACAACACTCCGCTTCTGTCAGGTCCACACGTTTCACACGTGAGTTAAACATTCGTTTTCACTCCAAAAAAATAATAATAATTCAGTTTTATCGTTTTAATATTTTACGCTAAAACGGCCATGTAGTCGTGTTTTAACAGCTTGTGGAACAATGTCCACGTGGTTGACAAATATCGACGTAGTTTGAGTTCCAGTTTTCGTGGAGCTCGTTGTTGTGTCCGCCTCCTCCATTCATCATAATAATGATAATAATGTGTCTTTGACGAACTCCTTGTGCGGAACATGTCACTTTCGTTTTTCACAACGTGCAGGCAACGGTACTGAGCTCGTACAACAGCAATAATGGCATCGGGGTCAACTAATGTAGACGGGGGTTAATTCGGCTTGCATGGATTTCACTTAACAAATGACCATTGATTGTTTCCGTGGACGTTTCAATCTGTGCTGCTCTCATGTCCAATTAATCCATCAGGGAGGGATGGGCAGGTCGAAATAACGGTAATCTACATTCACTGTGGTAATCTCCGTTCAGATACTTCAACATTGCTTTGTTTATCTGCTTTTACCACAGAGAAAGTGTGACCTGAAATTTAAACTCGTAGTATTTTATTTAGATGTTTGTTAATTTGATCAACTCTCAAAAAAAAGAGCTGTTTGGTGAATCACCTTTTAAAAACCCAATGTTTACTTCATGATGTCTCCTCAGCCGTGTCCTGTTTCAGCTAGAAGATCAAACTGAGCAAGACACTCTTCTTGCAACCTGACATGTTTTGAGGTTTAAAATATGCTGGCAGAAGAGGAAGAAAGGATGCTGCATAAAGGGGTAGGAAAGAAGAGAAGGCAACCTGATGAAGATGAAGGAGAAGGAGAGAAGAAGAAGAGGGGAGGTGAAGAAGGACAAAAGGGTCACGGAGATGGCGGCAAGAAGCGCCTGGACGCCCTCAGTGTGGGTTATTTCCGCCGAGTCGGTGAAAAGCTGAGTGAAGGCTTTGAAGATAATGAGGAGAAAGGTGAGAAGGATTTGTTTTTTTTTTTTTTTTATTGGAGATCTGAGAAAACCACAAGGCCGGAAGTTAAAAGTAAAAGTTGGCAATGTGCAGCAGAAGGTCACGTTACTCTTTAAAGTAGCTTCATTACCATGATAAACGACAACTGATTTCGGGAAGCATGATGTAAGGGAAAATACAATTATACGACTGCTGAGGTTTGGAAAGTCACCTTCCAATTTGTCTGGTTGAATTAATATTAAACCATAACTATTATTTAGGGCTGAAACAATCAGTTGATTAACATACAATCAATCAGTAACGTCCTGGTAATCAATTCAATTCCAGCTCAAATCTGATTTTTTTTTTTTTTCCTACTTAAAAAAAACAAAACTTATTTGGACTTAACATGACATTGCATTATATAAAAATATAATCTTTCTATTAAATGATAAACATATACTGTACATAAGGATACACTGTCCAGCCCTAAATGAGTTGCATAATTGGTCAAAGTGAATGTGTTCGTTCTTTGGCTCGGGTATACAAAACTTTTTAATGCTGAAAGTTGGTATCAATCTGTTGTGATTAAAACTCCAGCTTTGCCAGCTTCATAGTCTATTTTATTTACTCATGTTGTTGCACAGTTGCTGATGAGGAATGTAACCTAAACACACTGACACACCTCAAAGTCTGCTAAAGAATCAGAAATGATGCAGCTTTCATTTACACCAGGATCAAAGCAACGGCTCCACTAACACTTTCTTTTGTTATTCATTATCAGCTTGTTTACTTCTAAATTGATTGAGCCATTTTTTTTTTTTGTCTAAAAATGCCAAAAAAGTAAAAAATAGTCATTATCATCTACCAGAGATCAACGTGTTATTATTATTATTATTATTATAGACAGATCTGATTTATATTTTGGGCTTTTTCACCAACAAATCCACCTCTAAAAAGGCCGATGGGCTGAAAATATAGCCATCATTTGGTGTTAAACCAGAGTTTATAGTCATCTCTGTTCTGTGCTGTCATCAACTGCTCCAGCAAAAACTCTCAAACAAAAAACGAGTGAAAGCCTCAAGCCTCTGCTCTATGAAACAGAAGAAGTATTTAGATCTTTTACTTCAGTAACAGTCGTATTACTACACAGTAAAAATACTCTGTTACAAGTAACAGTCCTATATTCCTACTCAGGTAAAAGAACAAAAGTAACAGCATCAAAATGTACTTAAAGTTAAAGTACCCATTATGCAAAATGGCCCATTTCAGAATCACACAAATTCTATTGAATTATAATAATTAATTTATTAAAGTGTACATCAGTTAAATGTAGCATCTGGAGCTAATTTGAATTACTACTATACACGGCTGGGTAGCTTAATCTAAAATTGTACCACATAATTTATTAGTTGATTTATATTTCCATAAATCGGAACGCAAAATAACTAGTAATAAAGCTTTAATAAGAAGAACAATGTTTGCCTCCAGAATAAAGTGGAAGTAGGACGTAGTATTACAAAGAAATACTCAAGCAAAAAGTACATCAAAATTCTGCTTGGATATGACACTGAGTAAATGTCCTTGGTTGCATATAAAACATACCATCACTGGAAGAAGACGGTATATACTTTGAATTTCCAGTAAATTCTGCTGTTTTGGTGGCATCCTGGTGTTCAAGAGGACCAGTTATCCCTGCAGAGGAGTCAGTCTGCCAGCAGATGGCGGGACGTAGCCAACCCTCTTCTCATTCCACTTTTATACAATCCAACGTTTCAGAGTAACCACCGAGTTTGATTATTTGAATAACACATTTGGAAGTAATTCCTGCGTGGTTCAATGACTTACCTGTTTGTCATTCCACACAACACTTGATCCAGACGGTGGAGGTCACTCAGCTGCTACATTCAAGTCCTCTTTTTGACTGAATAACATTCACGCGGGCCTTCATTTGTCAGCGGGCGTCGTCTGACCGCGATGAACTCAAATACTTCTGCTATCAATGTCCTCGTTAATACGTTTAGTTCCTCTCAGCCAACACAGTGATTGTTGTTGATATTCACTAATACACAAACTTGCATGTAACCATCTTTTGCATTGACCTTGAGATATTCACACACTGATTTGACCTTCCTCTGCTTATTGCAGCGTTATTGCATCAGTTTACCTGAAATACAACAAGCGGCAAGTGATGCTGCCTCCATGTGTCCACCTCTGTTCTAGTTTTACTTTTAACGCCAGTCACACTGATCTCTGTTGATACTCTCTCTATCTTCTTCAGAGATGTTTGTGGAGAACATCCTCACAGAAGTAAAAGGTAAAGCGGCCCTGGTGGCGACGGACCAAACGGGAAGCATCACTCTGCAGCGGCTGCTCCCGCTGTCCAGCCCCGACCAGGTGGGGAAGGTGCTAGCTGAACTGGGTGGAGAATTGGCCTCAGAGTTTATGGCAGTTTCCTGCGACCGCTGCGGCGGCCATGTAGTGGAGAGTGCAGTCAGACAGATGTCCCGCTGGACGGGTGAGTTCACGTGTTAAAACATTCCCTGCTTATCACTCTGTTAAAGAATTTTCTTCAGAGTCCTCACAGAAGGATCCGTCTTCTACCGCAGAGGAAGAGGAGGAGAGCTGCAGTGTGTTGGAGGCCCAGGTGTTGTCTTTGAGTCAGATAGTGAGAGACAACAGCGTGGAGTTCATCAGAAATGTTCACGGCTCGCATGTGGTCCGCACACTTTTACACGTGCTGGGAGGCTGCCTCGGACCACCACGCACCGAGACTCGACCAGGTAAACACACACACACACACACACACACTTGGACAATTTGACTCCAAAGATTTGTGTTGGCCTGTGTGAAGATAGAAGACAGGCCAGTATCTAATGAGAGTCTGGACACTGGTGGTTGGAGAGCAGCATCTGTCTGGGTATCTGATTGGGAGGAGGTGGGCTGCAGTGTTTCCCACAGGTTGTGAATTTTCTTTTGGTGGCGGGTGCGACAGCGTGTGACCGATGTGCATGCAGAGATTCATGCAGTAAAAGGGGGAGAGTATAAAACCCACATTATTTTCTATGGCTGCAATTTACAGATAACCTCCAAACGCCTCACACAAAGACTGTTTGTAGAAGCCATGTTCATTAAATGCCTCGCATGCCAGCCATTGGTAGACTACAGATAAGTGACTAGACGGGAGGCCTCAAGTCTACACTCGGGGGACTGCAGTGCATGTAACTGAACAGCCAAAATAGCCCTCCAAGCCCTGGTTGTGTGATAAGAATTGACTGAGTTCGACTCGGAGTACAAGTTCTGACACAAATTGCAGCAATTGGCCAGTAAAGGTTTTAAAGTGTTTGAATGAGCAACACTGACATCAGCTGATGAAAACCAGACAAATCGGTGCCATTAAAGGGTGTTTTCAACCTCTGAAATAACCAATTTCTCTCATGTGGTTTTCCCCTTCTTTTGATCAGTTGACTCTGTCAGTGCTGCTTCTTTGAGGCTGTGTCAGGACCAGAGGCACAGTCGATTTAAAGCTTATATTCGTATCAGCTCTCCTCTTTTGATATTCTTTTCTTTTTGAACCAGGTGCAAAAGAACGCAACATCGCTCCTCAGCTGACAGACTTTGAGATTCCCACCTCGTTTTGGTACGAGCTGAAAAGCCTGACGGAGACCTTGATGGAGCACGTTAATCGTGAGTCACCTTTCATCAAACCAGAGCTGTTCGTCCTTATTCGAGTCATTTCCAAGTTACATTCATGTTGATAAATAAATTGTATGGTCAGTGCAACACCCGAAGGGGAAATTCCAGTAAAGTAAATGTTGACTGTAATTGAATGTGTGTAAATAGGCCAAAATCATGGGTTTCTTTTAAATGTATTGCTGTCATGGTTACACTATGTATGAAACCGTCAATCAGTAACCTCAGAGCAATGCACACGGTGCACAGAAACACAAGTGGCTTTTTTTAAACGGGCTAAAAGAAATACAATTTTGTTCACGCACACACACACACACACACACACACACACACACACACACACACACACACACACACACACACACACACAGGTTTAAACTATAGGTTTTAAACTGTAGTGGCTCATTAATCTGACGGAAGTTGTTGAATGTGGCACAGCGGGAGCTCTTAAACAAAAGTTACTCGAGCATCATAATATTTTATTAAAAGAAGAGATTGCAATTTATGTTTGTTAGACCTTAAGTACGCACATGTGGAATATAAATACAGCTTTTATTTTGGGTGATACAGGAATCCTTTAAATTGACAGGAAGTCTGACAAACCGTCCCTTTTTTTTCTTCTTCCAGTAAGCGTGACAGATGCTGTCGCCAGCGCCGTGTTCCAGACCATGCTCACCGTGTGTCACAGAAAACGACCTAAACTCTGCAAACAGCTCCTCAAACGCATCATGGAGTACCTGAGCAGTCGCAGCGCTGCTCCAGGAGTCAGGTCAGAGAATGAACGTTTACTTTCCCTTCATCCCAAAGAAATTCGATACGTTTGTTACAAGATTTTTTTTTTTCTCTCCCTTCAGTCCGCTTCTGGTCTTCCTGAAGGACCAGGCCTCCAGTCACCTCATAGAGACCATCATCCAGCTGTCCCACAAGTCACTCCTCCGCGACCTGTGCAAGAACCACCTCATGGGTGAGCTGGTCAACTTAGCTCTCCATCCCATCGCCAACTTCCCCATCCAGAGGCTCACCGCGGCCTCGGCCAAATACAAACTGGTAGGTCACCGTGCGGCTGAGCAGATGTTTTTTTGTAACTGCGGTGAATCTTCCCTCCCCGGCTTACCTTCCCCCCTGTTTGTTTTGCCGCAGTTCCTGGGGTTGTTCGACGAGCTGGTCCAGGGCGTGGAGGCCATCTTGGCCTCGGGTCACATGGGTGTGATCGTGCAGCTGGCAGAGAGCTGCGCAGAAAGTGAAGAGAAGCAGGCCGAGATGATGCAGTGCCTCCTCGACGTAGGCTTCGCAGAGTATTTTTCATTCAAATGCAAAGAATCAATACAACACCCTCGTTTTAATTTTTTTCTGCTTCTTTATGACTGAAATTGATGGAGCGTAACGGCTACTTAATGTTTGATTTGTGGCTAATGGAAGTCCTGTCGATGTGCCTCCCTCACAGGCTTTCCACTGCGCTGAGCCCGGCTCTCGACACACCAGTTGCCTCCCTCTCTTCATGTCCCTGATTACATATGAGGTGTATTACCACTGTGACACACCAGAGGGCAGCACACAGACAGAGGTAAACAGCTGAGAGTAATTGGATCCAATCATCTGGACTAGATTTTAATTGTCATCTTGACATTTCAGCTCAATTCAGAGTGCAATGCAGCACCAAAAAGCTCCTCTTTAATAACAAGAGTGCAGTGATGCAGATGCAGTGAGGTACTTCTGGTCTTGTTGATTTTTTTTTTTTTTTTTTTTTTTTCTAGGTCCCACTAACCTCCATCTGTTACCATGGCTCCCGGCTGGTCCAGGCGCTGGCTCGGTTCAAGGAGCGCTCACTCCTCCTCAGCAGCCTGCGCACTCTGAGCCCCGCTGACCTCTTCACGCTGGCTTCTCACACCGCGGGCAGCCACGTCCTGCAGGCCCTCATCACCACATCCAGTGACAAGGGCCGGGGCAAGATCCTCAAGAGGCTGGAGGTATACGTGTAGGGGTGTTTACATGATACCCTGATCTCATTTTTTTTTATGTAAGAATACAAAAAAAAAATCGAACATATGTCTCTTTGTCTTCACACTGTTTGTCCTCCCAGGGTCAGTACGTCCAAATTGCCTGCTCCAAGTTGGGCAGTCGAGTGCTTGAAGCCGTGTGGAACAGCGCTTCAGTCAGTCAGAGGCAAAGCATCGCACAGGAACTCGGTAAAAACCGTCAGGAGCTTTCACTTAACTTTTTACCTCCGGACGTTTTCCCCTGTTAATGACTCCTATTCCTGTCACTCCTCTCCTTCCAGTTTCCAGCGAGAGCCAGCTGAGGTCAGATCAGTTCGCTCGTCACGTGTGGGCCAAGTTTGCCCTCTCCCACTTTGCAAACAGACGAGCCCACTGGCAGGAAATACAGACCGGCGAGTCCAAGAAGCGGAAACTCTTCAGTGACATACTCGAATGAAAAGTGCATAGTTACATCTTTTATTGATTTTTTTTTCTATCTAATTAAATAAAATAAAAATACTGATTTTAAACTTTTCAAAAACATGTTTATTTCTCAAACTATTTGTATTATTGAGTGTAAGAATCAGTTTGACCTGTAGGGGCCGCTGGAGGAACATTTATGCTCTCCGTCTTGTTTTCCCCATTGCCCCAGCCCTCAATTAGAGTTAGAGTAACACCAGCTCAAACGTGTGAACATAAAAGTCACTGAGATACTCACCCAGAGACACACAGCTGACACATCATCCGTTTCTTAAAACTTATTTTTAGTGTGTTTGATTTGTTTTTTGCCATTGGTGTTGCAGAGTGATAATCCCATTAATAAAGCTAATAGAGTAAGTAGGCATACGCATGTCAAATGTGTGCAGCAGAGCTGAGATGTGTTTTAGAAGACCCCCCTCCTTCTTGACCCTCCCTGTGGTTTTGAAGATGATTGGAACATCTTGAGTTTATCTAAATGCCGTGCTTCCTCTTACTGCCTGAACGGAAACAAAACCAATCCAGGCTGTTGGAAAACCGTTCTGCGTCTCAGCAGTGAGCTGCTTTTGTCGCAGGCCGGATGGAGACACATTAATTGATTATAAATTGATTTGCGGGAGGAAGGCCTTTATTTGGCGAGTGCTTCTCGGTAGAGAAAGCAGCACGGGGCAGAGTATTATTATAGCAATGTAAAAAAACTCCCTTAACAATACAAGTACTGCAGGAAAAGTCCTACTTAAGTAAAGAACATAAGTATTAGCAGCAAAAGTATTACATTAGAAGTAATTGTTTGATCCTCTAATTTATATACGACATCATTAGATTATTAATACTGAAGTGCCGGTGTGTGAGCAGCATGTTACTGTTGATGCTACCACAGGTTGAACTATGTGGTTTGAACTACTTCTAATCCAGTTTTATATCCAGGGACAGCAGATATATCGGAGGGGTCTTCAAATGTTTCTCCAAGGAAATAAAAACCTCTGATACACAAATCTGATTTCAGATTGAAACCGTGTGAGAAGTTTAGATGGAAACATCACGATTCGTTAGCGCCGTTAACTACTCATTCTGCTTTTTTGTGAGATGTCAGGAGAAAAATAGGTTTGAAATTACTGGTTTCACCTTTAACAATGGGTTTTGTTTTAAAAGCTTGTTATATAATCTACTGTGTCAAGTATTCATCTCCAAAGTAAGAAAAGCTGTCATGTGAATGTAAAAAGTACAGTATTACTTCAAAATTGTACTCAAGTAATCTTTAAGTAAATGTAGTCGGGTACTTTCTACCACTGCAAATGAGCCGTTCACGCAAATTAGTTACACAAAGCCCACTTATAGTTCATAAATGGAGGTTTTGGAATGCCACCAAATCACTAAGGTGAATTAAATTTCATTTGTAGTGCTGAAAAATCTGCGACAGATGTGCTACTCTCTGGAGGAAGAATCTTTTCTTTTGGTGACCCACTTGAATTCTCCTGCAGAATAGAGACACTGCCAGCTCTCCACATACACAGTGTTTTATAGTTTGAAGGTCAGTTTGCATTGAAATTTGCAGGGCAGATTCATGTTCAGATATCACTATTCTTCCCTTTTGCAGGAATCCTGAATGCATTAACATTGCATGCTGTTAAACTTTTGTTTCAAATCCTGAGCAGTAACTTGTAACATTATGAACTCTGTATGAGTTCAGTCACACAACTCCTTGGTCGAAAACAATGATACTACCAATAGCATAAGTTTATGTTTAAATAGGACTTTTATGCTGATTTAAAAAAAAAAAAATTATCCTGGGAATCAAAAGGTTTAAATTAAAACTAGAAGTAGTGATATGCGGGCCCTCACATGCTGTGTGTCGGGGAGCCAGCGGGTCGGGGAAAAATGTCTAATAAATTAAAAATAAGTCTGACTATAGCAGGTCAGAAATATGAAAAAAAAAAGTCATACTATATCGTGTTGTCCGAAATATGAAAATAAGTCTTACTATAGATAAAAGTCATACACGTCTGAAATATGAAAAAAAAAAGTCATACAATAGCATCTAATAATCTATCTATCTAATAACCTAAAAGTAAAGTTTGTCGTCCATAATATGGATGAATAAGTTATTTATGTAGTCCATAATGTAAAACATTACATTCAAGCAAGAACATGCAATCCTCCACAGACAACCCAGAACCTCCTGATTGTCAGATTACAACGCTGGCTTTGAACTACACCATTTTGCTGCCTTTATTGCATGTTTGTCTGACTTATATGACTTTTAAACACGTCATGGAAGAGCGATCAACGGTGCAGTGGTTGGCGTTGTCGCCTCCCAGTCAGAAGGTTCCAGGTTTGCGACTCGTCCTGGAAAGGATGACATTAACATCTTAAATGAAAAGCCACGACAAAGGCAAGAATCAAACCTGGAACCTTCTGACTGGGAGGCACCGATACTAACCACTGTACCACTGTGCTGTCTTCCATGATATATTTATAAGTTATATAAGTCAGACAAATATACAATAAAGGCAGCACACTTTTGCAGTTCCAAACCAGCGTTGTCATCTCACAAACAGGAAGTACTAGGTTCGATAGGATGCCTGTGAAGGATTGCATGCTATAGCATGTCGTCCGAAATATGAAACAAAAAGTCTGGTAAAACTGCACCTGAGTGATTTTTACACTTTTGCATGTTAACATGTTAACTGATCAGTTGCAGAAGTGCACCTAATCTTTTTTACAGTTTAACAGTGCCCACCATTGACCTGCTGCTTTAGGTCTGTGCTAAACTACGCCAGCATAGTTGGCTCCAACTTTGAATTTAAAGAGCTTAACTCCCCTTTGTAGCTTGAACACTGGCGTTTCCCCCCCAAATGTTTCTGATGCCTGATGAGGAGTTTGTTGAGAGTGAAGGCAACACGATGGAAGTCGGGGAAAGAGTCACTAGTCGTCTCCTTCTCGGTGACAAAACGTTGAACTGCAGACCTTTAGGGATCGCCGCTCTATGAATGGATGAACTTTGCGAGCTCCAGACTTAAAGACACTCATTTTACTTGATGCATAGCACATTGATACTAGTCTCATGATGGCATGTTGTTATAGTCTTGCCATATTTTGCACAACACATTGCATTGCTGTCACCTTTTGACCTGATATTAATCCACAGTGCCGGAAGCGTGGAAGCGTTGCATGTGGAATTCAGCCCACAATGAGGTTGATTTGTGCCTTCTTCTTCTTCTTCTTCTTCTTCTTCTTCTTCAACCCGTTATTACGATCACCTCGCCTCGTGTTTCACTGTCGTGTTGTTGCTTTGACCAAACCAGTTTTAATTACACATGCTTCACTGCGAGCGTGATATTTAGACCATTGTCTGTCTCATTCTTGCTCCCTTTTGTTGTTTGGTTATTATAGCTCTGTGCATGTATAATCACATCCGTGCACTCATGAGACAAAGCGGAGGAACGATGACCTTTGGGCTACAATAAGCCATTGCTTCTTGAAAACAAATCACACGGATTCCACCGGGATTCAGCAGCGCTGCCTTCCAATGCCACTCCGGCCACACCACTGCTGAGTCCACATGCCCTGGTCTATCCCCAGTCGGCAATATCCCCTGCTTGCTGACATGCCTACACCCACACCTCCGGAAAAATATGCATCTCATTAGTTATGCACAGCGCGCACCGAAAATAGTCTTTCTTTGGTGCAAAGTGAGGAGTAAGTTCGACAGGCTTTCACCGCCACACAGTAGGTGGTTTTTCGTCTTTCAACCTCCCTCTGTTTTCGCTGCTCTCTCCAGAAGTATTCCTTTGCCCAAAAATCACAGAAATGCCCACAGAATGAGTCAGCGACAGAAAGACAGAGAGAGGGAGGATATCTCACAATTAGAGAGGCTGATAGGGTGTCAGAAACAAATTCTATCACGTCCTCAGTTGCCTCTTCTTTTTCTCTCTGAGCTTCTGTGTAGCTGTAAAACATATGGTATTATCTGACAATTATCTGACCTGTTTGAAGTGTGACAAAATCCTTTCTGCGTCACTTCCCATTCGGAGAGATATATAAATTCCAGTTTGAAGAGTCACCCTCTCCCTGTGCTTATTGACGCCGACCTCTTTTTTTTTTCACCTACTTGGAGAAAAAAAAAGTCAAATCAAACTGAAATCCTCTTTCTGACAATCAACGTAGATATCGAACATTTGAGATGCCAAAGAACTCGAGGACTCATCGTTTCCTTGACAACGGTCTCCAAGCAACCATTACTCCTCAAAGCATTTCTCCAACCCCGTCTCTCTTTGAGTCTCCGTCTCCCTCCTCAATCTCTCTGTCTCTTTGCCAGTTTTCTTTACTCTCAAGAGGCCTCCCGTGAATCCAATCCAGAAATGTACCGTACCGCCGTCAGAACCTGAAAACCGCTGCTATCTGACGCGACCTCGTGGGATTGGTTGCAGGGTGAAGTGCTCTTGCTATTTTAGCCTGAGGCACCACCCTACACCCTCTTAAACTAGGGTGGAGCACCAAACATGTAAACAAGCATATCAAAAAGGAGCAGCTTTCTGTAATACCGACTCCATCCAAAAAAAATGTTGTGTATCCAATAATCCACGTAGCTGACTTCAATTTTTGGAGTTATCTCAGGTAACCAGACACTGTATGCTTATTTTTAGCTTTATTTTTTTTATTTTTTTGCACAGAGACAGTAATACCCCGAAGATCACAACATTGTCTTTGTTTTTAGACCAGACTGCATGGAAAATTGTATCCAACAGTTATGAGGTAAAAGTTTCACTAAACTTTCTCTGTCATATTTCCCCTTTAAGAAGCCCTTTGATTCACACTCCTTCACTCTGATGTATGTAGAGAAAAACATCAGGTAAACTACTGACAAAAGGAGCCAAGTTGATTTTAGTTTTGACACAGCAAAGGCCCGGTGAGGGTGTTCTGCTGGTTTCTCACTTCTCTTCAAACACTAACATTGCCTCGGTTCCAACAATCACCGCAGCATAATAACCATACCTCTGTCAGACAACTTAAAACGTCTGCTGGGAGAAAGGTGGACTCAACTTCATTTTCTCCTCGTCATGTGCTGACTCCTGCAGTGACTCTGTGAAATTAGATGTTGTTTTTTTTTATTAGAGGTGTGAGTGCCACAGGTTACATTACGTTCACTGTGTTGTACTGGGGTGAAAGCAGACATCCAAAAAAACATTGCCAAATAAAACTGCATGGGTGGATACTATTAGAGGAGAAAGAGAGTGGGTGGTTGTCTGTCTGTATATTAAACTATTAAACATCTTCTTTATTGCCTGCCCATAGCTATGTAGTTATACGGATGGATGGCTGGATGGATGGCTGGATGGATGGATGGATGGGTGTAGGTAGGGTTCTGTATACATTTTGAAGTCAGCCAGCTCGTATTGCTTTGTCTTGATTCTCCTCTGATTCAGGCTATTTTCAACCTGATATTTTGTTACAGCCATACAGTGTTGACGTTGCATCTTTTTGCTGCTTACTCGTAAGCCGGGACAAGCGTTGAGAGGCCGTCTGTCCAGAGGACCTGTGAGTCATCTGATGACCTGTCATGCTATCTTGCAACCTAGTTGTAAAGAGACATTAATGTCATGATGCCGCCTTAAAAAATTTTTTTTTTAAAAATGACAAGACACTCAGAAAGGATGTCAAACAAAAAAAAAAGTCTTTATTCTCAGTGGTAGAGACGAGAGTGCTCAGTAGACGGTGACAAACAAGTGAGGATGTGTCAGTGACGCCGGCACGCTTGATGAGATATCGGAACAACGTTTCCAGAACGTTCTCTTGTTGGGTCATCAGCACCCACAGAAATCAGTCAGCACACACGTAATAATGCCAGTAGGTAAAAAGGAAGAAAAAAGTAAACATCAAACAGCCACAGGTAGATTAGGTTTCCTCTTGTTTGTCCTCCTGTGCTTGAAGAGCGTCCCCGTGTTCTATGACTCAGCTTCAATTGAAGACGAGTTCAGTCTGGTCTTCTCCCTTATAGCTGTTTATCCTGTGCTTCATATCCTAACGGTAAAGGGCTCTTTGCGTCAGTTGCTCATGGTGCATTCAGCGAAAAATATGGCTTGGGTACTGATGTTTTGACATTGTAGAAAAGTCACAGATGAAACATATCCCTGTGGTATCATTATAAACATTTCTTTAAATCAGATAACCGGTGGATGCAGTGTGGAAAACTGTGGCGAAAGATGCGCAGAGAGAGAGGGAGCATTTCCATACATACATTTAGTCCTGCCTTTCAGTTGGCATTGCTAGAGACTGTAGATTGTGCATTAGCTATTGGCCACTTGGGTACAGTAAAATCCAGGGTCACGTAACTATAAAACCTACAGGGTCATGTCTTAGATCGTCTACTCTGCATGCTATAAAACAGGGTCTATAACAGATGTACATGAGACTTCTATCAGCCTCTACGTTGTCAGTGCGTGCTACTTGGGTGTGTGTTTATTGGTGACCCCACCCGCCGCCTCCAAATCAGCATCTCGATGCAAGTCTCCCGCTAATTGTCTGTCCCGCTCTCATCGGGTAATGAGTGCTCGCTGATTCACCCGAGCCGGAGCAGAAAATCAAGCTCACCTCCTCATGTTTCTTTTTTTTTCTCTCTCAAATTTGCTTTCACTGATAGATTCAGTGCTGTGATCCGGGCTCATTCCTGCTCTATTTATTCTTCATTTTCTCCCACTTTCACCTCCTCTGACCCTTTCTCTAAATGTCTGTTCCCACTCTTCCTCCTCATCTTCTTCTTCCTCCACTGATTCATCTCCATCTGAAGCCCCTTTTCTTTTTCTTTTTCTCCTCCTCCTCCTCCCTCCCCCGTACGTTTTGTTTTCGGTGTGTGTTTGTGTGCATGTGGAGTGTGTAACTGTGTGGTACGGACGTGTCGTGTCACAGTGCACTGAGGTCGTGGCAGGAGCGGGACTTCTGGCGGAGGATCTTGCTGCCCCGGTGGCGACTCATCTCCCGGTAGCGGCCCCGGTCCCGCTCCCGGTCTCGGCCGTACGAGCGCGGCACCAGCCCGGCCAGGAAGCGCTTGGCACGGCTCGTCAGGCTCTCCCTGCGGCCCGCCCCGGGGTCGCCGTCCATCCATCCGGGGCCCACGCAATCGCCCCTCGCCATCCGCACCGCCGCCTCCAGCAGCTCGTTGGTGCCGTGGTCCAAGGAGGCTGAAAGCTCCAGGTAGACGCAGTCGAACATCATGGCGCTGGACTGGGCCTCTGGTGAGTGAAAGGAAAACATTATTTCCTGTTTGTTTGGTACTCATTTGAAATGAGTGAGGCAGCTGCACGCAGGCAATCAGAGGCAGCAGTTTGAAATTTACAGACATTAGATCATGAAGGCAGCATAATGACCCAGCTGCTGTGTGACCACTAGATAATACCTCTAAAATCCACAGCTTACTCACTCATGTTCGAGAGGCCCTATTAGCCTCCGAAGTGCGTGTCACTCCTTTCACACCAAATTGTGACAAACTGAGTCAGTCCACAACATCTCACGTTGTACTCTCGTCACTGTATACTGTGCTCCTGAAATCTGGCCTAAAAGCCTCAACAATGAAACAGAAATAGTCATAAACAGGGAAAATAAATTCGGAAATTGTGCTGTGTCACGATGCTGCTTTTATATTAAACATGTATCACAATTCTGTTTTTTTCTCATTAATAAACATGAAAGTTAAATTTGGACTTTGGAAATAGGGCGTTTAACAAAAAAAATTAGCTTTAATATTACATGTTCGTCATCAGTGGATCAAGATCAAGTTAATCTGTGGATCTGCTGATGTGCCTCTGAGCGACCTGCATCCACTGATGGAGATCATGTGAGAATGCAGCCTGTTCTCATTACCAGGGCATCAAATATTAACGTTTCGTCAAAGCTGTTAGCGTCCCAGAGAGGCCTATACCTAAGGTGCCTTTTAGTGTCAGCATCGTGACCTGACAGGAAGTCATGTGACGAAGTAGAGAGAGTGATAAAGTGTGCTGAAGAGGACGTTTTGGGGAATTTTAAACGGGCGACTGGTGTTGGACTCATTGGGAAATCAAAAGTCGATATATATTTCTTTAAAGTATAACGTATTTAACTTATGTAATGTCATGGCCGTAACTTGCATGATCTTTTCCTAAACCTAAATTACCTTGTGAGACACCAGCAGGCTATGACAAAACAGAAATATTTGACGCCTTAGAATGAGAACGGGTTGGATATTGTTAAAAGTAAAAAGTAAGTGGACCTTGAGTTAGGGTTGTTTGTTAAATGACTATTTACAAATTCAAAAAAAGTGTTCCAAAAGCCCTGAAAGAGTATGAAATCCAACTGAGGTTGCATGTCAACAGATCCATCTCTATGACGACAGGTCAAACACCATCTGCTGATGAAGACTGTGTAATACAGTTGTAAGCTCTGGAAAAGGCTAGTAAGTAGATCTTGAGTCAGAATAGTTTTGTTTCCTGGAAAAACATTTTTTTTTAGAGATGAGTTTCAGTCTATAAACTATTTGCAGCACAAACACGGCTGTATGTCTGCTTTTACTGCTAGTGATTTTTTAATCAAATTTTTTAACAAGATTTCTGCACGATAGATTTTGTCATTTGTATCGGCATTTTGAATCTTAACTACACTCTAGAGCTCTAATTAATTGTGAATTTCAAATTTATCAAGAGTCACCAGTGAATCTAAAAGCAGAGAGCGAGACAGTCGCAGCAGGACAGCTTTTCTGTTGCCACCAGCTGAGTTGCATAAGCTCAAATCTCTTGGCTGCAGCTCAAATGGAGAAACGGTTTCTATCTCAATGTGACTCTCCTGGATAAGAACAGGTGACTGAGCATGTTGTTGACAAGCCTCAGTATCTCGCCTGAAACCGCTTGTTTGTCCCTGGTCAAACAAGCCGAGATGATAAGGAGAGCTGATATCATTCTGTAACGAATGGCCTTCATTGTCAGCTCAAATGGCTTTTTTATTTTTTCCAACTGTACTTGAGCATTTACTCCACTCTGCACAGAGCCAATATCTGAGAGCTCACGAGCAGCTGTGCAGTCAAAAGATTCTTAAAGCCTATTGGTATTCATAATAACTGAATAAAATACACGCTGCATGAACTTGAAGTGACTGCAAAGTGATGGCAGCAAGAACAAATCGCAGCCAGATTAAATATTTCTGGATTTCTTAAATACTTTTTTATATTAGTTTTTAATATTAGAAAAAGGATTTGAAGTGCACAATAATACCCTGGTAAAATACTGATAAATCTATCTGGTTGCAGTGAGAGAAAAACTCTACACAAACACAAAACAAATGAAACAAGACTTGAAAGCTTCAATAATGAATAATATAATTAAACAAAATGTGGCTGTAATTCAAAATTGAACATGCCAGAAGTACTCAGGGTCTCCTGAGTAGCTCTGATTTGGGAAATTAATTAGAAAATAAAAGAATCGCAGCTTTCTTTGAAACAAACATGAACATAAAAACAATGACCTGAAACTGTTGATTGTAAATGTGTGCTGCAGTTTGCATCAACTTTGATTTGTATTTACTGTAATTTCTGCATGAGGAGAGGAATTAACTGATCACAAATAACAGTACTGGTATGTTTTATTTCCAGATAAAATGCTCATTTACATATGCTCAAAAACTCAGGTTATCAAGATGCAATGACAAATCCCCATATCTATTAATAACAATTAAACTTAAGTGATACCATTTCATCATCACATCAACCTCCACGGTTAGATATGATAATCTTAACTCAGGGGTTTCTAATCTTTTTTTTTTTTTTTTCCCTCTGAGAGCTTCTTGATCTCCCGGGTAGATTGGATCTACTGGTTGGAGATCCCTGTATTACCTCAAGGTCCCCTCACTAACATTTTCCAGAGCTTATGATGAAGGTCCTTTACCAGAGGATGGATTTGGAATGAGCAAAGTAGTAGAGCTCCCATGTTTCTGGTCCTCAGCTGATCAACTGAGGACCATGGGATGTGGCTGAGAGCTCTGGAAAAAGCTAGTAAGGGAACATCAAAATTTTCACTGAAATATCTTCAGAAAAAAAGATCCAGGAAGTAAAAATCTGAGAATTTTCTTTGTAGTCAGATATGAGCAGCTTAACTCAAAGTCCTCTTACAAATATTTTCTGGTGCTTTCAGCTGTATGGTGAGTTTGCTCTGTTGTCATAAACATGAAGATAATTTACTAAATATTAATACCCCATTAAATCAAGTTAAATCTGTAGCCTGTTTTCTTTTTGGAGGCTGTGTTTCTACGGCATTAACGTATATGTGACAGTTACACAGTCATTATAAAAAACAAGTAGATTTGATCTGCGTGTAATAATCCAACCACGCAGCAGCTGTTGACCCACTGCAGTCACCTACTAGTGGGAGGAGTAAGAGTGGGGGGGAACAAGGCAAATCCCAAATCAGATCAACAGGACTTAGACCTGGGACAGCTGATTGAATAACCTGCTAAAAGAGTGTGTGTGTGTGTGTGTGTGTGTGTGTGTGTGTGTGTGTGTGTGTGTGTGTGTGTGTGTGTGTGTGTGTGTGTGTGTGTGTGTGTGTGTGTGTGTGTGTGTGTTTGTGTGTGTGTGTGGAGGGGGCGGGGGGGCTAAAGTAGAGGATGGAAACCAGAAGATAAGGGGGAAAGGAAACCAGGTGGAGGAGAGGGAAGAAGGCTGGAAATGTGGAAAAGGCAACAAAAGGAGATGAAGAGATGAGGAGGCGACGTGAGCAGACAAGGAGAAGAGATAGGGAAAATGAGGACAGGAGAGGAAATAAGGACAGAGGAGGAAGAAAGGACAGTTGATGAGGTAAAGAGGTGAGAGGCAGGAGGAGCAAGAGAAGAGAAGCCAAGACAAGAAGATAAGAGGACAGGAGAGGAAACAAGGGTAGGTCAGGAAGGGGTAAGAGGGGAGAAGAAATTAGATGGAAAAACAAGGAAAGAGTGGCGAGGTAACAAGGAGAGGAAGGTAAATGAGGACCTCGGGAGATAACGATCTCTACCTATGCTGACAAGAACAGAAACAGGAGATGGAGAAAGACAATGACGGAGAGTGAAATGAGAGGCAATAAGATGGATAGGAAGAAACAAGTGAGTCACAAGGAAAGTCACAAGGAAAGAGGAAGGAGATGCTGAGAGGAGCTGACAGGCAAGATGGCAGATGAAATGAACATGCAGTGGGAGAGGAAGGAGACGGAGAGTGTCGAACGGACAGACACAACGAATGTCGACTAAGCAAACGGAGCCAGAGCGCATATTAATCAAAGCCCCCGAGGAGCAGGGCCACACATACTGACCAAATGATAAATATGTTCCCGGTGTAACAGTATCACCGTGTGGTAACGATGGAGAGAGAGATGTAGCGAGAGGGGGAGGTGAGAGATAGCAGAATAAAAGTGTCGCCGTACACGCCATAAATAGACTTTATGACTTCAGCACTCTCAGCCAGGCCTCTGGTTCTTGACAGGGGGATGTTAGCTGCTCAGGCCTGGCCAGTCAGCTTCCTCTGTCAGGCTCACATATCAGAAAGAATACATGCGGTCCGTCCAGAGAGAACATAAGAGCGTACTTGTCAGGCGCCTCGGGAACAGGGATGGAGCATTTCCATATCGCTGACCGCATTGATGCTCCTGGGTTTTTGTTTTTTTTATGAAGAGAGAATATGCTGAATAAAGACATCTCTCATTATTCATTCCTTGCCTCCCTCCCCGCACCCCCTTTCCACTCGTTGCATCAAAGTGTCTACACCAAGGAGGGCCTGACCGAACTTCAGTTGACAGCGACATGCAGGCACCAATGTGCAAGAATTCTACACTTGCTGCCTCTGTTTATTTGCACAACAAAGCAAAGCACAAACCTTGATCCCAGACTGTTTCAAGCTCACTTCCACTGACTCTCAGTTTTACCCTTTGCACGTACCACCCTGGAGATACAGCCTATAATACACCTGTCAGTCCACCAGAGGGCACCGTGTCAGTGTCACGTAATGCCTTGCAGTGGAGTAAAAAGTATATACCAACTTTATCCTGAACAGGGTCATGGGGGAGCCGGAGCCTATCCCAGCTGAATTTGGCCAAATGTGGGGGACACCCTGGGCAGGTCGCCAGTGAATCACAGGGCCACCACAGAAAGACAGACAGAAACCAACATGTACATCTACGGGCAATTTAGAATCACCAATTAACCTGACATGCCTGATTTTGGATGGGGGAAGAAAGCCGGAGCTCCCAGAGAGACCCCATACAGGCATGTGGAGAACATTAAACTCCCCACAGAAAGGCTCCAGCCAAGGCTCAAACTCCAAATGTTCTTGCTGTGAGGTGATAGTGCTAACCACTGCACCACCATGCCACCCTGTCTTCCTTCATCAGGAGTCTAATTGATTGCTTTGTCCTGGCTCTTCCTTTTAGTTCTGCTTTCTGCTCCAACAACTCTTCTGAGTGTCATGGTCTTAAGTATCCTATTTACTCTGTTGACTTGACTAGCACAGCTTTATTATTTGTGTATATAGTGGGTTTGGCAGGACAGGCCATCCTTTCACATTAAAGGGGTCCTTCATATCACAACTGCTTTCATGTTAAAAGCCGAAGTGAAGGATAGGCAGAGTTTTGTTGGGAATTATAATTTAAACTTTCATTTTTTTCTGCAAGTTAAATCACCTCTGGTCTTTTGGTAAATTTCAGATATTACAAAAAGAGGTGAAGATCACCTCAATGACGTATGGGAAGTAACACTCATTATATGTAGCGTCCCTTTGAAGAAATCTCCTCCGTCTGCTGATGTAAGAACTCGAAGTGGTTCTTTCAAGGACAGCAAACTAAGCCCCATCTCCACCAGCACACACTCACACACAGCTATACACTCGCACAATGCGTTTGATACATCTTCTCAAATTGAGTCGCCTACTCACACACACACACACACACACACACACACACACACACACACACACACACACACACACACACACACACACACACACACACACACACACACACACACACACACACACACACACACACACACACACAGCATTCTCCCGTCCTCGTGTCACTCCACTTCTTCTCATCCTTCTTTTCAGAGGCTTTGAAAGCACTTCGCTGACATCAGGCAGAGAGAAGATGGAGAGAGACGAGCGGTCGGCCAGTTGTGCACGTATGGTGAGAACGAACATACATAAAGATAGGAAGAGGAGCGTTGGCCTGAAGGAGGGAGATAATCCCAATAGAGATGTACAACAAAACCCGCAACACGGAGACAGTGGGTACATTTGCCAGCTGCATATATACTGACATTGCAGAGACGGCTTTGAAGTTTTAGATTTCTAGTATAAGTCATGTACTGTAGTTACGAATTCAAATAAAGGTCAAATTCTGCTGTCACTCTTTCCTCCCGTTAGCTCGCTGCCACTCTGCTCCCAGTTTCTATTTGAAACATTAATGAAATTCAGATAATGGCCTGGCAGCGCTCCATAGAAATTCACCCATAAAGTCCAGTTAAAATCATAACCTGTCTGTGGTCTGATCTCTGCTCAGTGGATTTTTTTTTTTAGCATCACTAAATGGATTCAGTGCAGAAGTGTGTCTTTCTTCTTCAGTGAACTTCTTTCGCCAAGGCTTTGCCTCAGAGTTGCATGCAAAACATTTTAAAAAGTGTGCAAGGCTTGCTGCCCAGCAGTGATATTTATTAAAGTAAAGTGAACTCTTCGATCTGTAGGATTTATTCATTGGTTGTGGTTGTCGCACCAAAGCAGCTCCAACACATGCTCACATACATATTTTATGACATGTTATGATATTTACTTGATAACCCTTCACAATAAAGGTATATTCCACCTAATTAATTCAATTATTTGGCACACAGGGATTACACATGCCACTTTAATTTGTTATATGACAAATGAATTATTTATGTGTCCTAGTTGGGGGAAGTAGCTTTTACAGACGGAGTGAAAGCCCACCACAATTATAGGATATTCTTCCCATGAGGAGTTTACCATGGAGCATTTGTCCCTGCATATTGTAAACAGTGAACAAACTGATTTTGCTGATCAAAGATAGACCCCCCCAAGAGCCCTTCTAATGGAGATGATGTCGGCCCAGAGAAATATTCATGGTAAAACAGCGAGGCTGAGGGACGGATGAGCCATGACAGAAAAGAGGGTAAGATGAGGGATAGATGAGTAATTGGACAAAGCCCACTACCATTGTTCTCTTGGGGGAATGTGTGTGTATGTTTTTATGTGTGCGTGTTTGTGCCTGCATTCAGGGCATTTAGGCACTGGTATCCATTATAACCAGAATAAGAACATTTTCTATTAGAAATTCAGTTTGGAGAGCTGCTTGAAAGGCATTAAAGGGAGGCAACCAAGAGCGTGCTTTCAAATCTTTCTTGTGTGTTTCGGTTCCTGCATCATTCACCCAGAAACCTGAGGTTTGTTTGCCACTGCTTGTGTCTGGGCAGATGCAAACAGACTGCTTGCTAAGCCCTGTCCAACTTAGTTACCGTTGCTATGCCTGTCCAGCATGCTGTTGTTGGACGGCACGTACAGTATGCCGTCGGTTCGGATAACAGTGACAGCATTTCTTAGTAAATTTTGAAAACAACAGGTCATTGGTTTACAATCTAGTTTATCTAATATTGTTGTTTTTAGTGGCCATTAACAAGCACCATTTCCCATAAGCCCTTATAGGCAGAGACGTCACGGTTCAACAAATGAGGGTGAGTCTGAGTCTAAACTAGGTCAGTTATGTCAGTGACAACAGCAGGTCAGTGGGCAGCAAATGCAGAGATTACAATTAAAAAACTGGAAGAAAAATTTAAAAAAAGGGCTTTGGTGATTATAGTGAAATGTGTTCCACATTTTCATTGGAGATTAGTTGTTTTTGTTCTCACAAAGTAATCGATGTTTACCACAAACAACTGTAGTTGATTTCAATTTAGTCTGAGAACACTGACAGTCAACTTGAGGAAAATACTCTTTTTCAAATAGGTCTCTGAAACAAACACTGAAGAAAAAAATTGCATTGAATTACAGAAACTAGGGATGTCACAAATTTGGCTCTGTATTATGACATAGCATCCAGAGCACAGATGTGACGTGCACGCACAAGCACATGCACGGTTCATCTGTGGCTCTTTTCTGACCACTCTTGTTTAACCACTTCCTACAATGGCAAGTTTACATACATTGGTCAATCAGATATATTTCCATCGTTTTAATTCAATTAGGTTATCAATATAAGTCTCTTATCTTATTGTCTTATTGTCAAATTTCAGTCCTAACAGCTATCTGCCAGTGTTTCACAAAGAAAACCTTGTTAAGAAATTAGTTTCTGTCTTCTAAAAGAGGGCTTTTTAATTTGAAACAGACATAGGAAGGTTGAATGTATACTAACGTACGACTAAGGTAGTAAATTTAACGGGGAAAAAGGGAGCGTATCAAGAAGTTTGGAACTATTTCTATTTCCTTGCACGGAGAAAAGAAAAAAAGGGGCTGAGCATCATTCTGGTGCGTTCAGGCAGCAACGCACCATATTTTTCAGACCCTGGACACAATGTGAGCTTAGATCTTACACACAGTGGGGAGAAAATAATGTATTAACTTGTGTGAACAGAGTTGTTGTTTTTTTCTTTTGATGTCAATAACCCCACAAAATGTGTTTACCTTTGATTTTGGAAGTGAAGTTAGAGTAATACTCTCAATAACAAGCTCGTTGCTAATGTCTGCAGCTAATATTAGAACAGATGATCACAGTCCTTCCTGCTAATGTTTGAACGCTATGATCAAATAAACCACTAAGAAGGGTTCGGCAAACAATTGCGTGCATGTGTGACAGGTTACGTTACAGACCAGCGTCCTTCCTTCTACCTACCCTCTGAGCTGATTTCACGGGAGCGGACAAGGTCGCTCTTGTTGCCCACCAGGATGATCGGCATGTGTGGCTGAGACTCCCTGAGGAGGAGGCGGAGCTGGGCGGTGCGGTGGAAACTTCGCCTGTCAGTCACTGAGAAGACCAGGATACACACATCACACTGCAGAGTGGACAGGTCCTGGGGATACAAACACACACCGACACACACATGTATTATGCAACACCTTGGTGGAGCTGATTAGGTATGCGCACCTGAAGGACAGACGTGGTGACAGCTGGACGTGTGGAATGTCAGGTAGCTGCAGCACGTTACCGCCACCTTGAATGTCATCCACAAATTGACAACTTGTCCTTGAACAACATTATTCAACTCCTTCTCAAGTGCCAGTTTGTGTGTTGGTGCACAGCCATTGAAAAGACATCAGTGCTAAAGCCAAGCAGGCAGCACTCCAATCTTTATCGCTGTCCCATGAGGGGATGCAGAGCAGAAGAGGCTTTGCTCGACTTGATTGTGAGCACGTCACGCTTCACTTTGAATATCCTGACCCTTTTAACAGTGACCACCAACGTCCCGTCGGGGCTTCCTGTCACTGAGGCTCAATTAGCTCGAGTGGTTTGAGCAGAAACAGCAGCTTGTAACTGCCTGGGACCATCTTTGTCCTCTCTCGCTTTCTCTCCCTGAGTCAGTCAGCCACGTCTACGCTGATCTGAAGGTGGTTCGTGGGTGCAAAATGGGTCATGGCAAAGTTCCTTCTTCTGTACATTTGTATTTGCTTGTGGATTTTGGATTTTTAATGAAGAGTAAAGATCAAGCCAAACAATCTGGAAGCCAGCTTAAGAGATCATATCCAAGAAGAATTCATGGCCAAATCCTTCCCAGCTGATCACTTGTTGACCTGATTATTTTACACAGTCCTCAAATCATAATATCTTATCAACCTTACATCAGTCAAAGACATGCTGTGTGTTGAGGGATTTAGATCCCATTTGGCTCAGGGTTTAGTGAAAAGAATTCCCTGTGGTTGCGAACCGCAGAGTAAAATGAGGTGACTGAAGTCTGACTCTGCGGTCATGGCATTCATTAAAGATGCACTGATACAAATGTTCTGTTTGAACAATAGGTCAAACAAGTATGAGTAATGGAAAAGGTGTCATGCCTGACGGGAGCCCAGAGATGTTATCAAACAGATAGGTAACGTTAGCAACTAGCCGGAAAACCTTCAAACCTAAGACCGCAAAACTGATAGTGGAAACCTGGCTGCACTACTGGCCTGTCAATCAAACAGACCCCCCCCCCCCCACCCAAGTACAGGGCTTTTTGAGGCTTGTTTTCTGATTAGGATGGGATTCTTTTCTGATGGCCTGCCAGAAAAATAAGAAGAAGTAACTTTAGCAAACACCACCAAAATGTCTGGTGGAAAAAAATGTATTCATTTTGTATTTCATGAGACGGTCCTCTTTGGTATTGTAGTTGTAGGCTATGCACTGATATGTGTAATGTAAAAGGGGTGGCTTGTACTGAAAAACTCACAAAGGGTTATTCCCAAAAGTGCAACCTCCCTGAGTACTGCAGTGAATTTCTGTCATAGATTGTAATTTTTTTTTTTTTTTTTAAATTATGAAAATGGGTGTAAAATCTGGGTCTATAAATTGAAGCCAATGTAAAAGTCCCTTAAAGTGTAATACCACTGCAGGACACTAGAGGCTGACTCCAAAATAACTGCCTCCAATAGACTTTCAATTAAATTAGTGTAAACTTCTCATGTAAAACAAAGTAAATACATTTTTGCCACAAGTCATTACAGTTTCATTAGCTAAAATCAGTCTTTCAGGTCCTTCTGAGCGGTATATTTGGGCGCTTGTCTTGGCTTGATTGACATGCCTGGGATGCAATCAGGATTTTGTCCAAATATAGTCGCTTCTGGCTTCTAAAAACTAAATGGCAACGGCCAAAATGGCAAACCGGAGGCTTCAAAACAACAATTCAGAAGCCACTAGGTGACGTCACAATGGGTTGCCACATGGTTTTAGAAAATCAATGCTACTTTAAAATGGCCTCGTTTCCCATAAAAAAAAATTATAACTGTCCCTAAATATTTCTACACATGATCTAATTAAACCTTCCCTTAAGTTCTTACGTTCTGTGGGTTTGGCGTTGCTTCTCCACAGTAGCACGAGTGTCTAATGATAGATTTTTGAATGTTCCTGTGGGGTTGAAGAGGTTAAAACAAAAGACATTTTATCTTAAGTTGGATGAACACAATCAATACAAACTATTTTTCTCCCAAAGACAGAAACCTGAGACCAGACTCACACAGTGTGATGCCAGTCAAAGTCCCGTTCTCGAGGTTACCTCGATGATACAGGGCATTATAAAATTAGAAGACATGGAGGAGCTTCTGTTTTAAATCTAGTTAGCTTGTCTGCGAAGAAGCACAGACTGTGACAATAAATACAAATAAATAAAATGGATCAAATCTGCTCACTGTACTCAAGTATTTCTGCTCACTGCTTATGGAGCAGTCCCACAAAATTAAGTTTCTATGACGGTCTGCTTGGAGCCTTCTCTATTGGCTTGACTGTAAACTGAGGGTATTTTATTCGAGGGTTGGTTTAACCTTAAATCTATCACTTTTCATTTCATTTTATTAGAACATGGCAAAATCCTAACCAACAGACTCGCACAAATAAATAATTCAGTTGAATTATCATTGGAAACAGGCCTCCGAAGCCGTCAACAAAGGTGACAGCATCGCTATAAAAACACATTATTCCCAACAGATAACCCAATCTGCCCCCCCAGCTTCGGCCCGTGTGTGTGGACGCCCTCGCCCTACATCCACCGCCCGAGAGGTAAAGTCCCGCCCTCCGGAGAGTTTCACACGCCTGAAAAATTCACATCGTCTCGCTCGGTCGTAAACCGTCGGATCAGACCAGTGAGTAGGAAATTCATGGGGAGCGCCTTGGCCCTGTTTGACAGAGCACAGGAAGAGACAAGCAGAGGAGAAATGAAGAGGGGAGGGAGCCGCCGGCCACCTGTCACCAGCTGATCGAGGGATGAGGAGGAAGAATGGAAACAGGAAGACAGAGAAAGAGAGACGGAGACACTAATCTTTGTCAGCAAAAGAGTACAAACACAGAGTGGACATCGATTAGGAGCGTGATGGAGTTCTCCGAGAGGAAAACTGTGACGGAGTAAATACACCTCTAATCAAACGGAGGCAGAGCAAGAGCAACTCAGGACAGTGCCAACTCTCCCCCTCTCTCCTTTTTCTCTCGATTAAGCAGCTCCTCTCTGTTCACGGAGAGTCGGCCATCTGTCAATACCTACTCCTCCCATACACATCTCCAGATGGACTAACAAAGACAAAAAGCAGAGCCCGCATACAGCAATATTCAAATTATCCGCAAACACACACGGTACTTACCGGGAATTCAGCTAAATATGAATGAAATCCTCTTAATAATGAAGGAAAGGTTTTACTTGACTGACATATTTTTGTACAGTCTTCATCTTATGACACTAATTGGTTAAAAGTATGTGGAGAAATGTACAGTCTGATACTTTGGTTGTTTTTCTTGATGTAGGCTCCCGAATTCCAGTTAAAGGTTGACTGTGTGTAATATTCATTAGTATGTTTTTATTAGT
Source organism: Brachyistius frenatus (assembly GCF_029030835.1). Lineage (NCBI taxonomy): Eukaryota > Metazoa > Chordata > Actinopteri > Embiotocidae > Brachyistius > Brachyistius frenatus. Next base: position 667,684 of record NW_027210698.1, read on the forward strand.
GTATAGTCACCTGAAACTGAGAACAATTTTGCTTTAATTACCTTAAAACTAAGCAGCACCCGACCGTAACATCAACCATTGGTTTGTGAACTGACATTTCAAAGCCTGCAGTCTGGCATTTTGACCGTTTGGCCATCTTGTTTATTTGGAAACAGGAGTAACTATACTTGGACAAACTGGGGAGGACCGAGTGTTGGATCTGACTCGATGTGACTGAGAACCCGAGGACACTACGACTACCCGCCTACATGGGAAACCTCACTGCACCAACACATACTGCTTTTTGAGGTTTAACATCTAATTCATTATGGGAATCTTTTTAGATAGTCTTATTTTTTAAGATTGGCAATTGCTGCTTTGGGCTACATCTTCATTTGACTGCTCCACAGGCTTCATGCTGTTGCCCATCATTCCTGAGTGTGTATTACTATCTATCTTACTGATAGCTTCAGTTTCATGAATTATAGAATGTGAGGCCATTACAATAATATAAACACAAATTGGTAGCAATACGAACTGAGATGTATACGTTTATGTGAACCTCTAATGAACGAAGTCAAATGGGGAAATCAGTCTTGTCTATATACACTAAATGGCAAATTTTCTAAACGAGAAAGCTCATAATAGAAGCAGACATTATTATCTGTTCTAAAAACCTTAAAAAGGCCAGTCTTTCTCAGACTTAATTTTTCCACATTTCCTGTTCCTGGCAGAGATGCAGATAAGAAAAACACATCCAATAAAACCTGAAAGAAAGCATGGTTTGCAGCCCTGTTTTGATCAGTGCACCATATAGAAGTGTTTTGTTTTTGTTTGTTTTTTTAAGGGAGACTTGTCATGGCTTCTCCCTGAAGAGAAGCTTAGCTGCAAGGAGAAGCTGAAGCTAAGGTTCGCAAATCTGTCAGAGGAGTTGTGGTGAAAAAAACCTGCTATTTATATAAAGTCATCTGAAGAAATGAGTACACCCCATGGAAGTTGTCAGTTTTTTTTTACTTTCTCGAACATCTGACCCAGGGGCTTGCTGACATTTAAAAATGTTCGATACCGGTATGATACCTTGACTTCCATACCAGTTCCTAAACAATACTTTTTTCCGATACCAGCATAATAGAATCCAATCAAATCATTACTTATTACAGAGGAGAGAATTTGCTTTCATGCAGTTTAGAAGGGTCCTCCAAACGCCTCACAAGCAAGCTATCATTAGATGCTACAATTTACCAATGTTCCCTAAACACCTCACATGGAAGCTATCCCTTGACCATACACCGTCGTATATACGAATAAAAATGGTCGTACGTGTTTAAAAACAAAAACACACTGTTGTGTATGTGTACTGAGTAAAAAGGCATTTTTTTAATACTAGATAGTACTGAAGCAATCCCATCAGTGACATATATGTATCTGTTTAGACCATTCTTCAAAACATTAATACAAGTGATATACTCAAACAAATGAAACAATAAATTGAAATTTGTAAGCAATTTTTGTTTGCTTCAAAAGAGGATCAAATATTGACTTGTCTCATTATGCTCCGCCAGACTATTGCTCACAATTTTTACTGTGATTGCAGTCTGGAAACCCTGCTCGTATTATTGTTCATGCAGGCACTCTGAAGGGCGGAGCAATCAGCGACAAGTGTCAGTGGTTAAGAGTGATGATGGTGAAGTCGAGCGTTTTTATCTAAATGGAGCTGTAGTGGTGGCAGAGTTTCGGCTGAAGTCTGCCACCGCTGCAACAACTGCAGACGATTCCCTACGGAGCGTACCCAGACGCATACATTTACACAGTCTGGCAATAACAGGCTACCGCATCACTAAATGGGAAAGCATCTGAATTTTAATTTGCCTTACCAGCTTTTTACAAAAACGATACACGTGTGCATACACACACATTAGCATGCATTCTAAAAAAAAAACACTCACACACCTGCTGGAGCTCCACACTGCATCAGCAACCATTAATAGTGAGGACAGTGAATCACTTATCAGACACATTTGCATAACATGTTGTGGCTCTGCGAACACTCAAACCATTATTCCTTCCCATGGTGGGATGAAGCATTTGGTCCTGTTTTGGGTTCAGTGCGTGAGCTTGTGTGTGTGTGTGTGTGTGTGTGTGTGTGTGTGTGTGTGTGTGTGTGTGTGTGTGTGTGTGTGTGTGTGTGTGTGTGTGTGTGTGTGTGTGTGTGTATTCCTCATGATACAACATGTTCCTCACCGACGGGAACATAGACCCCGAGCGACTGCAATCCAATGGCCCCTACAGTCGTGAGCAGAACAAGGTACATGAGCAAAGCAGCTTAGGGCCTTTACATGGAAACAAAAGGTCAAACACATCCCCACCTGCTTGCACAAACATGCGCGGAGGGCGCTCACATGCACAGATAAATACATCATACCGTTTGGCTTTATCAAAAGCAAACACGTTCTTTGCACACATCGGCCTCTTTGGCTTGTATTCTATCTGACTGTCCGAGCGGCTGTCGGAGAAAAATTAAAGAGCAGGCAGATCGATAAAGATGCCGGGTGATGAATGAGGGGACTGAAAAAAGACAGGAAAAATTAGGGAAGAGGAGGGAGGGGCCGTAGCAAGAAGACGAGGCAAAGGAGCACCTTGCTCTATAGTTAAGTCAAAATCTGATAATGGGATGACGAAGTTTGGCGCAGACGGAGTGCTGAGTTAGTGGGTTTGGTCTTTTTCCTCTTACTTAGTTTGTGCTGCACAGAGACAATACTTCCCTAAGGAAATATATTACTGAGGCCATCTGGCCTTCACTGGATAGCTCAAACACACATCTGCACGCACACACACACACACACACACACACACACACACACACACACACACACACACACACACACACACACACACACACACACACACACACACACACACACACAAGTACTCAGGCACCAATGACCAGGGATGACCACATCATTACTGAATGTAGCTGGGAAATGCGAGGGGAGGGGCCCAAGAGAAATATATGCACCACAGCCAATCAGAATTATGTTGCTTTGCCACAGATATATTTACGAGACAGGCGAGTGAGTAAGCAAGAGATATTGATTCATGTTCCTTTGCACAAAAGTTACCGACACAACACTACCATAAAGCTCTGATTAGCCTATTTGCATTTGCAGTGTTAGTGAGTGGATGCAGTCAGAAAATAAGATAGGATCTGCTGTTGTAACAAAAGATGCTTAAAAAAAATTATAAAATATTTAAGCCAAGTGCACACAGGATTGATGTTGTCTCGACCTAAATATATGTCATAATCCCTTCAGTAGTTGACTATGTTTATTAAGTCAGACTACTTTCAAGAAAATGAATGTATTCTGTAATGGATATTAGTTTCTATCTCTATTCCACCTGTTCTCAAAGATTCCATTTAAAGTTGTAATAGGATTTTGATATTTGTCCCTTATTACTTTACTTATTGGATTTCAACTGAGCTTTTTCTGCTACTTGATTTTGCTTCACACAGACTTTTTCTCCACCAATAAATTGAGCAGTGAATCCCAGCAGACACTAAAACAAACAAAACTGCTCAGGTACAATAGTTTACGTGGATTAGGGCAATTTAAGAAATGAGAAATTGTAAATAGTTCAGAACGACTCTCATAAGACTGTAGAACAGCAGGAAAGAGAAAAATGTCCAGGGAGTTCTTTCCTCCTGTTCCAAGAACTGGTGGGACGAATGATGCTTTTCTTTCCTCCCAATTGAGCACAGAAATGTGATCAAGCAGTAATTATCTTCCTCAAAATTACATCCTGACACCTTTTCTCTGATGGGCTTTAACATAATAAAGGATCCATTCCTGAAAGGGCAGCAGTGAATCATCCTCACTGCACGCTGATAAATACACATATATACATCATTGGCCTACATTTCTTCCATGCCTGCACCTTTTGGTTGTCTGTGATAAATATTTTAATGTCAAGCTGTCAAATAATAATGGAAACCCAAAGACTGACTCGAGCAACAAATAATTTCAGACATGCATGTTCGAGAAGAGGGTGAGGAGGCCCACCTGGGCCCGGACATACCGAACCCGGCACACATCAGCAACAGCCAGTGTCAGTGTAAAGGCAGGGGTCGGGACGAGCTGGCTAGGTCAAGGCCAAGTGTGCCACGGTTTCTATTTTTGGCACATGGATGACTTATTTAAAGCATACTACCCCCATGACGTCAACGACATTCACAACGTCACAGCTTCTGGCTGAGCAGACTCTCAGCCTTCTGTGTGTGTGTATGCTGGTGTGGTTTACACACTTGACCATGCCGGAGCAGCATGCGCACACACACACACACACACACACACACACACACACACACACACACACACACACACACACACACACACACACACACACACACACACACACACACACACACACACACACACTCAGTCCAGTCTGTGTACATTCACCGGTCTATCCACTTACAGTAAGCTCTCCCTGTGGTTTGCTGTGCACCGCTCCCTGCTCTGCAGTTGGGGGGTAAATTGCAGCTCCAGCTAGACCGTCATGTGTCAATCAGCTGTGAGTCAAACCAAGAAGCCCTCGAAGGAACAATTGCAAAGTGTGAATGTTACAGTTTTTCATCTTTTTTGGCAGTTTATATCGCAGGGGAGCAATGAGGCACGGATGGGGCTGGCCGAAGAACGGATGAAGCCCCACAGCCGACGTTGTCGGATGCTGACTGTTCTAGCATGATCTTATGCATGAGCATGCGTGATTAATTCAGCCCTGTATGTGCGAGTGTATGTCTGTGCATGTTGCTATGGTAACTTGGGTGCAGGTTGGGTTGTCCCATGGAGAACACTTGCAGCTCGCTACAACGCCAGAAGCCCTGCCTCTTGGGACCGGCGGTTAACGCTGTGCCAGTTCAAAGCCGGGGCACGTGTTAGGCAGCTGGATGACATCTGTATCCGCACCTGACTCTCTGTGTGTGTTAGATCCAGTGTGTAGACTGTGAATGTAATAGACTCTCATCTAGGGGAATTAACACAAAAAAAATAGCACAAAAACATGAGCTTGAATTGCAGAGTGGGACGCTGTCCAGTCCTCTCTGTCTCCCTCCCCCCGCTGCTGACGGCCCTGGAGTCGTTCCAAGTTTCCCGCTGGCCTGCGTCTGTTGATTCAGCCTTAATGCCCTGCCTTGTATTAACACGCACAGAGAAACAAATGTAATTAACTCTCTGCGAGATTTAACCAGCGGAATGAGGCGAGCGAGCACCACCAAAAAAAAAAAAAAACAGCCACAGAGGGAAATGGAGAGATTTGAAGATTATGACAGCTGCAGGAAGGACGGGCTGTTAAATTTGGGAGGTGAGATGGGGAGGAGAACGCTTCCAGAAAAAGTGAGGAAACGAGCAGGCTTTCTGTGGAGATCCTCAGAGTTAAATGTGGCCACATGTGAATAATTCAAGCTTAAGGGGAGAGCCCCTGAAGGCCCAGTGGACAACTGGAAGAGGATGATCCTCTCCACACACTAATTAGAGTGCTCTTCCATCCCATTATTAATAGGCATTAATAACTGCATACTTTTTGATTTTGCATGATGTCCTCAGTGTCACAGAGCTATTATTGCTCTCCCCCCATGGCTTGCTCTTGCTCTCCTTCTAGAAAACGCCTCGCCACGGGGTCGTATTAACTCCCTCTAAAGACTGATGATGCGTAGCGGGCAGCAATTTTAGCCTTCGCCAAAAAGTTTTTCGTCTGCTGTAGTTTTGAATTGAAACAAATACGGTTAACAAAAGAGTGATTTCCACTTTTCTGAATGAGAGAACTTCAAAGAGTTCAAGTGCAGTCGGCACAATTGCTCCTACAGTACTCTTGCACACCGTAGGACACACTTGTATGCGTAACAGCAAAAGTATTAGCAAACTCACTACATACTTGAGTACACTTAAATTATTTACCCAACACAGAAAGCGAACAAATGGCCTTTCCTTTTTTCCTAAATACAGGCAAAGACATTCAAAACTGGAAGAATATAAAAGATGGTGTGGAGAGAAAGAGGTCATCAGAGTGAGAAAAGACTCTTCAGTCTGAACTGAACGAGATAAACGAGGCAGAAGGACTGAAGCGCAAAGCTGTCAGTCAGTCGGTCACTCACCTGTTTCCAGTTGTCAAAAATGATGAGTTTGCTGTCCTCGTCGTCCACTGTCACTGTGCACTCGTAGCCCTCACCTGCAAGCAAACACCCACGTCACACACATCAGCACACACAACAGGGCAGCACATACTTAGTACTTAGTACACATACTCATAGTAAAAACTGGGGGTGTTGTGTTTTTGAGTTAAAAAAAACCAATCATATTCTCGACAGTAAATCTTCAGCAGGTTCAGCAGCTGCCTTAAAATGTTGACAAGTTAATCAGCGCCTTATAAACATGTCCTTGACCTACTCCATAAACCTCAAATCTGTTTCTATGAAGAGTTTATATAACTGGGGTTTGGGGACCACTCGTCTTTATGAGGACATGTTGACACTTTTAAACTCCAGTATGAATGATAAGGCTGTTGATATTCTATATTTTTGTTATCGACAATAAATTCCATGGCTCTTACTGGAGAAATAAATCTACATAAACAGGTATTTATTTTTATTTTCAAAAAAGTAAAAGTAATATCCTAAAACTCCTGGGTACTGCAGATTTTAGAAAACGTTACTCAAATCCTAAAGGGGCTAGGCCATACCTTGTTTTGGAACTATTTCCTGTGGCAGATTTATATTCATTTGTTGCACTAGAAATTATTTAGAGCAGCAAAGCAGTGTGCAGTATGTGATCTACAAAGCCCATGTTCATTATAATGGATGAGCACGTCACACAGACCCACTCGTTGTTGGGATCATTTAGTTTAGTTTTTCATGGGATTTGTTAACAAAAACTGTAGACTCTTGACAGTCATAATATTTAGGGACAAAGTTTTTTTTATTTTTTATTTAAGAGCTTGTACTGATTTTTTTTTTATAAGAAAAATAAATTATGTTAAAAACATCATGTATCAAACATTGAACCTTCTATTGTCTTCTAAAGCTTTCTACCATTACACTCCCTGTCATTGTGAGGTATTTTTAAAATACACAGTGGGTCAAAATTGCTTGACTAAGATGGGAAAAGCCACTGTGATGACTGAAATGTCTATTTTAAGGTAAGAGCATCTCCTGCTGTTAATCAATGCTGTTTTTGATGAGCGATCACTTGGCGATGACACGTATTGGTCAGTAAGGTGTTGTTCCACTTACAGCTGAAACACTGCTAGAGCATCTGTTCAGAAATATCAAGAAGGTGTTAATCAAATAGGTGTTGAAGAGTGGTTTTTTTTTTTTTTAACACTTTGTATTTTTGACGTGTGGCTCATAGAATAATTTGCCACTCCAGTTAAGTTCCCCTGCATAATGATGGCGGCATTGTGGAAACATGTTCGAGCTCCTCGGATGAAAGCGATTTTCCTGTCCATTTATGATGCATGAATCCAAGTACACAACATGGGCAGTAATGAATACTGTATGTCGTGCATCAGGGGCGAGTCGGTGTTATGCATGAGGGAGAGCAGTCGCCTCTTAGTGATACTGACTTGTGGATTGGCTGGTCGAAGGGTTGAGGACCAGAGCTGATTATCATGGATGTTACGGTGATATGTGTGACAGATAAACCTACTGACTGACAGAGGCCACAGGGAAGGGAGAAGGACATCAAGACTGTTTTTTAGCAGCTTTAATGTGATGTATACCCAAAGGGAAAATAAGCCCAATAGTAAGAAAGCCAATAACTGTAGTGTAGCTGAGCAGATTCAGACTCGCTCGCATGTCTTTAGGTGACAACTAGCAAATGCTTATTTTAGTTTAGCATAAAATCTAGCTGAAGGGAAACAGCCAGCATGGATTAGTCCAATGATAACACAAGAGATCAACCTACCAGTCTGTCTAATGTCTATAAATAACTCAATTTGAAACTAAAGCTACAAGCTGGTTAGCTTGTCATAAATAGTGGGACAAACTGAAACTTTTAAGCCTATATATCTGGCAGTATAGCTGACAAGAAATCTGGGAACAGAACCGTAAAACAAAAAATTGGTTTTACACTTAGTTTTTTGTACCTATTAAACTGACAAGGTATAGAAGGGTTTTTTTTCTGGAAAGATTGAAGCTAGCTATTTTTGTCTTTTCCTAGTGCCTTTATGCACAAGGAAAAAGCTCCAGAATATTTGGTTTTACATATTTACGGTGGTAATCTCTTCATATAACTGTCGCCAAGGCAGCAAATGAGCATATTTATCAAACTTAAAATACATTAATGGAGAAAAAGTCTAAACCAGTGTTTGGGGAAAAATATGTTAAGGCCAGATGAAGAAAGGGTACGCTGATCTCCCGGAATTTCATCTCCACAATAAGTGTCTGAATGAATCCCCTGAACACATTTTGATAAGGTTTCCCACTCCTCACACAGATGCACATGCACACACAGACACACTTCACCAATCCCTGTCCAGGCCATTACCGCATGCTTGTGTCTCAGAGTCTATAGAGAGGGATCGGTCCGACTGCCCGGCCAGAGATAAGGCCAGTGACGACTTGCCCACGCCAGTCTGTCCCAGCAGCACTATCCTCAGTGCCCCGCCATGGCTGTGGTAAGCCGGCTGGGCAGCAGCCGATTGGCTGAAAGATTCATCCCGAGGCACCGTTGTGTCACTGATAGGCAACGTGGTAGGGTGCTCCAGGCCCGGGATCCAATCGCAGTCTTCGGATACGGCCTCTTCCCTCCGCAGCTGGTGTTTGACGGGCAGGGGTGTGCTCCCTCGCCGGAGGGGGGGCGCCGTGGTGAGAAACATACTGTACTGGAATAAAATTGAGACAGAAATGACTTTAGTTTTCAGTCTAGAAAGGTGCCACTGGGCATGACAACATATGGGATTGCTGGCTGATGTATACGCTTGGCTTTAAAAGGGTTCTGAAGTTGCAAACAGGCTTCTGATCTACCTGTAACACTGTCTGTTCTAGTTGTCACTGGAGAATGGTGGGAGGGGCCGGGGGGGGGGGGTATGTGTGTAAAGAAAGGGGAGGTGATAACAATGGAGTCAAGACAAAAACGTGGCAGTGCAAGAGAAAGATGCTGAAGAAGACACAGAGCGCGTTGAAGGCAAAACTAAGATAGGAGGAGGGAGATGGAGGGGTGGGGTGGGGTGGGGTGGGGGGGTCGTAATATGAGGGAGACATAGAGCAGGAGGATACTGCTGAAAGAATGACAGACGATAAAGGAGGCTTAAGGACAGCCGGTTGATAAGGGAGCAGGGAGATTGAGGTGGTGACCCGAGAAAAAGAAAGAGGAGGTATGTATACAGAGAAAGAAACACAAGGGAGGGACAGAGAAAGGGAGGATGCAGCTGTGTGTAATGAGGGAAGAAGTGCAGTCAGGTGGCTTTAACGGTACAGTGTATACATAGCGAGTGCTGCACGAATTCACATGAAAACAGGTCAAAAACATAAAGTCTTTATCTCCATCCCTGGTTATATAAAAAGGGGAATCTGTGGCTGCCAGTCATTTTCTCCAAAGCAAAATTTGTGTGGGAAAACTGAGTGTGGGTAAGAGTGTGTGAGTGTAATAGTGTCCGTGTGTGTAGCTGCAGCAGGTCAACCATAGACAACCCTCATCAATATTAATACAGCAATTAATCTAGCTCTAGCAGCACCACTGGGCATCTGTGGCTTTGTTTCTGTCTGTGGCAAAGCTAAGTACAGTATTGCCATTTAATTAAAGGCGACTGACACAATTACAGGAGCACACTAGAATATAATGTAATCTATTTCAGCACCACCGCAGAGGACAGTCACTCAAATTACATTGAGCTGAACACATCTCCTATTCAGAGGCTGACACAGTGTCAATAAAAACAAGAGATTGTAAACTTCAGTAAAAGAGGATTTACCTCAGAGATCTGGTATTGGGTTGGATTAAATTGTCTGATTGTACTGGCGTACCTAATAAACTGGGAACTTTCTCTCCAGCTACATAGTATGAGGATAGTTCTGCTTTGTTTTCATGGCATCCTTTAAATAATGTATTATAAGTGGCATTAATAAAGCATTAATATGAATATAAACTGTAAAAATAGAGTACAAAAGTACTGTATCTATCTAGCACAAAATAGTGTAGTATAGTATAAAGTGTAATGCAGTGTAGCTTTAATACAGTGAGTGTAAAGTATTGTGTAATGAAGTATAGTGTTGTGTAGTGTATTATGGTATGGTATGGCTGAGCTAGTGTTGTATATTGTCTTGGATTTTGTTATGTACTGTAAATTACAGTGGGTCTCTATATTGTCTGTATTGTATGTAGTACAGTGTAATGTAGAATATTGTGTAGTATAATGTGATGCACTGCAGTGAACAACGCAGTGTAGTCAAGTCTTGTCATTTGTAGAGTAGTTTTAAATAGTACAGTACAATATACTGTTATGTGATGTGCAATAATATATTTTATAGTGCAGTGATCTGTAAGTTTTTGTTGTATAACATAGTGTAGATATACTTTAATGCTGTATTAATGCATGATACAATACAGTATTGTGTAAAATATTTTGCATAGTTTTGAACAGTGTATTATTGTGTAGTATAGTATAGTATAGGATAGTATTGTATAGTATTGTTTATATAACATTGTAGCGTTGTCTAGTGTAGTAAAAGGTTAAGTACAGTGTAGTATAGTAATGTATAGAATAGTATTGTAGGCTATATTATGGTTTCGTATTGTGTCCTTTTGTTTTGTTTTTGTTTCTTGTATTACAGTACTGTACAGTATAGTAGGCTATAGTATGGTTTTGTATTTTGTATCGCATAATACAGTATAGTGTTTGGTATTGCATAAAATTGTTTAAATGAGTGTAGTGTTGTATAGTATAGTTTTGTTTTGTATTGTTTCATATAGTAAAGTATATAACAGTGTAGTGTTTTATAGAGTGGTATATTATTGTAAAGTACAGTAGAATAGTTTAGTATAGTATAGTGTATAACAGTGTAGTGTTGTGTATTATTCTTATTAAAGGCAGTTGAGATGTGGCTGTCTGTCTCTCTCTCTCACACACACACACACACACACACACACACACACACACACACACACACACACACACACACACACACACACACACACACACACACACACACACACACACACAAATAAACACATTACTCACACAGGATCACTCAGGTTGCTCAATTAGGTTAATTGAACGAGCTAATCAATTAAGCATGCCGTTATTGTCTGCTGCGAGGCAGGAGAATGTGACCGCGGGCTGAGCCGGAGTGTCAGGGGTTAATCTCTTTCTCTCGTCAGGCTGTAGAGAAACTGGGGCAAACAACAGCGCACAATACAAAATTAATACTACAGGCAATGTTTTGATTCTTGCATCTTCACAGCCCAATTACAATGACAGCGCCGCTTCCATACCCGCTGCAGCCTCGTTTCTCAGTGTACTTTTGACTCCTCCAAACCATGTCCACTGCACAGCTCCTTATAATAGGCTACTATTATCTGTGGAATCTTTATGTGGGATTAAATGGTCCACCGAGAAGGAAACACACACACACACACACACACACACACACACACACACACACAGTGATGTATCGATCACCTGTAAGAACGGTAACACTGCTAATTATTACAAGAATTCACAAATATCACAGCGAACCTTGAACTATGTCACAATGGGGGTCAAAAAATGATGAGCTATGACAGAAAATCCAATATAGTAAAATATTACAGGGCACATAGAGGTTTCTTTTAAATTCACTATTGAGTAGCAGAGGCACGCTGAAAGTCCGCGTGATAATAATATAAATAATATGAATAATAATTGTAATAATAAATCATATTCAAGGAGTAATGATAAATAATGCTCCACACAAAACTGCATTCCCACATAGAGATAGTGTAAGTGGGACAAACCAACGTGTGCTGCAGACAAACATTGATTAGATCTCGTGGAGTGTGTAGCCTACCTGGCGTCACAGTGTGTCTGTGTTTGAATTATCGGCTATTGTGCAGAGCGCACGAGGTGGGTTTGAGAGGGAGGTTGGAAATATGTGTCTCCTTACCTGGTCAGCCATGGTTATCAGCAAGTCTTCTCTTTATGGAACAAGTGATGCGTGGTTCAAGTCATCTGTGCTGGCTGCAGACCCGGCGTCACAATCACCACGGCGGTAACGCACGGCGCACAAAAGGGACGCACCACGACTCATTTACCATGATGTTATTCTTCCTGCTCCTGCGCGTAAAATCTCCCACTGCTGACTTGAGAGGAGAAACACGGCGCCTGGATGTTAAATGAGATAGGTAGTAGTAGGTTGGAGGTGGATGGAGAAGCTACACCTGCGCCTCCCTTTGGCAAAACACTCGACTTCTTATAGGTGGAAGAAGATAGAAAGTCATCGGCACCACAGTACACACACCCCTTGTCCTCTTGGTGTCCCAGCGGCCGGCAGTTACGGCGCTTCCGTGCCCCCCTCCAGTTAATACCTGCACCTCTCTCTCTCTCTCTCTCTCTCTCTCTCTCTCTCTCTCTCTCTCTCTCTCTCTCTCTCTCTCTCTCTGTGTGTGTGTGTGTGTGTGTGTGTGTGTGTGTGTGTGTGTAAAGTGTCTGTTGAGGGGCGCGTCCTTCAGTGAGCATAGTAGTCTTCCTCCGGGTTGGGTTGGAGGTGGAAGGGGGATTAGTGAACAAGGTTTGAAGGAGTGGCGCTGCACTTCGTTCCTCCAGTGTAAATATCAACCCAGATCTGCTGGTTCCTTCAAATATGTGCTTTTGTCAAACGTCAGCTTTTTGGGGCTTTTCCCGTTGAATTTAATTCAGGTTTGATGGCAGAAAAACGGCAGTTTTGTCGCTGTGAGGCGAAGCGGCCGCCAGAGGGAGGTAGAGAGACGCCTCCTGGACAAAGTGCTGCTGGACAGACGAATGAGGTTGTATTGCGCTGGCCTGACACTACCAAGTAAAAGAGGACCCAGAGTGATATTGATGTTGAATAATGTTTACTCTATATTTGTTAATTAAAAGAAGACCTGGTGAGTTTGCAATGGGATTTAAAGGGGCACTTCATCAAGTTTACTCACGAAGCAAAGTTTATTCGTTATACTAAATTGGCAGTTGTATAAAATCAAACAAAACATGCTGTTGTTCTTATGAGGACATCACTAAATTGCTGGATTGACCCCATTTAAATTTTCAAATTGATTACAGATGAGAGCGTGGATTGCACTCATAGTCTGGATATAAAAGTGGTGTCTTAAAACTGAGGCCAATGCGGAAGTGCCTTAAACTGTAATACCACGGAGGGCCAGTAGGGATTGGCTCCAAAAAGACTCTGCCTCCATAAACTCCCATTCAACTTCACTCATGACACACAAAGTCAATATATTTTTTCCATAAGTAAATTTGGTGTCGTTCGCTGAAGTGACTTCTTTTTATCAGTTTTCTGGCCGTCCATCTGAAAATAATCCCGTCATTAATTAGATATTTAGCCTCAAAAAGCACCATTTTTGTGGGAGTGTGTGTTTGATTAACAGGCCTGTTGTGAAGTGATGTATCAGCTATATGGGTGTAATGTCCTTGGGTTCCTAATCAGATCGAGCCAGATCCACCACCCACTCCTCGTCCAAATCATTTCTGGCTCCAAAATAGCAAGATGGTGACAGCCAAAATCCAAATTTAAGGCTTCTACAGAAACAGGAAGAAGGTTAATTACCCTCAACAGTAGTTACAAATTATTATGACTAGGCTCTTTCCCAGTTTGATCCCATTCTTGGACCTTTGCATTTTTCAATCCCTTTCTCTCCTGGTTTGTTTTCTGTCTGCTGTCCAATAAATGCTGAATTCATTGCTAAACTCATCCATTAATCCAATTAATCATCCCAGATGACCTTGGGCTAGAGGCGGCATACACCCTGGACAGGTCATCAGTCAAACACATGACTAAAATCAAACAACCCCAACCCCCATAAAACTAATTGTACAAATCACATAGCTGATAAGCCAAAGTGCAACCACTGTAAAAAGTTAGTGAAGTCTGCCTGTCTAAAAACACTTATATGAAAGTGAGCAAATTAGAATAAACTCTTCAAATTGTTACAAGGTTACTTCAGTGAAACTTGTTCATTTGTTTAATTCCATTGCCTATAAGATTTTTTTTTTGTTTGACAAGCAGTGTAAAAGCAAGATATTGCTATCTTTCCCCATATTTCCATTTTATATCAAAACATTTCTCCCCAAAATCATAAATGTAGTACATGGAAGGATGTTTTTGAGCATCCTGATATGTTGTGCCATTCGGCTCTGAGGTTCATCACCAGTGTCACCAACAGAACACACTGTGACTGAGAGCATTAACTAACAGGATATCTCACTGGGAAATTTGTTGGTTCAATTTATATACAAAACCTCTCTTGGACTGACAACACTCGAGCGCCAGATCCTATCTGTCCAATATCATGCGAGAAATAAAATCAGCTCCCCATAATGTGTTATGTCTGCCCGCCACATCCTGTTCTTGAGTTTCAACCTTTTTTTTTGGTCACATCTCACTCTAGTTTCTTGGTCGCAGTGACTGGACGGAGCTGTGAAGGACACTGAAATTGGTAAAAAGAAATCATCTTTTGCTCTTAAGAGATATCTCCGGTTATATAAGGATTACACTGCACACCGTAGGCTGCAAAATTATCTGCGAAATATGAATACAAAGAGGAATGTTAAATCCTTGTTGCAGATGTGCTGTGTTCTTAATGTTGTTCGTCTACAGGTCAAGGTTATGCCTGCCATGCACATTGCAAACCCCATTATTGCTTAGTTCTATGCTGGGTTAAAGATACAGTATAGACATTTATGTCCAATCCCAGTGACATCTGGAAGCTGACATGACTCATACCTACTATCTTTATTAAAAATTTATTCCAGCATGGATGCTCTACTTCTTCTCCCTTTCAGTTAGAGAAAAACTGGATCTCTTAGTGGCCAGGGGCAATGAAATGCTTGTAAAAAGCCCATTTATCCAGATATGGATGATATCATTACAGATTTAAATGAGTTGCAGTGTGAATGTCGAATGCCTTAGATGTGCATGGCTAGCACCCTGACTGATTTGATGAATCAATTGAGCAATTCAGAACGACTTCTTAGATTAATCTAGATTTGCCCTTTTATAGTTTTGTTTAAGAACTTAAACCTCTGATATAAAAGGTTTTCAATATCATCACATGAGCAGGACAGTTAACTTCCAGTAAGCTTTGAATCACTGGTCTAGTTTAAGACTATGGAAAAGAAACAGCCTATTGCAGAAATTACTAAGCTAGCATGTTAAACACTTCAGAGAGGTGCACTGTAAGGAAAATATGACCTCATCACTCATCAGGGGCAACAAAGTTCTTTCTGTGCCAAGTCTGACGAAAATTAAAAGAATAATTTACATTAGTTGTCTTCTTCTGGTTGTTTTGTACATAAATAAGTATGTATACTTTCTCTAACAGAGTGGATGCCATTTGAGCAGGCGGTCGTTTAGTGTGGCCCTGGACACATTCACATACACACTGCTAAAACAATATCTGGCCCAGACCATTTCCGAATGTGGTCTGAGCAATCAGATCTCAATGCGTCCTAAGTGCATCATGGGTACTCTCACACCTGTACTTAGACCTGACCAATCTAGATTGGATCACCCTGGACATACTTAATGCCAGATGTGAATAGGACAAAATTATGTTAGCTATATCAAAAACCTACAATTTAAAACACCTTAAATGTGCAACTGCTAGGCTTTAAGATGATGCAACAAACATGCAAACACATAAGTTCAATGGTTTATTTAGTCTCATGGAAGGGAACATAAAAGTAACTCCTTTTCACCAAAGCTACATTAAAATCAAAGTCAAAAACTAGATAAAAGAGAAAGAAAGTCAAAAGAAATGCATCACTAATTATTGCTTTCCTATAAATACAGTAAATTTACCATCCTAAAAAATGACAAACTTTGTGTCAAATGAAACATGTTTTCCTGTTTTCCTGCAATAAAAAAATGCATTCTAAACAAATTTGAGAAGATCCAATTACAATTCACAAATTTGTATTGCAGTGTCCATCATGCTGTTGGAATGTTCTTGCCTGGAGAAAGGTGTATTTGTGAAAAACTACGTGACTTTAGCTCTTTGTATTTAACACATCCTCCCTGTGGGATTTAAATCGTGCTCAATGACTGTCAATGACCTGACATCCTTTAAGGCTATTAATTGGGAAGTGTGTGGTCTTGTTTTCACACAAAGAATCAATATCACTCTCAAATGCCCATCTGGATAATTACAAGTCCCCTCTGTTATAATAACTATCTCCTGAATCCCTTATTATTCTTCTCTCAGCTTTATTTTGCAGCTCATTCTGCTCACCGCCTTGAGTTCGTGGTATTTTTAATCGTACATCAGTCCTCTAGACACATCAGGGCTGCAGTAAACACACTGAATGGAAATGGGAAGGATCCTCTCAATGGGCCCGCTGAGCATGACTTATATTTTAAGCTTTCACTAATCTGCAGACTTAATTAAGACTCATCAAGACATCAGAGCTCACTAGTGCCCTGCACTGCGTGAGAGGATCACAGCGCAGATAGATGACAGAGATAAGTGCTGTCATTAGCCACCAAGACGGTATCAACGAAAAACTGCCTGCTCCCTGCTAATGGAGACGCTCTGTTCTGCCATTCAAAAATGCAGCCGTGAAGTCTGGAAGATGTCAGAAGGTCAAGAGGTAACTAAAACCGGATTAATGGCGGCCAATAAGATAAAACTGCAAGGTCAGAGATTCAATACATGTATATACTGTATATATCGTCACATGCCTGCCATCCACAAATCAAGACAATGGGACAGATGGAATTTAATTACTTTTACACATCTGATGAAATTAAAGTATTGAAATATTATCCGAGCACGTGATAATTAATGATACTTATGAGTGGTTGTTCCAATAAAGTTTAATATCTCAAATGACAATGTGAAAGAACAGAAGAAAAGGTCATTCTCGGTGAGGATGAATCATCACCCGACATTTCAGCTCATAGTTACGGTTTTAGTATTTTTATTGTGGCTATTGTTCTTGGCTTGGTGTTACCAGAACCTAATTCATTGCATGAATACATGGATCGGGCTGTGGGCATAGGGAATCATGAGCAGTCGTTGCATCCTGCTGCGCGTGGACAGCATTGAACTTAACGACTGCAACTGGTCAAACAGAGGCTGTCAGCAGTAGTCTAGCAGAACCAGGCTGCCAAGTTGTGTCTTCCTGTCTGAAACTTTCTCCTGGCAAGGTTGGAAACTTCCCTTTGATTTACTTCATTAACAAAAATCATTTAAAAAAGGAAGGAAAGAAAAAGCAGGTAGACGTTTTCAGTTCTACAAAACCTTATTGTTACTATATGGCTAACAAAAAAAATTGCCACAAGCTTGTGAACATTTAGGAGCTATGGAGTGATATATTTCCCTCACGAGTTGACGGAGAACAAATAAGAGCTAAAACAGAGAGAATACTGGACCTCCATTCGCCAGTTCGCTATGAACACAACTCCAAAAGATTAATGACGTTGCTTGGTAGTTGCTGGATTTATAAATAACTAACACATTTTTTGTGTAAGAAATATGTCAATGCTGTGTTAATAACCTCTTCGCACAGTTCCCGTGAGCTAGAAAAAAAAACTAAACTGTTTCTAAAAAATGTTCAGGGCTGGGCGGTATGGACAAAATAAACATCCCAATGGTTTTGACCAAATACCTCAAAATTGATCTTGCAACGATATTGTAGGGATGACTATTGGTGCTTTCACAGAATATTTACACTGAGCGTTTTTGATAAATAATCATCAGTAATCTGGATATAAAGATTCAGTGGGTTACTGTAATACAGACTTTAAAACCATGAAAAGACAACAACTATGCCATTTGACGATAACCAAAAATCAAAAACAATATCTAGTCTCATACCATGATGTAATATTGATATACTGCCAAGCTCTAGGTTTAAATAGTAGATTTCCGGTATCGGCTAACCTAGATGAACATATGCATTTGCTAAACCTAGAGTCAGCAACTTGCTAGCTTAGCATAGTTTAAAGACAGATAATGGGAAAACAACCAGCAGAAACTCCAGATAGTTACTACGTCCAAGCAATAAGTAAATGTGCACACAAATAGACCTGTAAAACCACAACCTGTCTACTCTAACCTTTGACTTTGTTATGGACACAAAATATAGCATATAACACTGAGTTAAAAGAGGTGTTGCATTTGAACAGAGCAAGTCTTCCCCTTTTTGCCACGTCCAGCCTGTAGAAGCTCGTTGCCTGTAGCTTCATATTTAGCAGACAAATATGAGACTGGTATTTAGCTTCTCATTTAACTCACAGCAAGACAGCCAATAAGCATACATCCAAAATCTTAAACTGTTACTTAAATATGTTTGTGTTTCTTTCAGATTAAATATTTAAACCATCTCCAGTTTGGCTGCAAAACAAACCCATTATATAATATTTCATGGCAAGTGATTGTAACATCCCAATAACTTCTCACCACTGCTTTACATATGTCCAAATGAATGGGCTCCCAACAAAAAAAAAAATCCAATTACTCGCCCACTTCCAATTTGTCAAATAAAGCCCCCTGACCACAACGAGTACATGACAGGCCCTTTACATTGTGAGATTAAGCCACTCCGGATGCAGATGGCCGCCACTTGTTAAGAAGTCATTTGACCATGCATTCATCTGCTGATGTGATCTCTTGTGTCAAATCCCAATTTAATAAGAACTTCTCTGCATTCGAGCTCAGAACAAAACAAGTCAGCTTCTTTTAAAGCTTCACATAAGTAAAGGAGGCTTCTTTTCATAAGGTTATTGAGATGACATCAGACAATGCTGCTACTAAGCTGTACAAGGAGCACTGTGTCCCCTGTGTTTTTGCTCAGTCAGATGACTTAGTAATAGGGTTTACAAGGTAGCATTGCTTGTAATGTACTAGATGCAATGTAATGATGTCCTACGGACGCTTCTGGAAACACAGCAAAGCTCTTTTCATAGCGCTCACATGCTAGATGTCATACTTATCGGATGCTATTTTTGTTGCGGTTTGGAGACACTTGTTTAAAAGCTCCACGGGGAGTTTGGTTTATATTTGCTCGGATGGGTTATGTCAGTCAGTGCGGGCTCGGCAGAAGACTTCCTTCAGCCAGCTGAAAAAGGCTGTTAAGATTGCAGGTTCGGGCCCCATGTGGGAGCTCTGAAGAGGTCTCTTTAAGTTCAGTGACCTGGATTTGTAAATGATGATTATTCAAGTTTTGTTATGAAGAGAAACTGCTTCGTTTGGCTGTAAAATGTTTCATTTAAATCCTATTTCCAGCTCTCCTCCGTGGAAAGACAGCAAGTTGCTTAGTGACTCTGGCATTGTGATGAGGAATATAAATCTTGTGTTTTTATGGCACCTGATCCATTCTGTTTATGATACACTGTGAGGTTTGCTCACTGTTTCCAAGGGCCATTTTAGAGACTGGATGTGGCTACGACATCTAAACAAACACTATACTATGTAGTGTACAAAGCGTATTGTAAATCATATGTTTGGATTTGCAGTGTCTGTTGTGATGGCAAATATGAATCGTATCTCATGGGATTATGTGAGTTAGCACAGCTATGTGAACTTGATTGAGTCTGTCCATGTGTCAGGGTTTGGTGAGTGAGTGTGCAGGACGTTGAGGGATCAGCAGGCACGATGGCGGAGCCGGGGCGATACGCCAACGCTGTATGGGTTTTTTTCTCAATTGCTCTCGAAAGAAAGACGGCAGGAGAGCTCGTAGCTGACGTACAGCCGGACGCGACAGCAGGAAGTAAAGTGGTGGATTCCAGCAAGGCGCCAGGCAGACCAGCAAAATGGCCGTCAGGGATGCCACTTCCCACACCAGGGACACCCTCGTCTGCGTTTCCTCACTCGGCCCGGGCGAGGTGGGTGACGAACACGGTGGAGGGAAGGTTGGCGATGGCTTATACCCGGATCTGCTAACGGGAGAAGCTGCTGAGCTAACGTGAGGCGACATGACGTTGACGAACTCAAGAGCATAGTACGGCAACCAGCTGATTGCAAAAACCACGGTTGAACCAATGAGCAGGGCGGTAGCTTTCTTGTTGCGTCTGTCAGCAGCCAGCGTGCCCCTGCAGCTGTGGAGGTGAGAAATGATGAGGCCGCAGGTAATGGCGATGCAGAGGAGGGGGGCCACGTAGTAAACCAGGAAGGCGGGAACCAGGAAGAACAGCCACTGGTCTTGGCCGACTGACCACGTGCAACCGCCGTCAAAGTTGATGTAGGTGACCTTCGGTAACGCCATGGTTACAGAGACGAGCCAAATGCCGACCACAGCCCATAACCTGAGATGGAGAATAGGTTTATTAGGTGTGTAGACGGAAGAGAGAGGTATGCCCTACAACCTGTCAGATTGATGATTGATTGATTTATGACCCTAAGCCCCACCCCTTTTCTAATTTCGACCAATCAGGTAGCCCCATTGATGACAGCACGTGTCCTTTGTCCCGCCTCTTTTTCTGACTACTGATTTTTGAATGAACCAATGACAGTAAAGAGGTGGAGTTTTAGAGAGGCAAGGGATTCACGCAGTCAAACTGAACTCGCATACAAATACAAAAAAATCCATTCAACCATAAATGAACAACCAAAGAAATAAAGAATGTGGGTCCAAACTGCACTGTCAGGGAGGCTGGTGGAAAGTAAAATGTATAACAAAGAAACAACTGAACAGGCTGCAATCCAGGATGCAACAACAAAAAATAAGTTAAGCGAGGTACACAAAGACTGAAACTACCACCTAGCGTGACTTCATTTGGCATAGAGTTGCTGAAGGGCCAGATAATTTCAGCGGGAGAAGCTGATGAGTGCACTGATTGCAGTTTTGTCACTTGTGATCAGGAGCAGGTGAGGCGGCGCTGCGACTCAGGAGAGGACGGCTCGGCCCACGTTGGACAAATAATCAGAGTCAGACAAAGAAACACGGGGAAACGGGAAACGTGAGGAATCTGAACGAGATGATGTCTGGCTGCTGTTGTGACAATGACAGAAAGTTTTAGAGGAGTTGAAGAATCTCTTTATTCACTCAAATGTTACAAATATGTTAAGAAATGCTTAATATTTTGAAAATGCTAAATGTTTGAAAAAGTTGAACGTTAGCATACATGTCCCGAAAGAGTTGAACAATTAAAAAAATTAGAATGGTTGAAATCAGTGAGTATGCACAAGCAGTTAACAAGTTGTAGGCTACTTGATGTTAAAAACATGTAATTCAATAAAAAGCTGCATTTTTCTTTAAAATATTACCAATATATTAACAAAGCTTTGTGTTTACACATCATTAAGCCGATTCATAGAAACATTACGCTCCATTTAAAGTTGTGTCTGTGGTCACCCAGTGATTGTAAGTTTAACAGTCACGCTCCTTTTTGCTCCGTTTTGCTCTCTACCAGCTACGGTGGGGGATATCTGATTCTTTAGCTGCTGATGTTCATCTCTTTGTTAAATATAAGTAGATACTTCATAGCGTATGTAGAAAATGTTACATTTTCTTGGTGCTTTGGGTGACCATCGCCAGAAGTGACCATATTTGGAAGCCATGAGGAGAAACGAGGGGTTGATCTAAATGATGGCTATTACGCCCTTCCCTCTAGACTTTACTCCAGCCATGTGCATCAAACCAGGCACATCCCCAAACATACTCTTTGAAGCCTAATTTTAAATGATGGAATTTTCTGAAGGACCAGCAGGACACTAATCAGAAGGAATTAATTTTGGAGTCTATTGGAGGCAGTCCCTTGTGGCCCTCGAAGGTATTGCACTATTTTTATTTTCAGTCTACTGCTGACGGCCAAATCTGAAGGAGCCTGAGGGGACTGCAAAAGTTCAAACATCTTGGACTTTGAGCCCACTGTGGTATCAAAACACCCCACACAGGGTCGCTGAAATGGATTGATTTCTGATGGATTGTCACAAAATTTAAAACAACAATTTTGGACAAGAGAATAATTTGAAAAATGATTTCATCGCAAAGATTCTGCACATATTGGCCCTAATCCTTTCATGAACCCACATCTGCTTGATGAGTGATACTCACACTTGCATCAGACTAGTAGGAGGCCTCGTCCGCGGTGCAACAATATGAAACCTCAGCACGGACAACGCCGCCAGGCTGAAGATCTCCACTCCCACTGTCACTGAGGTCATGAATCCCAGGAAGACACAGGTGCCACCACCGAGCTGCCAGTTCTGGAAACTAGCGCTCAGGAGGACACAAGGCAGGGTGAGCAGGGCGCCCAGGTCTGCCAGGCTGAGGTTGAGGAGCAGGATGGAGCTTGGCTTGGAGCGACTGCGGGGGTTCCTCACCAGCACCAGCCACAGCAGGAGGTGACCTCCAACACCCACCAGCAAAGAGACCAGGCTGACCATCGGCAGCATCACGGCGAAGGAGATGGTGGTGTTGGTGGAGACCATGTTGAAGAGGAGGTTGACGATGGCAGGCATGGCTCACTGTGGTTAAAAGATGGAGGATGAGGAGGAAAAGGCCCAGATCTGACCAGGAAAATACAAGAAACAATTCTAAATAAGAGACAGGAGCAGTCCAGAAGTGATGAGCAAGTGAAGCTGTAATGGAGAAAATGATATTTAGAGGTGAAGAGAATTGCCAACAACTGTAACCACAAGGTAGAAAAAAAAAATCAAGAATTTAGAGAGACACGCAGACATATGATTTAGAATTTTATTTTTAACAATCAACTACCTCCGATGAATTATTCATATATTTAATAGATGCCTTTCCGTGGCTCCTGAATCCTTTGCAATTTGGAGCTCACTGGGCTGTTTATGTGACTGACAACCCTGATGAGTCAGACGAGACAGTCTCAGGAGACTTGAGCAACAAACACTCGAGAGTGACATCAGTGAGTCGACTGCATCACGACACAAACGAGATGACTCGCCTCGGCGGGCACAGGCCGACGCGTCACACAGACGGAGGCAGCACCAGGCTTGTTTGTTCCCAGGGGGATAAACAACACACACAAACTAGTTGTGAAAAGGGGAAAAAAAAAAATGAAGTACACGCTCTGGTAGAGAGCAGACAGTTGACCAGAGTGAAAGCCCGCTAGTAAACAAACCAATTATCCCCACAAGCCACTTACTCTGTGAAAGAGATGATGTGCCTGTATACACACGGACATTTGGCAATCTATTTTGAATAAATGATCAACCATCAGTGTTTGAGTAAAAGTCCAACATTTTATCTTTCAACACGATTTGCATAATCAAAAATACACCATTAAATTCCTGCAGTACTGCTGATGACATCATGAGTTGATTGAGCTTCTCTTTACTGCATCCCCCTGGATTATCCTGATGAAAACCACAGCACTTTGAAGAGAGATAAAAGTGAAGGCTTTTTAAAACACCGGGAGCTGCCTACTGAGATCTAATTACTTGCACACATTTTGTTAAACCTCATAAATTACTACATGAGCAAAGACCTTGGCTACATAAAGTCACAGCAAGAGCGGCATCGAAATGCCGCAGAAAACAAACCTTGTTCGCTTCACTTGTTCTGCAGCTGGCTACATTTCCAACAGTGAAAGTGTCATCCCACAATAAGAGTGCAGCTATTGACTTGACTCGGATTATCAGCCGTGAGAGTATACGGGCAAAGAAATGCAGCAGAGAGAGGTCGATGCTGTGCAAGAGAATATTGCCAGCGAGGGTCATCCAAAAATAGAGCTGCTGGGATCAAACATCGACTGGTAATATGTGTGCTTAAACTGTCCTTTGACGCCAACGGAAACTGAATCATTCGTCATCAATTCATTTCAGAGTGGGCCATTTTTACTCGATGCTATTGCCAACGTCTGGCGAGAGGGAGTTGCGCGTGCGATGATATCCTGGACACTTTGTTTGGGCAAACAAAGCGAGCTAGGATGATGATACAAGGCAACATTGAACTAGAGGTTTTCTCTCTACCAACTTATTTCCCGTCTTTTATTCTGTGAAAACAATATCATGTGACTGGTTATCGTTTTTTGTTGAGTGGGTGCCAGAGACTTGGCAAAGGGAATCACATCTCAGTCTCTGAAAGAGAGTAAATCTGCAGACATATGTTTAATGGTCGGATGCTTTAAATAAAGAGCAGTGGGAGCTTCCATTTGCATTGGCAATAATTGTGAGATGGTGTTGAGAAAACGAACATGAAACAGTGAGGCAGCTACACACAATTTTTTATTTTATAATGATAATTATTTTAATAACCCAGCATTTTTTTTTAATGTCAATACATAAAATGTTATAATTATGTGTAGCCTATCTCTTGTGCTTAGGTAGACAATCTGAATTCAATGGGATGCTGGAATGGTGGACTCTATTATTACCATCTACTACTAATAAAAACGAACATAGGGGCTATAGGGGAAGAAGAAAAAAAAGGCAGAACCGAAATGCATTAAAGTGTTAATAATGCAGATCATAAATGGTAGCCAAATATATTCAAGATAACTTTAGACCAAATTTGTTGGTCCTACTTTTGGTTTAACAGTTACAAAAGTAAAACAGTTAACCACTCACTGTAGTACAATTATAATTTTTGATGAATAGTTTGCGAGAGCTCCATTAATGTCCTCCTTAACCATTAGTTGTGACATCATCTATGTCATTTGAAAATGCCGGAGTGTGGTGGTGGTGGGAGGCAGCATTACTCCCACTTTCGTCAAAATCTGATCAACTGTGTCCACGGGATTGTGTGTGAGGGACAGCTGGAGGAACAAATGAACAAGCGCTTGTTCATCCATCTGTCCCTTCCAAGCAGCATCTCACTCAAGTTAACATCACTGCCCAAATTCCTCTTTGGGGGTGATAATGTGCGCTTTACACGCGCAGCAAAAAAAGGTCAGCGAGGCAGCCTTGGTGTTTCCAACATGGAGTCAAACTGTTAATGCTGAATACAGGCCTAAATAAAAGTGATCTGAGAGGAGAACATTTATCGGATGGGAAATCACAAATTAGCAGCCTGCTTCCAGCCTTGCTAAATTTTACCTCACACATGACTGTATTATTTATATTTTTCTTGCTATTCTGCTTTTATTAACAGCAGCTGGATGAGCCGTACAGAGCAGAAGTAGTGGGGAGGGGATAAAAAGCAAAGATGCAACAACACGACAGATGAGGAGAGACAGCCAGGAGCAGAGGAATGATGGGAAGTACAGAGACATGAAATGTGCAACACAAGGCTAAACTAATTGTGTTTAATTTTAGACACGTTGACCTCAAACTGAACTAATTTACGGATTTAGAAGTTGCAACTGGTTCCAGGCTATTTTCAGTGCTTCCACTTTCAATCCTCGGTCACGGTATGGATTTACACACATCTGTAGCGTGACAATCAATCAATCAATCAATCAATCAATCAATCAATCAATCAATCAATCGGGATCGTGGTTTTAAGAGGAAAGCAAAATATGGTTAAGAATGGAGGTTGGAATAGTTTACTTTTCGGCCCCATTTATATGGACTGATCTAATTTCTCTTTTCACTTCACAAAACCTCTCCACTGTTCCACAGAGCTGGGTCGATAGCTGTGGGCAGCCTTTCAGCTACTGTGCTCTGACCTGCTCCTTACCACATTGTTTAAGGACAAACTGTGATAGTGTGAGTTTCCCTTCTTGTAGCTGTCTGATTGTGAGTCCAATCCTGCCACTTTCTCATTCACCATCTCTGAGGCCGTCACATCTGTGTGTCTGGCAGCCATGTCCACACAACGGATAAAGAAATCCAGTATATGAGAATATTGTAAACGCATCCCAGTATCACACTAAAGTGTTTAATACACTTGCCAGTCCACTAGAGGGCAGCATGTTAGTGTCACGAGTTTGCCTCGCTGATTCGTCAAAAACCATGTGTTTGGAAAAAAAAACATGTTGTACATTGCTTTAATGAACGTCAACATCTCCCAGACTAGAACTCTGCCCTCCAGGATGAAGGTCAATACCTATATGCCACTGAACCAACCCTACTGCCACCTTTCAAAGACTACACTGCAGCTGTGTTCCCATACTTTTTCTTTTTACTTCTTTTTACCTTTTCAAAGGATGTACATACGTGTACATGCATGTGTATGTGGTATGCATACAATTGGTGCATACTACTGCCTCAGAAAACTGCGCCATGAACTTTGACCCTCTTGGTCATATCTGTTCACAACCTGTAGCGCGACATAAGTAAAGAAGAAAGAAATAATGCGATTAGGAGCTGGAATTTGGAGGCGCTACACTTGGGCGGAGCATTAGCGCCTCCAACAGTCTGAGCAGCTCAGTCCATGTGACGTATTTTCCGCTGCACAGAGGATTGTAGGTCCGAAACAGCCAAAGAAGCACGATGGCCTGCATACGACCAGATGGAGAAGGACATTATGGTATTTTTGGCATACTGCAATTTACATACTATGTATTGGGACATACTATATATAAATAATAAAATACTTTGTCTGGCATACGAAAAACAAGTGTCGTGGTATGGGTATAGGAAAGCACAGAGCCTTTGTGCTTCGTCAAATGACTTCTGTTGTATGATGTTCATTAGACGACTTCTATCACATGACCCGTCTCCTGTGACGCGCCTCTACATTTCATATGGGCGACGAAAACCATCACAAAGACACGCTGTGGACTGGTGGGTATATTACACACTTAGCGGTGACACTGAGCTTTCAAATGACACACTGATAAGAATTCATAGTTACCAAGTTATTTCTATATGCCAGTACTTCCTCCACAGCTACAGTAACATTGGCTAAAAAAAAAGAAAAAAAAAAGAAGCACAACACAGCTTAGAGATAGCAATCTTTCTGATTTAATACTTTAACAATACTCAAGGTGTGGATCACAGTGAATGCTGTATATACACTGCATCAAGCAGAGGTTAAGAGACAATTAGATTTAAGCTGTTTGTGGAACAGTCGCTATCATTATCCTTTGAATTACAACTTTTTCAATCATAACGAGATTCAAATATAATTCCATCTTTTTTTAAAACTATACTTGTTAATCACAAATAGCATTTTATACCAAAGTACAAAATACTTTGCTCACTGCTAGAGTTATCACTGGGAAGGGAACGCAATCGTACAAACAGAAGGCCACACGAGAATGAACTGAAATGCTAACATCAAAAAGTACCACAGTAAATTCAAAGCCAGAGTGGGTTAAAACTGAAGCAAAGAATTTTGAACTGTGACTATTTGACCCAGGTGTGGACCGGAGAAAGAAGTTAAAAAGGAACCGCAGAGGTCTGAAATGCCGGGCAGAGCCGGAGGGAAATACAAAGAGGATGTTAAATGAATGCGCCTCACTTACTGTGAACGGTGACTTGCTCCTGGGAAAAAGCCTCGCGCTCACCATCAGCTGATGTGCTGCTGGAGAAGGAGAGGGCACACACCTGCGTTACATTCCCTGCATCCACTCCCCCCTCTTAACTTCCCACAACGTACTTTGGCCATGGACACGGACACGGACACACACACACACTTACAATTTCAGAAAGAGGGAGACTGCCCTCATTTTTCTCCTTAGCCCACAAAGAGCAAGATAATGAGCAAAGGTACCAAACTAGTGAGCTGCTGCCTATATCAATGAGATAATGAACAAATTCAGTAAAACCTCTGCACACTATGTGACACCCATCTTCTCATGCGCTTGATCTGGAGCTGCTTTTCATAATTTAAACTTGGCCTTTTAATTGTAATAAAAGGAATGTTAATGCTGCAGCATAATGGGATAATACAGAGTACCTTGCTTTCTACAGTTTGGGGAAGATCCCTTGTTGTTGCAGCATGATCACTAGTCTGCAGAGAGTCCCGAGAACACCATCCAGCACACTTGTGAGGAACTGGAGAGTCGAGTGTGAGGCAGGTTTTTGTTGTGTTAGTGCCGAGTCTCAATGATGGCAGTGAATCAGTGCAGGCAGGTTCCTACAAGACTAAATCACAGCGGCACAGCACAACAATACTGTGAGCTCAATACTATCACATTCATGGCAAAGGTACCTGTGGAGTTTTCTTTTTTATATTACACACCAAAATGCATCATATCTATGCATGCGGTCTACTAGGCATGAAGAAAGCACTTTCTCACATATCCTTTTTCATGAAGTCTGCATTGTTTATGTTTACCAAGTAAAAGTCCTCTTCACTGCTTTTGGCAACACATTAATGTGAATCTTGTTGCATTATCCATGCATGTGTACTGGATACTGGACTCAAAGATGCAATCAAGTCACCATCACTGAAAAAGACCGAACAAAAATGTTTTCGAGTCTTCACATTTGCTTGTTTGTGTTTTGATGCCCACTCAAGTAGCAACCCTCTGTAACATCACTTACTGCTTTTTGAACAGATCTTTGAAGGCTCAGTTCTTGCAGATGTCGTAGTATATTGGGCCCAGAATCGACCATGCTTGGACAAGATGGGGAGGAGCATTTCAATGAAATCAGGCAGGCCCCCAAACATAACTTTCTTTTAGACCTAATACCTAATAAATTATGAAACTATTTACAGAAGGATCACCAGAACACTGATCAGAAGGAGTGAATTTAGGTAACGACACTACAACGAATTGTGGAAAAAATTTAATGGCTCAGTATTTCATGAGCAAAGCTGACACCTTTTGAATGGGAGTCTATTGGAGCCAAAGGTGGTTTTTTGCGCGTCAGCCCCTTGTGGCCCTCAGTGGTATTGCACTTTTAGGCACTTCCACAATGGCTTTACTTTTCAGACTAGGTCCATTTTTATATACAATCTATCGTCCCACTGCACATGCTGAATTAAGCCGGGAACACACTGGCTGCATCATTGCGTGTGCGTTACCTGTTGCCGCGTGGCGTCAATTCATTTCGGTGTCCATGTTAATGAATGAGAGCATCTACACTGCCCGCTAAGTGCATCACGTCATTATAAAATACACCCGATGTCTATTTTTCACGCGAGCCGCATGCGGTTCCCAGCTAAAATACACAGGGAAACGATCTGTGATCAGATTTGTACGGTATAATCATGGCAGAAACACAGTATAGAGTCCAATTATATCATGTAGACACTCCACCAGGTGAGGGGCGGGGTTTTCTTCACTGCACTCGCCCTCCTTCTCTCTCTCCTCTGTGTTGGTGTGAGTACTTGTGTACTTGCTAACATTTACTAATTAGCAGGAATCACAAAGTACAGCTCAGGCACGTCTGATTGGTTAAAATTCTGACCTGATGGAGCCACATGAAGAGTCAGCATTTATAAGGCTTCATCCTCTGGAGACCATGAATATATGGACCAAACCTCATTGAGCAATTCATCAAAAAGTTGTTAGGATTTTTCAGTTTGGACTAAAGTGGAAGACTGACCAAACTGAGAGACTGATGTGTAAACTAACAAAGTGAGCATACTGTAGATAAAAATGATCCATAGTGTACTGTATTGTATTGTACTGTACTTTTGGCCGTGTGGTGCATCTTCAGTGTACAACCTCTGTGCTTTCAGTCTGTAAATTCAGCTCCCGTCTGCGGCTTCGGTTACCTCAGCTGGCCTCTCTCCATCCAGTCATTTGTTATCTACAAAATATCTCACTCCCACTAAACGTAACTCTGCCTCATCTCCTCTAACAATGACCTCACTATCGCTTTCTTTTCCACACCACACACACACACACACACACACACACACACACACACACACACACACACACACACACACACACACACACACACACACACACACACACACACACACACACACACACACACACACACACACAAAAACCTAAACAGAAGCGCAATGAAACGCAGGTAAACACCTACGCGAGTGGATGCACACCTAGATAAGCACACACGGCTTTTATCTCCACTAATTGTTGGCGGTGGGTATTATGAGACTCCATTGTTGTCAGGGAAAACAAATAGGTATGGAGGAGCGCGGGGTGAGAGAGCATTCGGAGCAAGGCAGATGCAGGCATGAAGGAGGATGGAGCGAGGATGAATGACTGTCTCCACCAAGACCTGCGTGGAAAGTGTCAAATGCGCCTCCTCAGATCGTAAAGATGGAGCCAATGTGAATAGAAGCTTTTTATGAACCTGAGAGGAAAAACACAGCGACAGCTGCGTCGGTGGGAGATGTCCAAGTTGTGCAGAGTTCAGGATGGAGCCAGAGGAATCCGTCAAGTGTGTGGCGCTCTGTGGCGTCACGTTCATTTGTTTTGAGGAGGAATAAAGGTGTTAACTTGAGTCATGGCAGAGGTAACAGTAAAGTTTATAGGCTCTCCGGTTTACTTAGTATTTTCCTTCAAACCTCAACTTACTTTTACTGTGTCGGTTTGTCTTTGTCATATATTTTGACTTGGAGGCTCCGTTTCTGAGGATTTGCTCTCTTTTGAGATGTTATATATTGATTTTATCTGCTAATTCAGACTGTTTTATATCTAGTCTTCATGTCAAAGTCCTTTTTGCTGGAGCTCTCCAGCTCTGTGGTTGACAAAGGCTCCAGCCTGACTTTTTAAACTGTTACCATGTCTTAAATCCATACTGCACACTGCACACTGGATGGATGGATGGATGGATGGATGATGGATGGATGGATGGATGGATAGACAGACATAGACAGATAGACAGATAGATAGATAGATAGATAGATAGATAGATAGATAGATAGATAGATAGATAGATAGATAGATAGATAGATAGATAGATAGATAGATAGATAGATAGATAGATAGATAGATAGATAGATAGATAGATAGTTACTTTATTAATCCTGCAAAGTTAATTTTTTTTTCGCTACAGCAGCATTATAGGTACAGGAAAGCAATACAACAACAGTAAAATATAAAATATAAAAATGCACAGTATATACAACAAATAGAATAAAATAAAATGGAATCATTAAATTAAAACTAACTAAACAATAGTGAAAAGATTTAAACAAACAAGAAAACAGACAACCAACGGTGTTATTGTTGTGTGATGGATTTTGCCAGAGGTGAGTTATTGTACAGTCTTATTGCAGTGGGCTGGAACGATCTCCTGTATCAGGAATGATCTCCTGTATCAGGAACGATCTCCTGTATCAGGAACGATCTCCTGTATCAGGAACGATCTCCTGTATCAGGAACGATCTCCTGTATCAGGAACGATCTCCTGTATCAGGAACGATCTCCTGTATCTGGAACGATCTCCTGTATCAGGAACGATCTCCTGTATCAGGAACGATCTCCTGTATCTGGAATGATCTCCTGTATCAGGAATGATCTCCTGTATCAGGAATGATCTCCTGTATCAGGAATGATCTCCTGTATCAGGAACGATCTCCTGTATCAGGAATGATCTCCTGTATCTGGAATGATCTCCTGTATCTGCCCTTGTGACAGCGGAGCTGGAGGAGTCTATTGGAGAACGTGCTCTGCTGTGAGGACTCTGTGTCCATGCAGCTCACCAGGGGGACAGACGGGGGAGGGGGCAAGGCAGTGGAGGTGTTTGGGAGGTGTGAGGTGTGGAGGAGACAGATGAGGGCGGTGAAGTAAACCTGTTGAAGAAACAGTTTATCTCATTGTTCCCCTCCAGGGAGCCCTCTGGTTGTCTCCCTCCAACCTTGAAGCCAGTAATTTCCTTCATACTTCATCGGTCCACACCTCCCTCATGTTGTTCTGCTGGAGTTTGGCCTCCAGCTTCCTCCTGTAGGAGTCCTTGCACTCTCTCAGCTTCTCCTTCAGGTCGCGCTGCACTCTCCTGAGCTCGCAGCGACAACGATGGCGGACGAGAACTCCCTCGGCAAATAATAAGGGCGCATCCCCACGGCTAGAAGTTCAATGTCCGGGCTACAGAAACGTTCCTTCACACACACACATGGTCGGGATTGCACCACCCCTCGTTCACATAGACTGCAATCCCTCCACCTTTCCTCTTGCCGCTCCGAACAACGTCCCTGTCCGCCCAAACGGTCCTGAAGCCGGGTACGGCCGCGCTGTGGTCCGGGAAATGTGAGTGCAGCCATGTCTCGGTGAAACACATGATGCTGCACTCCCGGTATTCCCGCTCGCCATTAAAACCGCTGGTACCGATGGTTTATATTTCCTCCTCTTCACCTTCAGTTTTGCTCCAACTCTGCAACCCCGACGTCTTCTCCGAAGTTCGTCCGGGATTTCAGGCCTCGCTCCGGGCAGCAGCAGTAGAGGTCTACTCAGCGCGATCAGCTGATCACGAGAGTAAACAATGGCCCAGTCCACTGTGCGTGGCTCTCCGTTACAAAGAGGGAAAAAAGTAAAAGAAGAGCCACCAGAAAAGTGAGTTGCTTTTTTATTTTTTTATTTTTTTTTTAGAGCTAACATAACATGATGATTAGTTTATAGTAACTACAATCTAGAATTTAAATTTGAATACTTGAGACTTCTTTTCTCATTTTTGTGAGGCGTTTTCACTATTTTGTCCACACCAGGTGCGTTTATCATAAAGGTAGCAACAAAACAGGTGGCATCAAGATAAAACACTTGATAAATTGATCAGTTGACTGAAAACAAAGTTTGTTCACTGATTCATTGAACATGTGAGGCTCCCTGCTGTGAAAATACGAGGGTTTGCTGCTTTCACAGATTTCCAAACAGACAAATTGAACTTATGACATTTTAAGGTACCTTTCAAGGTTGAAAGCAAGCAGTCGTGGCTTCTTCAGACTATTGATCACAGCTTCAGTTTTCCTCGCTGTGATTATTGTCTGGAAACCCTCTCCGTATTAACGTTTGCTCACCCACTCTGAAGGGCAGAGCAATCAGTGGCCAGTGTGGGTGGCCAAGTGCCATGAAGTTGAAGTCAAAAGTTTTTTTCTAAACGTAATTGCAGCGGTCTTAGATTCTTGGCGAATATGATTGTCAATGCTGATTAGTTAAAAAAAAAAAAAAATGCTCCAGTATTTTGAAAATTAACCTGAGGTCTACACTCATTACGATGCAAAGACTGGAAAAGATTCCCTGAGGAGCGTGGCCAGAACCGTAAATCCACATAATGAATTTGGGTCTGGAAACACTCAGCAACAAGCAGTCCAGGTAAACCTTAAAATATCTAAAAGCAGAATGTTAAAGCAGAATGAGCAGCGAACAGTTTTTTGTTTTCCACAGTGCAGTCACAGGACAAACATCCCTCCACTAACTGCACTAAAACCGTTACACACCTGAGTCACTTCTTTTACCAGCTCTTAATAAAGCCGCGGCCGCCCTGCTTGACTTCAGGCTTGTTTTTTGTTTTTTTCAGCAACAACCGCTGGAAGAAAATGAAAAAAAGAAAAGCTGCCAACTAAAAAAAAAGATAAAAATCAGCTTTACTCTTTTTGTGCTCACAATATTACCACAGACAATATCAGTCCCTCAATCGTACGTGAGCCAGCTTGTGCATCATAATAGCCACAATTTGAAGGTCTGGCATATGGGATGAACGAATCATCAAATATAGCTGGTTTGTTTACATGTTTGGTCATTAGCCTGATCAAATTAAATACACACCGTTTGTGTGGGTGCAGTTAAGAGTGTTTAGGTGTCTGTATGGAGAAAATGTACACAATGCACTGTTTTCTATTAAACTATCCCACGCCAAAGCCAATGCATGGGCTCAGACATTAAGCTGTAATCTTTTGCCTTGGTCAGCTGTTATTATATCACCTAACACAGAAACCTAACCAAGACCTTCAGTCCTTTCTTACCAAGGCTTCCTTCGTCAGGCCGTGGTACCTGTTTTTGTGCTGCTCAGTGGGTGCACGCTGAAGCACGCTGGCTCGTATTAAACTCATCACCAGCCTCCCACTGTTGACGCAGCGAGTCAAAAGGCTTGCTGCTGACCCATCTGCTGGTGCGGAGCACATGCGACACACACCTCTCCACAAACACCGCAGACAGAGATGAATGAACAAGGTTACACACACACATGCAGATTGAGTGAACGCAAACCAAACACCATCTGATACACATCGATGTGAATGAGCTTGAGCACCCTCAGATGATAATGCATAGTTTCTGTTACATTGTGGTTGAGTGTGTGTACTGTGTAGGTTTTAAACACACCGTGATGAAACATTCAGCAGAGCATATGGTGTGTGGGACTCTGCGCAGATGGAAAGTCGGAGAGAGAATTAACCAAGCTTATCCGGTGATCCCCTTGACTGTGCATCCGACACTCCTGGCCATGATCGGTTCTGGCAGTGTGGCAGATCAGGTGACAGCACAGAGGGAATTAAAGAGCTTCTCACTGTCACGAGACAAACAGACTCGTCATTGTCTGGAAAAAAAACTGACGAATTGTTTACGAGAAAGCAACACAGACACCGGCCTTATCTGTGATTTGCATGCCACAAACAAGAGCATTTAATGTGGAGCATGTTTATACTGTTAATTAAATACTGATCTTGCTCACATTCTCTTCTAGACCTTCAAATAATCTCATCTGCAAAAATCAACATCACAACTACTGGACGGTCACTCATATTCTGCCTTAATTAACTGAGCTCATCTAGGATCCATGATTATGGTAATTACAGAGCATTATTACTTGGCAGTGTCAATGGAACTGTGAGCTGGCAGGTTTCAGGCCAGAGGAGCACTCAGTCTCTGCTGCCATCTGCTGCTAAGGAGCGGAAACACCAAGGAATAATACAAAAATGAGTCATAATCTATATCACCGTCTACTTAAATGAGCCCCTTTTCGATAGTGTGTTGAGTATATGAAAATTTGTCTTACTTTCTCTTGTCTTTTTTTTTGTTCTGTGTTCTTATTGATTATGATAAATGTTTCTGCCTTTTAAAGGGGTGCTACACATAATTAAGCAGTGCCTTTAATAAAGTCAGAATACTCCCAAGACACAGATTTAAACAATAATGCTAAAACTGAATCCATTAAAGTGTTGCAATATCCCAACTTTCAGCTGTGTTTTGGTAAGATTCCAACAAATGCTGGCTACTACATTTCCCAAAATGCAGTTGGTGTCAAGTATTTGGAAGAGAGATTGATGGAACTCGTGAGCTTGTGGTTACGACATGGGGAGTCGTGCGCACCGCATACTTGGCGTTCAGGTCGTAAGAACATGCAAAGTGGAAGGCGCCTAGAAGCCACACAGGCTAACAATTCAGCGAGCTAACAGGTGGGTAACGTAATGCAGGAAATACACAATGACAGAGGGAAAAGACGAGGCCGTTGAGAACATCAATATTTTCTTCAGACACTATCTAAATTATGAAAAAAAAAACTACATGGCTAAAATCATAATATATCAGCTTAACATCCAACAAAAACTGAACTTCCATAGCCGCCACCATTTAAGTCATTAAACACGTCACAACTCGTGAACTTGGGGCTTCAGTTAAATATGGATATGAAATCGAGCAGCTCGAGCTTAGCCAAACACAAAGACATGAAATGGGTGAAAACAGATCGCCTCAAGTCTCGCTGGTTACATTGCAACATCACGATGACAACAGTGTCACCAACTCTACTGGTGACACTGAAGAAACAGTCTGGCAATTAACCCCCTTGTGAAACCACAAAGCACAGTTTCCCCCCGTTTTAGCACGGCTTAAACAAACGGGACACAACGTGTTGAATGGTGAGCTGTTGAGATGCGTGGGCTCGGAGGACTTTGGAAAACTTTGGATAGAGTCGGCCTATATTTGGCTTCCCGTGGCTAAATATTTCAATAAACATTGGATGGAAAGAATTTTTAGGAAATGAATGTTACTCATATTATAACATGATATGTACATAATGCATCATAAATGTAATTTTCCACTTCCTTCTGCAAAGTCCATTTTATTTATTCTGATTCATAGAAGCATTTTTAGAAAATATACTCATTTTCAGGCTCGCAAAATCAGATTTAAACGATCTTACCGATTTAAATACTCTTGAAGAGATGGGAATGCTAAGTGCATGGTAACACAGTTCTCACTCATCAACGTCAGCATACACCAAAAAGCATACTTACAAACACAGTTATCAGATGATATATTATCACAA
The DNA here is from genome assembly GCF_029030835.1 of Brachyistius frenatus. Lineage (NCBI taxonomy): Eukaryota > Metazoa > Chordata > Actinopteri > Embiotocidae > Brachyistius > Brachyistius frenatus. The sequence goes on from NW_027210698.1 coordinate 703,824, forward strand.
ATAAAAACATGATTGTTAACTGGTAGAGTTACCACGATGGTTAGTGCAGTTTTATATTAATTATATACATCCCATTAGAATAAATACAGTACAAATTCACTTTTAGTAGTCACAGTAAAAGACAGGGAGGGGATGAAAAGACATAGTTCAATAATAAATGATTTTGCACGAATGCATAAAACAGTTCATGAGCATTCTGGAGAGACACTGAAAGTACTGTGTGCTTGCATGAAAAATCGAGTTTCCCTTATGCCTGAGAAAACCCATAACAAGTGCAAGCAGTTAAAAATAAAGCATACAGTACATGCATTTTCAGCAACAAATGTTTGCATGGATTAAAAGAAGAAAAAGAAGCTGCTTTCGGGTGAGTCCACACAATTTTAAAAGCTAGTCTCTCTCCAGTCCTCTTTGTTCCAGTCGTTTCTTCCCAGCAAACTTCTCCTGGTCCGCAGGTAACGTCATAAAGCGTCTCTGTTACCAAGCTGGGGGCTTTCATAACCTGAAGGAGCAAATGTAACGTGAGTACATGGCTTTAAAGAAGCGCTCATTCAATATTCATGTACACAGTGGGTCAAATTGTCACGTGCAGGACAAAAGGGTTCAACTTTGATGGATAATTATGACCCAAACCTGCATCCCCTCAGTCTTATGGAACTATTTTTGTGCTTTCGCTCATTGTTTTGGTTTTACAGCCAACAAACTCCACTTTTAAATCAACTTTGTTTTCGGCTGCAAAGTGGCACCGAAAACCTGGTGAACTGTGTGCAGCATTCAGCTATTAAAAAAAACAGGAGCTGGTGAAGAGGAAAACATACTGGAAAGATATTACTCTATATTATCTTTAGTTGAACGCCAAATAAATGTTGATGTTTATCTGCTAGGTGTGCAAATTATTAATAACTGCACTACTTAAATACTGTAGATCACAAAAATATCACCACATTTACAATACCTCAGCTCCGCTACTGTTTTTACAGGACTTTACAGCATATACACTCATATTGTTATATTTGTTTACTTATATATATTTAATTTTTTTTGTCTGTGTTTGCACTAATTTGAATTTATTCTCGTTGTGTTGCACTCTGTGCAATGACAATGAAAGGAATTCCATTCTAAGTACTGTATGCTGATAATAAAGTGTCAGTGTTGTGTTCCGCGCTTGTTTCTGCTGCCCTCAAGTGGCCAAAATCTGTGATTGCAGGTTATAATTGGAACGTTTCTGTGAATTAAGTTTGAAGATCCTTTACTTTCCACAACCCTGTTTTCAATTGCAGCAGATGGCTGGAGCAGTAAAAATGCTGCCTGCTGGATGTGTAAACAGTTTGCAAACACGCTCGAAATTTCATTTTTACAAGCTGAGAACATGTCAAACGTGTTTTTAACTTGTAAGTAGCAACAACAACAACTAAAAAAAAAAAAAGCAACTGATGCAGCTTTAAGTTTGACAAACTCAAAGTTAGGATCAGATACGATTCACCACAAACAGAAACAATCCTTCTCACACACTCTGTGAAGCTCTGATATTAAGATTTCGGTGTTTACAGGAAACACAAACATGAAATTGTGCCAATTGTCCTGAATGTCGAGTCTCTGCTTGAGGTTTCTGCCTCCCTTAATTCAACCAGACAAGTCAGAGGATCACTTAGGCCTCACACATTCTATATAGCTGCCTTTTATGCCACCATTTGTGACATGTGGAGCCTTTTATCATTCTCACAGTGATGGTAATTGAGTCCCCTGCAGCAGATTTTAGATACATAGCTCTGTATTACAGAGGTAATTGGCAGTGGTTTTGCCATGTCATTAGAGACCCTTGAATTTCTACTGCCCCAGGGTTTTCATCTTCAGAGCCACACTTTTCCACGTAAGAAGTGATGATGAAGTGATCAGCAAAACCTGTCAGCCAATTATCACGATAATAGAACTTGGTATCACAAAAAAGAAAGAAAGAAAGAAAGAATATGCTCCAATTAAAGTAGGAGATAAAAGATCCTTATTTAAAAAAATGGTGAAGTTCTCCTCTAATAGCACATTTATCCAGGAAATGTCAGCTGCAGTGAGACAGATCTGGAAAACAGCCAAATTACATCTTGAAATGACGTTTTCTGATCCCATTCTGAGGTCGGCCATTTTTCAAATAGTGGAATAAGCATGCATTCAATATGTAGGGTATGACTCATCCACGTTCAGTGTAATGAAAAAAACTAAAACTACCTCATTAGTCTAATAAAAATCCTATCCGAGAGAAAATCAATTTTAAACAATTTTTGCAGAGCAATAAATTGTGCAAAAATGTTTCTGTCATACCACACATATTTGCAGGAAGTGAAACAGATACATACACCTGGTCCCAGCAGGGCAGTCCAGAGATCTGTTTCTGTACTGGGGGAAACAGGGCTTTGTCACAGGGAATCTGCGATCTGAAGACCTCTTCAGATCGTAAGGGCTGTCCCGCTTCATGCCTGAGGGGAAATGGCATGAGACACACACACAGTGGGGGTGTGGGAACTCAAAAAAAAATAAAAAATAAAAAAAAGGGGGGGGGATGTGGGATAAAGCAGTAACACGGTTCACAGCCAGCACCATCTCCAGGCTTGGGAGCACATCAAAAAAAGATAATAAGAGACGCTGGTTTTATTTGATAAAAAATAATTTATAACAAAGGTGTTGATCCATTTGTTATGAATTATCAACAAAAACACCAAGATCCATGTATAGCAACAGTAGAGATACTGTACAGTATCTCAAAACACAGGAGCAGGGGTGCAGGTGCAAACACACTTAGACATACAGTACCTATGTCAAATGAGTTGGACTTCCTGGTGTGATGTGATGGTGCTGGAAATCCATTATGGCCTCCTTCCTCGTCTGGTTGTTGTTGGTGGTGGAACAATCACAATCATCATTTGCATCTCATCCTGTCTATGTGGCCTCACTAACATCATCAACAACATACTGTTTCTGCTGGAGATGTTACCTTTAAAAGTTGAATTTAACAAGTAGAACTTGGATATCCGTGTTAACAATTAATATGACTGTTTAGAAATATAATGGCCAGGAGATGTGTTTCTCAGGCCAGAGTGTGATGCCTCATCTACAGAATAGACCCAATGCCTCGTTTTTACATGCCGCGCGCGCTTCATAGCAAAAACAGACGAGGGGAAAGATGCGTGATCACGTGCACACGTGTGATCACATCATGGCAGAAACCTAATGTAATGCTGTAATTATATGATGGTGATAATACAGCAGGTGATGGGCAGCGTTCTCCGGTCCTCTCTCCCTCTCTCGATGTCGGTGTGGGTGCTCATGCGTGTCTTCGTTTTCTCTCTGAACGAGGTTAAACAAAAAACACGTGCTGGCTTTTTGGTTACAACTCTTCACTCTTCAGACCTCGAGTATTCAATAATGACGGCCATTATTGAAGGGAAACGCCGATAGAGCAGGCAATAGCGGCCAGGAGACACACGGCGAGTGTGGAGACACACACGCAAGCAAGCGGCAACTTTGCAGTGTCGGACACGCAACGCACACGCTCCAGTGTCCCAGGCCTGTAAGGCCTTAACACACCGGGGGGGCGTTTCTCTTTTGTTTGTTCTCTTGTTTTTCTTATGAATTCTTTCACACGGAACACGAATACTTTGCAGCTAACAATTTCATGTTACGTTTCATCTTTTCCAAAGGAGTTTGATTTTTCTCACCATGAATAATAAGCCATCACAATTTTTTTCATTTCAGGTATTGTGGGATGCCCAGTTTCCACTGTATTCATTCAGATGCTGTACTGAACGCACACAGAGAGAGGAATTTGCTTTCTGTGTCCGTTTCAAAGAAAGAGGAGCGTACGTTTACGACACTATTCATTACCTATACAACAGCTAGGCCCACCTTAAAAAGATAGTTTTTCCACTTCAAATCCATCATTTTTTCTGAAGAATTTTGAACAACTCTTGTAATTTCATATCGCTGCTGGTATTTGGAACGAGCTGCCTGAGGAAATAAGGTCTACCGAGACATCATTCAAATCTCTTCTTAAAACAGTTTTATTGAAGAGCCTTTGCTGATTTAAGTTGATTTTATTGATCAACTTATTTCTTTTATACCGTTTTAATTTGTTTTATACAATCATTGCGTTGTTGGGTCTTGTGTTGTTAAGGCTTGTTAGAATTCACTTGTTGTTTTGTTTTAATGGCTTTTTTTATGTGAAGCACTTTGTAACTTGAATTTACAGTAAACAGTTACAGTACCGTGGCAGATGAGGGCAGGATCTGCTGCTTCTGTCCCAGGCTTGGCAGCTGCTGATGGGCTCCTCCTCTCAGCCGTCCCCTCGTCTTCGATGATGGGCTGAGCAGGAGGTAAACTCCTCTGGTCATTGGTTTGTTCCTCTCCTGGTGTGACAGGTGAGGTTTTCTCCGGAGAGATCTTGTCTCGAGAGAGGTCTAGGCTGGGCTGATGGAGGAGAGCAGTATTTATCACAGTCTTACTAACAAATGTGTTCTCTTTTCTTCTGTCCGTTAGTACCTACAATAAACACACCTTGTTGGGAATGAGAGGACGTTGTCCCTCCGGTCCTCGGCCTCTCGGCTTCTCTTCACGTCTTTTTTCACTGTCTCCTTCTCCCTCCAGCCTCCCCGCCTCTTCTGGTGACACACAGTCAACACATCATCAAAATGAGCCGTCCAAACCTTGTAAATTAAAAAGCCCTGAAGCAGCAACGCTGACAATAAGCAGGAAAGCACATTTCAGGTGCACTTGGACAATACAAGTCTTTGGCTCAGGGGACTGAAAACAAGGACCAGGAGGGACAGAGTAAACAAACAAACCACCAACGATCGTGGACTGGGTTCGTATTCCTTTTCTGTGTTAGGAGCTTGCTACACCTTTTAAGAGACAAAAAATGACATGCATATTGTGTTGACCACCCGTGTGTACGCATAAATACATCTAAGCATGTTTACTGCATGCCTCTATGCTGATAAACTGTCACTGATGGTCCAGGTAATAAACGCAAACAGCAGCAGCCTGTATTCACTCCTCTTTGCTGTCCATACGAAGCTTTTCAATCAGAGGATATATTCCTGCACCTTCTCCCCACTTTTCATGTCAACCTGTAGACTTTAACATTGATTTTATGACACGATCGCCTCTGGCCTTTGGCTATTGTACCGATCTCTTCATTCCCTTTGAGTCAGGCTGCGGTCTAAAATACTGAGGAGGTTGTGCTCATTAAAAAGTGTAGATATGAAACTAACGATGGCGCTTAACAATGTCTCTTTCTCTGTAAAGGGCTCCGTAGCAGGAGCAGCATACCTTTGGGACCGAGCCAGTCAAATCACTGCATCTCATTAAACTCACTTTGACAGACTCGGCTTGAACAAATGTTTTTTTGTTTTTTTTAAAGATTTCAATCTAAGTTTTTAACTGCTTTTTGTTAGTGTTGAAAATATTTACACACCTTATTTTGAGATTTATTCCTCAACATTTTTTTTAACTATTAATTATTAGTAGAAGGTTACTATGTAAACTGCACTAAAATTACTTATTGTGGGATTTGACACTATAAAAGTAAAATTTAATTGAGCTGTAAACAGAGCAGTGATGCAAAAATCGCTGTGAAGCAGTATTATTATATGCGTTTGTACCACATGTAGATTTGACAATCCATCATTAAAATAACATTATCACAAGTCATACAGGGGTCACATTAAGAAAGAATGTGGTTTAGAAAAAAGTGCATATTTACACAGAGCCAGACAGGTTTCTTTATAATTTTTTTCACATAGTTATATCAAGCATTCTAAATCTTTACAGTATTTTACACTTTATTCACCTCTTCAGTGAAATACTGAAACAGAAGTGCTGTTGCTGTCTAAGTTGCAGTACCTAAACTCTCCTGCAGATGTCTCTGCCTCATGACAGCCAGACTGGGCTTGGTGCTCTGTGGAGGAGGATCTGGCTTCTGCCCGATGCCTCCACCTCCTCCACCGCCGCTCTGCACGTCCTCTTCCATCTCGGTTCGAGAGTCTGTCAGTGGCACAATCCTCTCCTGCCTGCCCGTCTCCATCTGTCTGTCCGTCTGTTGTTTGGAGGACGCCACGTGGCCGTTACTCCGAGTGTCTGTCGGAGCATCTGAGATGGTGATCGACATGTCAGGATCTTGGTCGGACACTTTCATGTCACAGGTGCTGCTGCTGTCCGAGTCCTCGATTTCAGCCCCGATGCAGCTGTACACCATGCTGACCAGATCTGTGGACTGGAACACGACAAAAACCAGAGATACAGTGATAAGTAGTCACATTTTGGATTTCCTTCCATTTTGACAATGTAATGAATTGTATGAACTCTCTGGTCAGCTGGTAATAATGATGAAGGTGAAGCCTATAATTAATTTCATAATTCTCATGAAATCAATTATAGCAGAGTTCAATTATCCCTCATTTTGCAGGGGATGTCCACAAATCCCCTCAACGATTAGTAGGATCCAAGGACTCTGCTTTGAAAGGAGTCGCCCAAATCCGTTTGCTTTTCTGAGTGTGTGTGTTTGTGTGGAGTTTGAGCGCAGGTTTAAAGCAGGCGATACAGTCCTCCACACCTCAGACAAGCTACACACATCCAGCGAAAAGAAAAGGAAGGTAATAGAGGGTGGTGCGCAGAGCGAGCAGCTCTGCACTGTGTCATGTCCTGTGGGACTGCAGGTGCTGAGGGCACCGTGCTCAACCTTACTGTATGAACTAGACTGGAAGCAGACGCAAGATATGGGACTGAAATAGTAACATATTTGCACGTAATTTAAATTCTAAATTTATCTTAAAATATTATGCTACCTTTGTATTTTATATTTCTGTCTTCACCAAAGCTTTGAAAAATTCAATGTCATGGTGTCGAATGCAGCATTGTACTACAAAGTAACTGTGGTTATGATAAAGACACAGAATTCCATATATTTCATAGCAGAATAATATTATGTGTCCCAAAACATTTCAGAAGTTTAACACACTTGTCCTTTAAAGCACAGCTCAGTTAGTGGATCTCTGACAGCTCCAGGGCGGCTGCTCTATAGAGGTCAGTATCTGCTTGCATTCGGTGAGTTTAAATTTGAGATTTGTAGTTGAAGAGTCGTCTCCATACAGTGACTGTGACTTTGTACCTGTCTTTGGATGAGGCAGGGGGGGCTGGCAGCCCTCATCCCGTGCACAGGTACGCCCTGAGTGGGCCGAGGTGAAGACATGGTCCCGTTGGCTCCAGGAACAGCGCTTTCTGGCCTCCCGGCGTCTTTAGGGTGCTGAATCATAGAGTAGACGTTCTCTGAGGTGCTGCTGGGACAGGGACAGAAAAAGAAACAGAATTTCCATGGATGAGTCAAGTCTTGACTTGAGAGGCCGTGGGACACGTCAGTAAAGCTCTAGTTCCACACAGTACTGGCGCTACTCTACTGGACCCTACTCGCTTTTGGTAGCAAGTACTTTTCTTGCATTTAATTTTCCACTGCAGATAATACACCCTCAATACTGCATGAAACTGACCTCATCTTCTTCTTCAGAGGAATATCTGGACAACTGACCATAGGATGGTTTCACAGTGATTGTGAGGATTCTCTCCGACCAATCAGTGATCTGCACTGTATTGGCTCAGCTCACTTGGATCCTCAATGGAGGTGATACCAAAAATAGCTCCAGGAACCAGGGACTATCCACAACTTTCTCCCTGAGAAAAATCAATGAAAGTGAGTTACAGTGAGAAAGCAGCCCGTGTTGGGTGATCCAACCTTCCTTAAAACCGGCCTACATGCGTGTTTTTATTGAATCTAATAATCCTGATTTTGAATTCATTTGAAATAGCATATGCTTTCCACGCCACCAGTTTGAAAAAAGCTGCTGTTAATGGAAGTGCAACAGAGCAGACGCTGTTACGCACTGTGCTGTTGTTTAAAGACAATAGAAATGGATGCAGAGAGCAGCCGAATGAGTGCAGGAACACTTAGATTGCTTAGCAACAATCTGTGGGTGAGACTTTACAAAAAAAAACACCAAAAAAACAAACGTTAAACTGTTTACAAAGCTATCTCTGTGTACAGCCGGCCTTCAAATGACTCATCTTTTCTTTCATTCTCGTCCCTCACACTGCTGGGAAACGTGGCCTCCGTGTGATGTGTGAATTTCCTGCACCGCTACAAGGTTGTTAACCAGCAGAGGGGACGGCGTCACCTGTGAGCGGACACCACAAACTGTAGCTCTCACTGAGTGCTGGTTCTCTCAGTTTTGTGCTGCTGCGTAGTTGAAAGGTAAAGTCTGCAAAGTGTCCCCGCTGAGTGCTTTTCTCTCTCTGCTAATCTTTGTAATTCATTTTTTTTTTTTAAATAAGTTTGCCAACTTTTTTCACTTTGCGATACAGGCTGTCTACTTTTTAAACTATGGTGCCATTATGTAACAGCAGTTTAAATGTATGCACTGCCATAAATTCAAAGCAAAGGCAAAACAGTTGGAGATGGGGAAATATTTTCTTCCATTCAAATATTTATGAAGCTACGAAGTGGCTTTAATGCCCAGCGCTGGATTAATTTAACAGCCATCTCCTTCTCAGGGTCTGTGCACTTAAACGTTACTTTCAATGCTTCCCTGTACTCGACTCTTGTGCTGCACACTCACTCCGAGTCCTGATTAGAGATGGTGGAGTTGCGGTTCTTGCGAAAGCCGGAAAAAATGGACAAAACGCTGCGCCTTTTCTTCCTCCTCAGTGATTGGGCCTGATGGAGGGATGACAACTGACTGAAGTGGAGAGGAAGAGAAAGAAAGGAGAATAATTTAGTTTAATAGTAACATTAATTTTCATACAACATTTAAATACCTTGTGTTCAACTCAAATTTCGGTTTGGTGACATTCAAAACCAAAATGTTTGAAAAGGAACAAGATACAAACACTGACGGAGAATTTAGCTTTTATGTCAGTATGGCTAATGTGTTAGCAAACTGCTATCTACTGTAATGATGCATTCATCAAACATGGAGCAATATTAGCATTCATTTGGATTCATTTTCTTTCCACCTGACAATATAAATCCAATATTCGATCTCCTTTTAACTTTGTTTTGGTCTCCGTTAACATCTCAATGAAAGGGTTTTTTTCAGCTGCGAAATGGTCCACTATGTTCAATGGTTAGTTCCTAACGCCGTATCTGCATGCTGTTCATGTGCTGTGCGTTTGATGAACTTTTTCACCAAAAGCAGTTGCCTTCTTAAACCTGTAAGAGGACACCAAAATAGTTCATCAAGTTTCAGGCCCAAAAACCAAAAGATTAAGCTGACAGATGACCACACCATCAAAAACAATGCTCTGTTGGAATTTTATTGATTATATTTGAGTAAGTTCTAACGCCAAGTACCAACAACAAAACACCTACTTTAGTCGGGGTTAAATTATTCAGTTTAATTTCTAGAAATATATTGAAAACGGCATGATCGCACAACTACAGGTTTAATGATTGGCACTCCAGACAGTTGATTGTCCACCGCGCTGATCGATACGGCTGATTCTAATTAGTATATGCATCTGAAATCAATGCCGTTATGATATAAGTGCTTCGCTATAGATAAACTGTCTTTAATACAGATTGTGTAGCCACAGTGCAGTTTCGAGGAAAATTAGTTACAAAACAGAACAGTGTACTGCAACAGTACACAAGAAGGTTTAATTTATAATACACAGTGGCCTACATAAAGGAATATGTTCTAGTTACTGAAAAAAATACAGCTACAAACGATGCTTCTGTTCTGTGTAAATGCAACTATCCACTATATCTGTGCACAAGTGCTTAAGATGCATGCTGAAGCACTCATCATTGATAATACATAACATAGGAGTTCAAAAGCATTGCGGATAAGGACCTTTAATAGTGTTTTAAATGCATGTGATAGTGGATGAACTTCCGTAGCATACAGGAGGAATCCTTGTATTAAGTAGGTTCATAAATCAAATCTGTATTTTGGGTTGATAAGTGGTTATGTATTTTCACATACATTACACGCACTCTAAAGTAAAACCCATCTTCAAATGAGATGAATCTGATCCATGTTCAAAAGCCAGATGATTTCTATCATTCAATTCAGCCCAGTTTGAACACATGGGATACTGTTCATTTGAAGAGAATGTCAATTTGACAGATTATTCAATAACTATTGAATAAGTATTGAATCTCATTACATTCACAGAGAATAAAACTGTCTTGTAATTATAAATGCTTGTATACATACCTCAAGATTGAAACTTAGCATCACGTAAATGAGAAAACATTTTCATTTTTAGGACATTTTTATGTGACAATTGTGAGAAAACTATTACATAATTACAATAAAATAATGCAAAAATTCACCAGAATTTGCAGCCATTTCCATCTGCGTTTGAGGCTTTGGGATACACTGTTTCAGTCCGTGACTAATTGACATGGCACTATTAATGTCAGAATTGCCCAGAAATACCGGAAACATTGGAATTGTTCAGATGAAGAGCAAATTCTAATTTGCACCAACAGGCATTACCCGATTTTTTTCTCCATTTGAGGGCAGCGATGGGAGAATTTCTAACAAATTTAAACTTGATATGGGGAACTTCTGATGTTTTGAAGCCTCGAGTCTGGCATTTGGCCGTCGCCATCTTGTTATTTTGGAGCCAGAAGTGACCAGTGGTTTGTTCCAAATGACGTACACTCACTATTTTGAGTGCATAAATGCGTTCACACGGTCAAGTACAGAAACATGAAGTGCACTACAAGTATCAAGATGATGCACTCAAAACAGCCCAAAAGAGAAGTGTGCAACGCTGGATACTTTCTACCTTAAACGGTCGCCATCTTGGCTCTGTTGAGGAAGGGTGGGGCGTAAAGAATTTTCAGATTAAGACATCTGAGGAATCTGCAGCTGTTTCTGAACATCACACAAAAGTGTTTCTTTTTCACTACTTCTGCTGGACAGAAGAATCAGTGTGTTTATTGAGTGTGATAAACAGACGACATAAAAACACGTTAATTTCTGGGTAAAATAATTAAAGCTGCAGATATTGTAGCGGCTGATGTGTTCACATGCTGAGGTCATTTCCGGTCATTGCAGAATGGCGGTGTGTGATTTGAAACGACACTGTCAAAATTCCTGCACTACACAAGTAAGAGTCCGAACATGTAAAGAGCCCTATTTGTTAGGGTACTAAGGGAAGTATGTCATTTGGACCACAGCACATATTTGGACGGGGTGGGGAAAAGGTCGGGGTGGTTGTAATTCATAGCTCAGACTCGGAACCAGAGGCCATTATTCCCACAGACCTACACTGCAAACCGGATGGCACCACCGGCATATGAATCAAATCCCGGCATACCCCAAACATATATATCTTTAAAGCCTAATATCTAATTAATAATGAAATAATTTTCAGAAGGACCATCAGATGACTTATCAGAAGGGCTGACTTTAGCAAATGACATTACAATAACTTATGGAAATAGTTGATGAACTTTGTATTTCATGAGAGAAGTTGACACTTTTTGAATGAGAGTCTATGGAGCCAGAGGTTATTTGAAGTTTGCGCCTAGTGGCTCTCAGTAGTATTGCACTTAAAGGTACTTTTGAAACTTTTCTGCGGTTGCTTCAATAGCAGCAGCAGGTTCCATTTACCAGCAATGATTTTTTTTATGGTGAATTGTTTTCTTGTTAGACAGAATATTCGCATCAATACCAGATAATTATCATACAAATAACAACTGCCTTGAATAATTACAAAGTGAAGTTCTAGTAATTGTCAAAAGATAATATATCAGGGTTTACAAAATCACGACAGTTCCCTCAGTGTCTTTACTTTCACTCTTGAATGTGTTTTGTCTTCATGTGTCACTGAAGTAAGGTGACATTTACTGCACATTTTAACGACTGCACAAAAATAAAACCGTACTTTACCTGTCAGGTAGAACTCTCTTGCTGTAGAAATCAGGCAGTCCGTCCTCCAGCATGTTGACTCCTCCGTTCTCCGAGTAATGCTGCACACGCACGACAGGAAACAGAACAACACTGATCAATCTGTTATGGTGACAAAAGGCTGAAAGCCTGACAAAAGGTTTTGTCATTTCAAATGGCTGGCTGGCAAACCTGACTACGCTGCCAACACAAGTCTGTTTGTAAAACAGCTCCTGCTCATACTGCCCTAACTGAGTTTGTACTGATTTAGACAAAAAAAAAGAAGCTTTTAGAAAGTCTCTAAACAAACAAGCTGCTAAGTTAGCAGCTGCCCCGCGGCCCCTGGAGAGGTCTGCACACAATCAACGTTTGAGTCACAGAGACACATGCGACAGCTTCCTACTTTAAAAGAGACTTATTTTTGGAAAGCGCCGCTGGCATTGAAAACAAGATGAATAACAAAAGCTCACACAAAGCAGCACAGAGATTAAAAAAAACTATAGATGTAGGCTTTGCTTTCCCACCTCGACCCCCCTCTGAGCACTTCAGTGGAAGCAAGTGGACTCAAACTCACGATGTATGAAATTAAAGACATGGTGGTTAAACATGCACAATACCAACTTTACTTCTATATTCTAGAAAAACAGCCCACTGAAGCAGGTCGGTAAAAAAGTTTGATCATGCATGAGTTCAGCAAAAGGTCAAAGTTCATGGCCACGTCCCACGGCATCAACTTACAGATTCGGGAGGAAGGTGTCCCGATCTGTGTCTACGCGGTGGGCGTGGCCTGATGTGGGTCACGTGACGTAAAGGTGAGCCGTTGGTGGGGAGGGTGGAAAGGCACTCCCAGGACGCCGAGTGCGTGAGAGGGCCGGAGTGGGGCGGAGCTGAGGGTGTAGGAGACGAGCTGGGCTCGTCACCCAAACCTGCAACAAGACGGGAAAGGGTTGAGACAAAATGTCAGTGACATGTTGCATCCAACCTGCAGCACAATCCATGTAATAAAGGTTGATTTTAATTGAACAAGAGGTTAGACTAAAGTTGCACTGAAGGAGCGCCTACATATTTTTTTTTAATCAAATACAATAACTTTTTTCTACTATTTTGGGGATTAAAAAACAACTTTGCATTTTCATTTTAAGATATTAAAATATACAATAAGCGTAAGCATTAGCATGGGCAGAGTAAAATTACAGCTTAAATATCGAACAACACGATCGCTCATTCAATCATCTCAATGATTAAAATACCAAAAGTCAGTTGACTCTTGCCTTGATATCAATAAATGATGCTATATAAACTCACTGAGTCTGTTGGAGACGGGACGAATTCTTCTAGTTCTGGAGCTCCGCTTCTTAATGGCCATGGTGTCCTTCAGTCAGAGAAGATAATCGTACATGAAGAACAGGTTTACACACAAAATAACACGCATGAGAACTACCCACAATGCAAGTAATACAAATGAAGGTGTGTTATGTGTTGTATTCCACCATCAGTGAATAATGTCTGTAAACCAACAGTGATAAGATTATAGGAAGATAACATAGGTGTGTTTTGCGGGAAATTTGATTGCTTTACAGAGGTGGAAGATGCTCCTGAAACAATGGAGTAAAGTTTTTAAAATGTGGGCACATGCAAAACAAATAAACAGCTAATGGAGAAAATGACTTTCCTCTGTGGAAAAGAAAAGAAAAGACCAAACACAGCATCATTAATGTAATGATGAGGAAGTAATCCACATGTTCTTAGCAGTGAGAAGGTGCAGGGATTATGGGAAGTCTCATGATTTTGAGAACAACTGGCACAAAAATGACAGGTACTAAGGGACAAAGGATGGTGATCTTTTGGGCTTTCATCTATTTCTGCAGTAATTAAAACACATATTTACCATGAAACAAACACGGATTGATCAGCCTGCAGGATATAGTTATTCATACATCTATTAAAAATAATAATAAAGTGCCCATCTAAAGGAGGGAACTCCTACCAGCAGCTCACGAGCTACGGGTTGACAATGCGTGTTGAGTATCAATTTATTATTGTTCATATAAAATAAACTTATTCAGCTGGTTTGGTGGAGCTCAGCTATGTGAACTAATGTTACAGTGTCCGACTGCCGCATCAGAAGCTTTGGGACACTTTCATTTTGTCAAAGTAGGTTTGAGACCCCTGATCTAAAAGGTCCAACAGCCCCATGGGGATATTTTCAAACTGTTTGTTTGTCCTGTCCACATCATCAAATACTGTCTTATTCAGTTTAGAGGATTTACTGCAGAAGAAAAATATCAGTTTCTCATTTCTCAGGAGCTAAACCCAGTGAATTCTTTTTACTTTTGCTTTACAAATTAGTTTAAATGATCCAAACTTTGGTAATTCCTTAGATGCAATAATTTGAAATACACATTAAATAATTGCATCAGCACCATATTCATGCTGGAACAACAGTTCACTCTTGTTAAGCACACACTTCATATCAACATGTGTCTCAGGCACTTACTATTCCCAGGTTGACACCAAAGTCCTCGTCAGGAAAGTCCAGAGACTCGACTAGTCTGGACTGTCTGATGGTGCGTCTGTCCGTCCCGACGTCATCCCAACGCTTCGCCTGAGACACCTGTCGCAGCTGATGCAACACACACATCAGAAACATTCAGCATCACATACACACAAACGCTCAGTCACACAGTGATGACACCTGGAACAATATCCCGAAAACGCAAATCTCAGAGGAACAGGCGTGTCCGCGCGCCCTTGTTACCCAAGAAGCTCACAAACAAAGTAAAGGGTACTTTGCCCATGAAGCTCAGGACGAATATGAATTAAATACAATTTTCTTGATTATCAAAGCAGAGGGAGGCACTATAGAGGGCAAACTGGCACTGCAGTAAGACAGAAAGGAGAATGAGATGCAACGGTAGAGGCGGTGAATGGAATGCAAAGCAGAGAGGGGCAGCGAGTCTTATTGCCAGAAGTCTGTTTTTGCCTGCTTTTCCACTGGCTTCATTTTAAACAACCAGATTTTATGGAGAGTAGAGCCCGCAGGGTCTAATCATGTCCTTAACCAGCTCAAATCAAGTCATGTAGTCTCTGTGCGCGATACTCTCCTTAAAAAGACCCCGAAAACTGACAATCCTTCATCCTAACATGGTAACGACAAGCGAATCAGAGGGCCTACTTCAAATGATTGCACATATTAGAATTCGTTTTGACAGGCTGAGAGATCCGTTTTTAAAAACTCTCCAGAAATTAAATGCCGATGGGTCCTCTGACACGTTAGAAGAAGCATTTCATAAAACATTGCAGAGTAGCTGCCGCTCTTGACCCAGATGACATTCATGCAGCATGAAGTCTTAATTCACTAAATACACTGGTAAAATCAATGTTTTCATTCTGTTGGCTTTCTTCTCTTTTGAGTGGAATCGTGAGCCATTTCTGACATTCTGCAAATCTCTACTCTACATTAATGTGGCTGGTGGAAACACCGGTGTAAGTGTTTGGCAACACGCTGTGTGTGATCTGCCATTAAAAGAGACCTTTATCTACATTCATGTAACTATAGTATGGAGGACAACATGCTTTATAATTCATTTGAACACATTCCACAACAGAAAAATATTTACTCACAATATGAAATCATGCTGTATTGTATGGGACACTGAATGTACACAGTAGTGAATGGCTTTCTTAGGCCTTGTTCAGACTGTCAGCCTAAATCTGTTTGTTGTCAGATCCAGCTTGGATCTAGACTGATGTTTGAAAGCCTGGACAGTAAAAACCCCATGAAATCCATCATGAAATCAGATCCAAACCACATCTGGAGGTGGTTTGAAAATGCGATTCCAATCGGATTTTTACAGATACGTCTCAGTCTGGATTGGATTTCGCAACACACAATGACAACGTCATTTTCAGAGTGACAGAGTGACAGAGTGAGCAGAGCGCTATCACAGAGTGTAGATTTTGGTGCTAAGGAGGACGGAGAGAACAACAGTCCGTGGACAGACACCGAAATAAATTGTCTGCTGGCACTTTGCTTCTGTGCTGGAAAGCTGCAGAAGGCTACTCATGGATTATCATTTATTCACATAAGCATAAAAACATCATTGTTTTGGGTGAGCCGCAAGAAATATATCAGATTTAGAAACTACTGGCAGTTTATATTTTTTCAAAGTAAGGTGTGGGGAAACAGTCGCAAATGCTCATGTACGACTGGTCACAAACATGTGTGTGACTTGGGTGCTTGGGTGTGATGTAACTTGCAATACTAACTCATGAGTTTTTGCTTCCTCCTGCTTCGTGCACGTTACCGTGCGGTGCTCCATTCACGCACAACAGGAACTTTTTGATCTCACTTAATATATTTGTAATACTTGTGTGATGGTTGATAGCACATGTCCAATGAAAGAGAATTATTTTTCTACAATCTACGAGAAGGCATGCAGTAAAGGGGTCATTACCAGTACCAGGGTTTTATGAGTGGTGTAGAGCTCTTGGAGAATCTGATCCACTATGGAGTTGGTCAGATAGGACACCACAGAGAGCTTCACCTCCCTGAGACAGAGGGAGAGAAAAGGGGGAGAGAACACCAATTACATCAGTGTCTTGGATGAAGTTCTTTGCCCGAGTTGAACCCTCTCGGCTCTCTTTTCTTACTCCAGGGCTCGGTTGATGTCTTCGGCTGCTCTCTCCATCAGGGCGTTGCGGATGGAGGAGCGAGGGATCGAAACTTGCTCGGAGATGGAGGAGAAAGGCGGACTGAGTCTCTCGGCGGCTGAGCAGGACATGGGGCACAATTCGCGGCAGAGAGACACCATGGAGTCCACGACCACCTGGACAAAAGACACGCGTCACTACACACACGTTATGTACATTTAAGAACTTCTAAGGATAAAAATGTTTCCACAGAATTTGATTCTCAAATTGTGTGCATTGCATATGCAATACATATGCAGTCACTATTGTAACCATTCATATCAACTGCTCACATCTTCCTGTACATGTTAACTTAACAACAAAGTTGGATATTCGTGCTTGAACACACCTGAAATTCCCCCACCTATATTTTATTATCTTTGCAAATCAGAACTGCAGCTTTGAGCATAACAACAAAACCGGGCGGCACAAACAAAGATGTAAATTCTGCTCAAGTAAGTTGAATTCCAATAAAGAAGTAACCCAGATTCCTCCTCAGGGTGTGTGCTGCTTTTGTCTGTGTGGTGCTATTGAATCCCAACAGGACCAAATCGGAAAATAACATTTTTTAAAGTCTTCCTTTCCTGTGAATTTAAATGCTACATTTCTTTCGAAGTCAGCATACCTGCGCGCGCGCGCACACACACACACACACACACACACACACACACACACACACACACACACACACACACACACACACACACACACACACACACACACACACACACACACACACACACACACACACACACACACACACAGTAACGCGCCATTAATGGGCAATTTAAATGCAACTAGTTCAGTGCTGCACCACTGTTTAAAATACAAATGCATCAGGGGAGGACTGTTTTGCAGGTCGACCCCCCAGCCTACCTGCAGCTCTTTGTCAGCAGCTTTGGCCAGTTCTGCAGCCAGAGTGTCCAGGCGCTGTTTGACGGGACCGTCCACCGACAACACGTGGGCCAGCTCACACAGAGACGGATACAGCTGATGAACATATGCACAACAAGACACAGCAGAGAGGAAGCCATTTAGTCACATTCAAAATGAATCACAAAACTTGGACATATTAGAAAAATATACTTTTAGCATCTAGAGGACTCATTAAGCAGATTCTGAAAGTCAGGTCAATATTTGCTTTAATATATTAGCTTTATATTATTATTAACACATTTATGTCTAAGCAGCAGGTCAAGATGAAGCAATTGTTGGCTGCATTATAAATTGCTGCTTTTTTTAATCTCTTAAACTATCATTACATTAAATTAGCGGGAAGGACTTTTTTTGTTGTCACAAACTACTTAGATTTACACGTTATTTACTTTAACTATTATTATTATTAAAAAACAACATGTCTTGGGGTTGCCAAGTTCTCTGTAGCTCTGCTAACTTTTGCTGTTGCCTTATCAGAAAGTGAAATTAAAGGTCCCATAGTGTATAATTCAGATTGCCATTTCATTTTGATTATTTAAAGCAGGTTTAAATGCTATAAAGATACTGTGAAAAATGTGTCAAAATGCTCAGTCCACACATCCTTTATTTTTGATTTGATTTGATACACTTTATTAATCCCCGAGGGGAAATTTCATCACTACAGCAGGGGGGCTCTCAGGGGGGAGATGCTGCAGCAGGCTGCCACTAGCGCGGCGCCAGGTAACCTGACCTGAGGTGCATGTTTTTGGATGATGGGAGGAAGCCAGAGAACCTGGAGAGAACCCACGCAAGCACAGGGAGAACATGCAAACTCCGCACAGAAAGGCCCAGGACCGGATTCGGACCCGGAACCTTTTTTGCTGTGAGGTGACAGTGCTAACCACTGCACCACCGTGCCGCCCTTATTCAGCAAGTCGGCTGGACTGCAATAAGTTTGTGATGTCACAAACTCACACGCAAGACATACATGTATGTCTGTCCTCAGCATGGCACATAATTCAACTTTAAATGTGGAGGAAAACATTTCTGTCACAGAGCTGGCAAGCAACAAGACTGAAGAAAACCTGTGATTGGCCTGGGCATACGTCACTCAGAAAAGAGTCAACCAATCAGAAGAGAGTGTCATTAATAATAATGCGCCTTAAAGACACAGACTCAAAACAGCCTGTTCTTGATAGATATCCAGAAAGAAGCCTAAGAGAGGAAATGTAAAACTATGTTGAGATGTTTTTTGGTACCTAAAACCAGAAGAATATCTTCTTATGAATATCAACATTGCAAATAAAACACAGAAAAATAGTCAAATGTGGGAAAAAGGGACACGGGACTCACAAGAAAATTGTAAACCTGTAGCTTGATAGGTGATAATTTTGGCACATTTTCTTGCCTACAGCTTTTAGAAATGTTACTAATTGCTGTAAATTGCTTTATGTTTTCTTGGTCTAAATTGTATTATCACACAACCCTTTACTTTAACTCCACCATATGTAGCATTTGTAGACAGTACTTATTTCTTCATGCACATATCCATATTATACAATAATGTGTTTAAAGCCATTTATTAAACATTAATGTACTGCTTATAAAAGCTCAATAGTGGAACTTAAGAAAAATAGCTTAAAATCGTGAGTGGTGCTTCTCCTGCGAGTCTCCTCTACTGTGTGACTGACAGCCTTTTCAACAGAAAACAGCAGATTATTACAAGTCACAAAGAGGACAAATATTTATATGCAACATGAATTTTGACCACAACCGGAAACAAAACAAAATGAACTGTGAGGCTCAGGAATGTGTGTGTTTGTTCTAATCAATAATCAAATGGCAGCCAACACGTTTTACTGTTTTAACTGAGCACATAACGTACCAGTTTGTTGCATCGTTAATATCCTGCTGTCTTCACATGCACCAGTACAAACAGAGCACAACATGGAGTGTGTTTTCTTATTTGGTGTTGATGAGTGGATCTGTGTAATTTTTAATACTACATTAGTATTCAGCACAAACACGTTTCATGTTGTTTTGTTGGGTGAAACTTATTGAAGCTGCTCGCAGTGTCTGGCTCGAACATATGGTTTATGGATGCGAGATTCCCGTTACGTCAGTTGTGTGCCATGTTTTTGTGTTGCCGTAAAAACCACATGGTATTTTTGTTTCTGCTGTATCTGCTGTCATTGATTTGTTTTCTTCCTCACAGAAATAAAAATAGCCATTCAATTGGAGTGACAGGACACTCTAAAAAACATATTTGTTGTAATTTGAGGCTTTCTAGAACTTCAAATTCTTTGCATGGAATAAGCATCATTCTAAATCGAGCTCCCGGAGACTTCAACATAACTGCTGACCTGACTGCTTATTCATTAACCTTTACTAATTAATTTGAGATTTGACTATTGATGACTCACCAGCCTGTGAGATTCTTTACAAGCTGCCAAGATGAAGGTCGTTCTAACGCACCTCTTATAGTTTATTCAATAAAGTAACAATGAATAACTATTAAACTGCTAATAAAGTCTTCAGCTGTAACTTATAATTCATTCATTCTAACGCTTCAAAATTAAAGAATGATCCATCTCACATCCATCGTTCTGTATGTGAGCATTTACTGAAGGTTTAGACTTCTAAAATACAGACTGGACTGTTATATAAATGTATTCATTAGTTCTTAAAGTTTGAAAGAGCAGCCGTTACTGCAGTAATAATGAGACTTTTTATAATCACAGAGATCTTTATAGTGGGGTCTGTTTTGCTGTTGTGTGTATTGCTGTTTAATGCACATTTGCAATATTCCAGTTTTACTGGTTTTATATGCTGAATCAGTTTTATTGTTTTTTACGGTTAATAGCCGGAGCTTTGTCTCTTTACATTTATTTTAATGTATGAATGATTATAAGGATGCTGCTAAGTATATCTTGAGTGTCTTAATAGAAAGTGTAAAATCAGAATCTCCAAAGTAATCATAGTCAAGAGGTCAAAGTCGAACAAATTAACAATATTTCCAGCTTAACTACAGTGAAGCAGAGGCATAAAGTTCACAAAAACTGCCAGGACATAATACACACTCCACAGCAGTGGTTCTCAACTGGTGGTTCATGAGCCAGAAGTGGGCCGCAGGGCTATTTTGAGTGGGACACAAATGCGTGCGTTAAAAAAAAAAAAAAAAAGGTATTTAAAAGCTTTTATTTTGCAGTCCACTAAATATATAATGGCGCACTTCTATTTTGAAAGACATACAGTATGTTTTCCCATGACAAGGCGTGCATGCAGTTGCCATTTTCTGACAGCGTTGTTATGACAGTGACGACTAAGACAAACATTGTCATGTCTGCCATGAACATCACCAGTTAAAACTTCATGTTTTTAACATTGCATGAAGGCATACACTGTACTATTTTTAGGTAAACAATGTGGGTCCACAGCATAGACTGTAAACACAAAACTGACATAGCCTCCATGATGTCACCCATAGGTTTCCTGAAAAGTGGTTCAGTAGCTCCAGCCGTCACCATTTTGGCAATGCCCAATTCAACCTTACTCCAAGCTAATTCCATAAGGTGGTGCATGGGTGGAGCTGAGGCAGGACGAATGAAGCCTGGCTGAAACCTGCAGGCAGCTCGCCAACTGTGAGGGCACCCTCCTGTCTCTTAAAGCAGCCACGTCCTTAACGAATGAGTGATGTAAAAAGCCACCCCTGGTACAGTTGCTGCTTTTTGTGGCAGGCTGTAAACAGGTTTATTTCAGATGTAAAGTATGGCATTTTAACGAGAAGATATGAGGACTGACTCTCTTTAGGAGGTAGCCTGTAGTGGACACTGGAGGAAGTGCAGTTGTTGTCATTTACTTGGTTTTCTGTCCTAAAGTTTACCACTTGGTCCTGAAGCTAGACTTGTTGAGAACCACTTCTCTACAGTACTAAAAACATGATGTCTGTCTGTACTACACAATCTGTGGCATTATACGATGAATCATGAATCACAATTTATAACTTGCACACGCATACACACAAACAAACACAGTCCACTCACAGCTCTCGAGTTCCTGGCTTCCTTGAGGATTTGTCTGGCCGTCTGGACCTCCTCTCCTTCCTCACAGCCTTTCAGGACACAAACCTGCTGCTGCACCCGCACACACAGGCGCTCCATCACCTACACACACACACACACACACACACACACACACACACACACACACACACACACACACACACACACACACACACACACACACACACACACACACACACACACACACACACACACACACACACACACACACACACACACACACACACACACAAAGAGAGAGAGAGCGAGAAAGACAAAAACAGTGCAAACAATAAGTTAGCTGTCACAATATTTCAGTCTATTATCAAAATGAAAAATCTTGACTTGTTCCTCATCATAATCACAAACACAGATACACACCTGTTCAGCAGTGCTGGTGACGAGGCCTTGGTTCAGCCGGAGAGCCTGTTTCTGAGAGAAACGCTGAGTCTGGTTGTTCCTAAGCAGGGCACGCTGGATCTGTCACACACACACACACACACACACACACACACACACACACACACACACACACACACACACACACACACACACACACACACACACACACACACACACACACACACACACACACACAGAGAGAGAAAACAAACAAGGAGGGAGAGGAGTGGAGATGACAGGTGTTTACAAAGTGCAGTGTGCAGGAGACAGGAGACAAGTCCATTTGCATGGTAATAAGGAGAGTGGAGAGAATTTTGAACTCCAGAAACAACAGGGACGCCTTTGATTTATTTTCTTGACTCAGCAGGTGGAGGTGTTCACTGCATCATCATCTTATGTAAAGAAAGATGGAATTAAGAGTTTCTCAACGACTTGGGAGCTTCAGAGACCAAATGCAGGCAAATAAAAGTCTAACCTAATTAAAGGATTAATCCACTGCATATGTACTGTTGGGAAAAGGGGTTTGACAAAAAACTGAAAATCATCAGGCTGGTGCCACAGCAATAACAGATCATGTTCCAATAAGCTGGTGCACACGTACAGTAAACTGCTATTTTGGTTTCTAGAGATGTATTAAAATGCTTCTTTAGTCTCTGAGCCTCTGGGGAAGAGAGACATTGTGCGTGATTGACTGACAATTGAGTTGTCAGGGAAATGGAGTCTGACGTGCCATATAAACAGACTTGCTCTGTTACCTGCACCCTACAAGCCAAGTGACAAACTGCATTTAGTGAGCAATGGTAGTGAAGGACAAGGACCACATGGTTCAGTATTTTAAAGTTATAGATGTTGATATCTTACTAAATTCATTTCTCCTGTCTGGCGGTGTTAGCAATCACACTTTTGCTTATGGATATTTGTTCCTGTATTTCATCAAACCAAGTCTTCAAACAACATATGTCCATACGGGAAGAGACACTGCTGCTGAAAAGCTAATGTTTGCTGCTCGTACAAAGCCTGTCACTCTTTTGTGTCATCTTTGTTGGCAGCTGTCTTGTTGTCTGTCAGGTTTACCATCTTGCCAAACAAAAAGGAATAGTTACTACTGTGGTTTGGAAAGAAACGCTTTGATTGGCTACATAAAAAAAAGGGGTCTCAAATCACAAATATAACCTTGAGTATACAATCTTGACATGTACGAGGTGAGATCAAAAAGGTCATTTAAGGCATGAACACAGCGCACTACAGTAAGGTGCATGGAGCAGGGGGAAGCTTTAACTTTCATGAGTAAGCACTCCAATGTACATCACTTGATCAACATCAGCACCACCTGAGTTACACACATTTTTGTGACCAATGGTAAGCGAACATTTGTGATTTCACAATTGACCTTGAGCAGAGAGCTCACATTTCGTGGCATACTCTGGAAATCAGTAACGGCAATGAAGCAGTGATAGATGCGAGGTGTTTTGAGTTTGCATTTTCATTTTAAGAGGGGCAGAACATTGTCCCAGTCCAAAAAAGGTGCATCTGGTTCGGGGCACAACCAGGTGAGTTCTCTTTGTGCACCAGGAACTCGTCCCACCAGGGTCTGACATGACGTTCAGAGGCACCTGAGGGAAAATAGTCAGAGCAAATGACCTGAACTGTGGCGCGATGTAAAAAAAAACACAGGTGCTGATGTTGATCAGGCAACGCAGCTTGGAATACTTTCTCATAACAGTTATAGCTTCCCACTCCTTTCATGCTCACAGCCTCTGAACTTTGTGATCACACCTTGTATGTATCAATGAGCTGAGGCCCAAAGATCAAATTAAAAAAATTTAAAAAAAGAAAGAGTCAAAATGTGCAGATTTTGTCCAAAAAAATAAGTTGCAGGTGGACATTAAATATTCACATCATGTCTATGTTCTGTAGCAAGAAATAAACTCAATTTCAAGTGGTCTTTAAAACCTAAAGTAACCACATCATTAATTGCAAAGGCAACCATGCAGATCAATACCAAGAGGCAACTGTAAAAAGAGATCTGCCACTTTTTCATTTGAGTTTTTTTAAGTAACAGGAAGCACCAAGAGAGTTACAGAAATGCCGGGAAGCCACAGACGCACTGGTTAAAAAAAATGTTTATCATCAAGAAGGGTTTAATGTGACACGAGCAAAAAAAAAAACAAAACGGGGACATCTTGACGATTTCTGGCAAACAGTGACGCAAAGAGGAGCACTGGCTACATGCTGCTGCCACTGACCAGCACACAGTGAATGTACTGTGTACAAAAAGAACATCATAGATGAACTCAGCTGATTTCTAGCTGTCTGAACATCCTTGTTTTCCTCATGTTTCTGACATGAGACTGAGCCTCCATTTAACCCAAAATGATCAACATCCTGGTTCAAAGCCTTTTACTCATGAAGTAGAAAGAGAACCTTTCAATGTGTTTAAGGCAACAACAGTTATTTCTATTAGAAATCAATAGTCCAAGGTGTCCATCTTCTTATGTTTTATATCTATTGACAATTAGGTTTTGTCACATTTATTGCATAATCACCATTATTTGAGCTGATTATAATTTTTATTTAATGTTAAAAGGGTTTCCTTTCATTCATTTTAAGCTGGATGAAACTAACAGATAGACAATGTCATATTTCTATCTTTATTTCCACATCGTTTTCTATCGTTTGAAGTTTAATTGCCGCTCTTTTAATGACGTCATCTCGTTGCGGCCCTTCTTCTGCGATGATTTAATCGCATGAGTGGAGAATTAGCCATGCCAACTGTTTATTTAATGGTGCTTAACTTCTAATATTTGACGGACAGCATATCTTTGATCATCTAATGACGTAAACATCATGGATTTATTTACAAAGCCAAACATCACAGCCGATAAATTAACAGAAAAAAGACCACAATATTTGTATGACAATTATTCGTCAAATAAAATTTAATGATCGTGACTTTTCAAATGGAAAAAAGACTGAATTCATGCCTGCAATATGAGGATGATACAAACTGAACCACTATAGCAGTTATTTAGTAGTTCTGTGAATATATGGGAATTGGTAATCTCTCATTTATTGCTGTGGTTATTATATTGCAACCCAGATATTAAGAAGGCCTTAGGAGGTCTTTGACAAGTAATTCTTATGTCACACAGGGTTTTCACCAAAGCAACTTAATCATCTTTCACACTGAATCATCAATTCTAATCATCAAACCCCTGAATTAGTCTGATCGTAATTGTCAGAAATCACAAGCCCCTCTCACCTTGGTCAGGGCTTGGTCCATCTTCTCTGGAGCGCTGCGGTACGCCTGGGTGACATCACTGAGGGGGAGGGGCATGTATTGCAAGGTGAAGTTGCTTTTTTTTTTGCAGAGATGGAAGAAGAAAAACAGAGGAAAGAAAGATAATATTACCCTTGCAATAATAAACGTGGAGGAATTGTGATGTTAACAAGAACAAACAGGAAATGCCCTCGGCACTTATAATGGTTGTCTTCAATCCTCTGCACCCACGCAGCTGTGTACACACACACACACACACACACACACACACACACACACACACACACACACACACACACACACACACACACACACACACACACACACACACACACACACACACACACACACACACACACACACACACACACACACACACACACACACACACACACACACACACACACACACACACACACACACACACACACACACACACACACACACACACACACACACACAAATTTCGCACCCGCGCATATTTGACTGGCACACACGTCAAGACGACTGATGAAATGCTATGTAATCGTAAACACTGCAGATGGTTATCCACATTTTGTGAGTGTGTCTCCCCCCGGCTTCAAAAAGATGCTGCTGATGTGTGCGTGTGTGTGTGTGTGTGTGTGTGTGTGCGTGCGTGTGCGCGTTGTGTGTTCCGTCTTACTGCTCCAGCGCTCTCGCCACGTCTTGGAAGCCCGTCGCTGTGGTGTTGTTGCGATCCCACGTCACACTCCTGAGAGGATCAAACCAGCAGGAAATGGGGGAAGACAGGCACAGAGAGGAAGAGGATCAGTTGCTTTCTAAAGCTCCTAACACACTCACAATCACACACTCACACGGGGCATAGTATCACAGTTTAAAACACTACTTTGACGATATAGCAGTACAACACATCACAGAGGAATGAACACCTTCCTTTTGCTACATGCATAGAAGAAGTTTGGATTACAGCATTTGGGATGCATGAACGACTGCCATGAAACTAATGAGCTTCTGTTACTTCATACTGCATTTTCTCCATCTACACTCCACACCGTCTACTCCTCAAAAAAAAAAAAATATATATCCAATCATTTTCAGACCCTCTTTCCTTCATCTCTCCGACTCGTTTTTGCCCTAGAAATGTAATCAGCAGAACCTAAATCTCTCTCCTTAGGTGGTCTCCGTCTCCCATCTCTTCACAACTCTCCCTCTGTAGTTCCTCTTCTTCGTCCATCTAACTTCTCCCATCCTACCCCCCTCAGCCCTCCACAATAGTCTGTCCTCTATCCTCCTTCGCCCCTTCTCAAGTTTCCAATCGACTCCTTCCATACCTCTCACACACACACACACACACACACACACACACACACACACACACACACACACACACACACACACACACACACACACACACACACACACACACACGGCCTTCTTTTCCTTTACTTAAGGCTGGTGTGATACACAGGCTGCCTGAAGGCCCTCTCCCTCCTCCCACTGATTCTCCTCGCTATCCCTCCGACTGCTCAGCGCTAAGTCTTACCTTCTTATCTTCTACATGGCTCACTTTCCTCTCTCTATCTTTGAAGCGCTGCCTTTAACTCACCGTTCTGCCTCTCAGTGTATCCTCTCCTTAAACCATACCTAACATATTAATTTTCTCCCTGACCCTATTCTTTCATCTGTCCTCTAAACCGTCTTCTTTCCCCGACTCACTCCTCCTCTCGTCTTCTGTGACGAGTTCTGTGATCTGCATGGAAATTCCTTCTTTGCGCCCATCAGAGTACTGATTTAAAAAACAACAACAAAACAAAAACACACACACACACACACACACACACACACACACACACACACACACACACACACACACACACACACACACACACACACACACACACACACACACACACACACACACACACACACCTGAGGGTTGTGTTAATCTGCAGAGCTTTGCTGAGCATCTTGGCCCCGGAGTCCTCCAGGAGGTTGCCGCTCAGGTCCACCTTCCGCAGGCAGGCGTTGGAGCCCAGGGCGTTGACCAGCACCGTGCCCCGCTGGCGAAGCCTGGAGTCGGCCAGGGAGAGGGACTGCAGGGCCTGGAAGAAGATTTGAAAATGAGAACTTTTAAAAGAGAAATAGCAGCATGTATGTCAAAGAAAGAAAAAAAAATAGTTTTTGTCGTGCAGAGGAAAACGTGGGTGTTAAAGGCTTTTGAGTGAAGGGGAGTGGTGAAAACAAACATCTGTGTATACCAGTATATGTGTATATAATGACTTCTGGCTTTTATATTCCCCAAAAATCTGGGAATTTATCAGTGCTCATTAATTATTAAAGAATTATGATAATTTAAAAAAAAAGGAAAATCAATGATGAAAGAACCTGAATGAAAATCTGATTTTATAATCCGTATAACTAATCTCACACTCTCTGCAGTTAAATGATTTATTGCTTTTCTTTTTATTACTCATTAAACTCTTTGAATGCTTATTGAAATGTTTTCATTGTAAGATTTAGGAGGATCTATTTGCAGAAATGGATTATAATGTTTTCATCAGTCACCTGAAACTGAGAATCATTGTGTTTTAATTTCCTTCGAATGAGCCCTTCATATCTACATGGGGAGCTCCTCTTCAACAGTGCACCATGATGCACTGCCATACGGTAGCCCAGAAGGGACAAACCAAACAGTGGCTGGAAATGTTTTTCTCGAGTTTCTTACACAAGCTTGGAAGAGGAGTGAAGGGCTCGGTATACTCAGCAGGTTACAATCTGCAACTTCACCACTGGATGCCACTAAATACAAAAGTTCTGCCTTTAAACCACAGTGTTAATTGCAATAATTGGAAACTTTTCAGTGAAAATGTGTAAAATGAAAACCAAAAATGTGATGCAATTGTAGCTTCTGGTGCTCTATGCTAACGCTTACGCTTTGTGACCATATATGAGCGTTATTCACCTCCCAAAAGATTTTTAGTCAGAATGTCTGAGGCTTTTTGTGTTAAATATTCATGAAGGAGAGGTTGTCTTCCTGGCTAGGTACTAAAGAAAATGTAGTTTCATGCCAACAGTTAGACGTGGAAACCAATACTACTCTTGTCTTCTGTACGATTAATACAAAACCTGGAGCTAGCTGCCAGTTTGCTAAAGTTAGCAACAAAAACAAGGAAAAACTGGAACTTATCTTACATTTCAGTATTTGTACAGCCTAAAAAAAAAATCTAGATAAAACAAGTCATTTAATTAGTTTTAGAGGTGCTGTTAGACAGGTTTTGTTACCTTTGGACTGAGCTACTCCAGCTCTGAATTCAGTGGACATACAGTACAGTATGAAGTGGACAAGTGTATTTCCAAAAACTATTGCTATTTTTGGTATTTTGATGTATTTTGAATTCGCTGCATTTCACTCGGGCTGTTGAGAGTTCTCCATTTCTCACATTTGATGCTCGCAGCCCTCTATGCCTCATACGTTTGTGTTAACACGGGGCCAAATGTCTGCAGGGCACACTCACAGATGGTTTTGATGCTTGTGCTGTCACTAAGCGTGTGAGCTGACCTATGACAAACCGAGTGTAATTCCTTCAACCAAACACATTTACACCTGTCTGTGCTTCTATTAGTGTGATTTTACTCAAGCCCCAAGTCCGTGCTCTGCGCCAGAGCATCGTTGTGGGCTATCACCATCAACAACGGTAAATAATTGAGTAAGCTACTTGTCATGCTGGATTTACAGAGCAGAGAGAGCCTCGGGATTCTTGCGAATGAACTGAGACCAAATGAATCATTCGTTTGGGCCCACAGACCACGTGACTCGTGTGCATGTTTGCGCCTTGTGTGTGTGTGGCAGGTTGGAGACTGAGCTTAAACGCGCATGAATGAGGACACGAGAATTTAAACAGTGACAAGTGAGAGGTTGTGCATGCACAAAAAGTGTGTGTTTGTGTGTGTGTGTGTGTGGGTACGGTGACAAATCTGTAAGGCATGTGTAGGCGTGTATTTGTGCATAAAACCAGAGAATGTGTGTGTCTGTCTGTGTGCAATATGTTACATAATCAAACTCACACACTCTTCCTCTTGCACCAAATGAACTAGTTTCTGCAGGATTTCATCCAGTACCCTGAGGATGCAGAAACAAGAGGAAAAACATTCATCATCTGCATCATCTTCACAACCATCTGCACCACTGTTTCCCCACGTGGTTCCTACCTGCCCTTGATGTTGAAGTTCTTCCCCAGCATCAGGTGTTTGAGGGAGGGGTGCCGGGAGAATGCTGGGATGACAGCCAGCAAGTCAGCATCCAAACCTACACGCAACACAACACGCGTATCAATACAGAACAAGTGCAACGCCAGCAGGGCTGCGGTCTGTGGGGCTCTGGTGAATAACCACTTCCAAGCAGATCTTTAATTACACTAATGTATGAACTGAATAAATAAGAGAACAGGCCTGAAACTTTAGAGCTAGTCTTGAACCCAAAAAACTAGATTTTAAGTGATATATCAAAAATGAAAGAGATGTTTTGCAACATGAAATTATTTTCTGGGCTGTTATCCCAGTGACTCGTCATTCTCTCTGCCAGGTGCTACCATTTTTTCCCTTTAAAGATGTTTTTTTTTTTTTTTTTCATGGTCCATTTTGTAACAAAATCTCCCTGCCCACTGACATTCCAAAATACTCCCAATTAACACCCCCCCACCCCCCACTCACACCCACTCACCTTTTCAAAAGATCAAGGATCTGCAGCTAAGAGGAAGTGGTTACCATGGCAAGATATTTCAGCAAACAGGGAGGAAAATACCTCATTTAGAGAGCAAAAAATATCTGTGGTTAAATAAGCTCTCATGCCTCTAATGTGGGGTGAGATTCTGTTATCAGAGTTTCCTGTGACATAACAGAGCAGGAGAGGTGGAGAAAAGCTCCACAACTGACATGTGTTGAAGGAGACGCGTTAACATTTCTGTTGTAAATGGATTGAAACTATCGAAGTGACAAGCACATATGATTAAAACTGTTCAGTCCAACTCTGCTTAAATTTGCAGGTGTGTATTTTGGGTCTTTTAGGTGGAACGCCGGCCTGCCCTGGCATTTTGACAACAGTTAAATCAGCACTGGGTTGTGGGCTGCCAGGTTGCAGTGACAGAGAGGTTGTAGTTGTGTGTGAACGTGTGGGGTTTTTGTGGGTAGACGTGTTTTAAAGATCATAAAGCAACTTGGTAACATCAGACAAACGTATAAAACTTGAGGATCAGTGTTTGACGGTTAATCATAATAAAGTTTAAGGCCGTGCAAATTACAGTTTACCAGGAAAAACAACAAAACGAGGAGATGGTCCTGAAATACAGGAGAATTGCATGTAATCAAATTAACCAAACCAATGGCATGTCTTGGCATCCTTTAAAGAGACAGTCCAACAATGTAGTGTGATTTCCATAAAGATAGGGTATTTAATAAGATTTGAAAAAGAAGGATCAAAATCTGTGCAGCAGCAGCCAAGTTATTTTAAATTGTAGTCAGTAGAATGGATTAACCTCCAAAAAACATTGAATACTACAGTACCCATAATGCATTAGAACCAACTCCATGAAACACAAAATTCCCAAGACGACCAAGATTTGTGTTAAAGATTTGAAGTCCATGCTGAGATAATGCTGATATCTCTATGACACAAGTTAAACTTTGTGGAAAACTGCAACAACGTTACATGATTAAACAGGATGCGTGATACTCCACTGAAGTGTGTGTGTGTGTGTGTGTGTGTGTGTGTGTGTGTGTGTGTGTGTGTGTGTGTGTGTGTGTGTGTGTGTGTGTGTGTGTGTGTGTGTGTGTGTGTGTGTGTGTGTAAAATCAGTGGCGTGCGCCTTTTGTTCAAATGTATTTTAGTTCAGTTTAAAAGGTAGCCGCTCAGTTCAACAGCTGTATATATGCTGAGGTCCAACCCAACATACATCAAACAGCCCCTCTGAGTGCATCCCTGGTGGGTGTGTGCACAGACGTGTCTCTTACCATTATCAGAGATGTCGAAAGTCGCGACGCACGAAACGCGAGGAAACAGCTCTTGAATCACGCCGGCACCCGCTGACCTCAACTGTGGGCGGAAGACAGACAGGAGTGGAGCAGGATGGGATAGCCGTGAGCGTTAATCTATGAAGATGATGAGCGAATATATGTGGAGCACCCACTGACAGAGCGTACCTCACAGCTGCTGATGTCCAGGTGTAAATCAGTGATATGAGGGTTATTGGACAAACCCAGGAACAGAGCCCTGAAGGAAGACACGAGCGAGGCAGGGCGGGAAAGAGAGAGGCAGGAAGAAGAGGCGATTAATGTGAAAGTGGATATGGAGGGAGGGGTGAGCAGAATGACAGGTAGGTAAGAAGAAATAGGGATAAACAGGTCAATTAAGGAACAAAGACAAGTGAAGATGAAAAAAAAAAATAGTGAACCATCATTCCCACAGAAATCCAATTGTGTCTAACAACCCAAACGGATCAGCTGTCCCGTCCTGTCCCACGTTCTCCGGCGCACACCTAAAAGTTTCAGAGCCATCTTAAAGGATTTAGAGAAAAGTAGCTTAAAGAGAAGATTCATAGCTCGGCTAAGTCCCAGACAGAAATCACCTCAAAAAGCTTTCATATTTATTCTGGAGAAGTGGCCAATTGTTGCACGTGCACACACACGAGGCCGGCCGGGTGCGGAGAGAACACTGCATTTGCACATCAAGGCTCTGCTGGAGGTTGTTCTTGTGCGATAAATACACATACAAGAGCTGCGCGCCATGAAGAGGTAATGAGGAGAGGTGCTAAGTGGGGAGTCCTGCTCCATCCATTTTGGCTGCGATCCATCATGCAGCACACAGTCATCTCAATTGCTGGCAGTTTGCTTTGTTTTCTGTTATTGATCGTGGGTTTTTTTGGCCAGGAGAAGCTAACAGCAGGATACACACCTAGCAGAGAAACCGTCACATTGCAGTCCCTGTAGGGAAACTGGCTTTTTTCGATTGGCTGCTCTGAGCTGTTTTTTGGTTTTTTTAAGTCACAGATCTCCTGAACATGCACAAAGACATGTCAGCACAGTGGAAGCTGGTTAGTACGAGTGGCTTCAGTGTGTCCTCTAATTGAATGCCAGTCTACCAACACAATAACAGGGCAGCGTTGCTGTTAAGGAAAAAGGTTTTGAAACCTAATGTGTGCTTTGATGTTTTAAAATCTCACTGATGGTTTGGATGCAAACTGCACTCCATGGGGTGGAAACTATTCTGGTTTTCACACCTGAAACAATGAAAAATTAAAAATAAAAGTCTCGTACGGCGAGAGTCTGCGCTTGAAACGAGGGCGGATTAAACTGCTCTCCTCTCAAGGCCGTTTTACATCAGCTATGCATCAGGGTGAAAGCAGGGGCCAGAGAACACTCGTGTTAATGCGTGGAGATTCTTACATTTTAAGAGTCTCCTCTTGGATAGCAAATTCAAAAGGCCTTCAGCGGCGATCCTGCATGTGCTCGAGTTACCTGGCGTTTTAAATCGATGCACCTCGCAGCATCATGAGTGGATACATTTTTAGCACGAGTGGCCCCGGTGGGAATTCATCCGTCGCCGCTCTCAGGCTTCCGAGTTTGACTAAACAAATCTCTGCAAACGCTTGCTGACACAGAGAGGCGGCATCAGTCAAAGCTGCCGCTAACAATGCCCAAAGAGGTTGGAAGTTAAAAATAATAATAAAATGCGTGCGTTTTCCGAGAAGCTGCTTATGAAGTCATGTCGGTGAAGTTTCATTTCAACAGAAACGACATCAGGTTTACGCGATCACTCGGCTGCTGGGCTGTAATCTGAAGGGAAACTATATTAAACAGTCGAAAACATGTCTCCTACAACTTCATACTGGCTCATTTGGAGTATTTCAGCTCCTAATTGGATTATTTTATGGATTTCATTACCCCCACAGTGTGCAAAATTCATTATAGGAACATAAGGAGACATTCTGCAACAATTAAAACCATTTTTTTTTCAAAGCAATACATTTATTTATTATATAATTCTGAGCTTATTGTAATATTCCTATAATATCTAGTAGGGTTAAGTGACTTTACAATTACCTCAGATTTTTTTCTCTAAATATCTATCGCTGACATTCTTTCTGTTGTGGCTCCTCAGCTGTAAACATATAGTATTTTACGCCCATATCATTAACACAATATAACAGGGACTGTTTGATGTGTATATTACCACATCCTCTTGGCATCTTGGCTTTTATCGCAGTTTATTTTGCCAACGCAGTACATCCTTCCTGTCCAGAGATTTTCCAAATGAAGGGAAAGGGATTCTGTTGCCAGTTGGCTGTCACAAAGTGGTGATACACTAGTCACAGCTGAACACAGTCAGCAGAATATTCATAATACAGCCACATCAGGAACACCTGACTCATCGTATGCACAATGTAACACTAAGAGAAGGAGCTGGTTGCCAAATGAGTGAGAGCTGTGGTATCATCTGCTATTAAATGGTGTTGAGCTGATCCACCTTTTTGTCTCCATATCATGACATTGATTTTAATTTAAGCCAATATGCCAATTTAATACCAATTGTGTGTTTTATCAAACTGTAAATTTGTCACTGAATCATTTTAATGTAACATGAAGCCACATCATCATGACGTGGATCAGTTATGTCATGATACGACGATGAGGACACAGATTGAGATTTTCCATATATCGGATCAGTGCACTGTCAAATGTTATTGCACAACACTGACAACTGTGATGAACTGTCATCCCAACCAATTAGAGTCTGTACTGACTTTAAGTGGCTCAGGAGTGTTAACCAATAGGGAGTGTCGGGTCAGGACACGGAGACTGAACTGCATCAGGTACACAGGCACAATTGTACATAATCTCTCTAAAATCTATAAATCATTTGGCCTGTGTGGTCTATACAAGTGATTAGTTACTAAATTAAACAAGAAATGCACAGCAGTTACTATTGGAGTAATAATAAGGAAATCAACAGAGAACCTTTTAAAGTAACTTTCAGTAGAGGAAAATCTGCATAACATACACCTCAATAACGTAATAGGATCTTACAACAATTCTGCAACACTGAACTCGCATATTGTACTGATAGTTGGTCATCTATGCACACAACAGGTGAGGGTTACTTGGTTTTTGGTCCTTAAATTGAAGATTTGGGGAGACTGTCTGCTGTCTGCCTGCATGCCTGCTATGGTAATTGATTAGCTATCAAGAGCACTGCATAGACTTTTCTAAGGAGTCTACACCTGCTGATAGTATAAATAGGTTTCAGTCTGCTGGCTGACTGTCTTCTATAACCCCATATATATGTGAACTTAACATAGCACTTGGCATTAGATGGTGCTTTACTGCCTTCATTAGAATTTTTCCCAGTACTGAAATTGATGCATTCGTCACTTAAGGAAAAAAGCCTCTCTTTTCACAGGTCGCTCCCCCTGTTAAACCTGCAGGTATCTTCACTGTGTGTTTGTGAAAAGCTGCTTTGATGTATTTTTGGGAGTGATTTGTTTATTTGATATTTCTCATGTTTTAGATGTATTTATCTGGATGCATTGTGTGAGAAGTGGAGGCACATGCATGCAAGCTGATATGGGGGTTATCCATCTTTTTTTTAATCAAATGAATTTCGTGCGGTATTGAATTACAGTGTGATCAGCCCAGATACATAATAATGACACATTCAAAATGGTTTTGAATTAAATAACGTTCAGGATATGCTCAGCCTCCTGCAGTTTAAGCTGTACAAGTGATTTGCATGTAAGAGATGCTGGTAGATCTCAGGGCTCTGAAGGTCCCTTTAAATCTCTGCCTGTGACAGGAACTCACCTCAGTGAATCAGGGGGGACCTTCATGGAGGCTAAGCTGACATGGGTCAGGCTGAATGCTGAGCTGAAGAACTGGCGGAAAGTTGGCAGGGAATCTCTCGCTTTCCTGGTAAAAAAAAAAGAAAGGACAACACAGAAAAGAAGAGGAGAGATGTTACAACGAGGAAGGACGGAGGGTGAGCTTTAAAGAAGAATCACAATTAGGCCATTTGACAGAAAAGAAAAGGTGGTCAGAGAACAGTGAGAAGAGATAACAGACTGATCGGGACAAGAGACGGGATGACAGAAGGACATGATGCGCTAATAAAGAGTGACAGAAAGTTTGCAGCAGACGAGCGTAGACCTGACAGAGAGGGAACGTTACGAGAGAGGAAGAGAAAAGGGTAAAGCAGACAGATGCTGACTGCGACATTTAGGTCAGTATTATAATCAACCAGACGCCGTGAAAAGGTGAAGTTGACATTAATTACTGCCACAAGTTAAAAAGGTAATACTGATCAATTATCCAACCATCTGCATGGCCTGTACAGTGCATTACCCCGCCAGTCAGAGGGATTGACAGGGAGTATGTCTGCATGCGTGTATCACAGGATGCATGTAGTATAGATCTGTTTTCAGCACTTGTCAAAGCAGCCAATCTGCCATTTCAGCCCCCACGGTACAAATAATTCACCACAGGGGGAGGATGAGGAGTCTGGAGGAAGCGGGAGAAAATGATGAGTGGCAAGTAAGAGAGGAGGAGGAGGAGGAGGAGGAGTACGCGAGGGGACGGATGAATTCATCTTGCAGAAAGATGAGGTTTGTTTTTCGGGGAAAAGATTACCCGCTACCTCTCTTCAGGCAGCTGATATGTTGTTTACTTGTGAAGCACACAGGCCGTTTTTATTGCTGTATTTTTTTTTCACCCTGATAAACACTGAGTATTGTTTTCAGACGAGGCAGCTTAATAAATACACACTCACACACAAGAGATATAAATACACGTACAGGACTTCATATTTACTTCATAGATCAGCAGCCAAAATGACCAGTAGATAGTCCTGGATAGATTTGATGGTAAAAAAAACAACAACTAAAACTTCATTCCTCCTGAAAATTGACCAAATTAAAAGAAATGTTCTCATGTATACCTTCATGTCTTTGGTATGTCACAGAGAAAAGAAAAGACAGTATGAAAAAAATATAAATTATCACTTCTACAAAGATTATTCCAAAATGCGATTGGCATATGTGTTGGTAAAACCACAGAAACATATTTATAATGATTGTGTTTTAGTCACATTTCAAGTCAACTGTTTTCTAAGATTAGTATCACACATGTCCTCGATCTTGTGATCAGTCATTCAGCCCATTTAAATGGAGAAAAGAGGTCACTGCTGTTTAATATCATCGTGTGCACCACACTGAACATGGAAAGTAAAGCAGAGAGCCGTCTGAGGGGATCAGAAAGTAAATTATAGACGAGCATGTTAAAGGTAAAGGCTATAAGAACATGTTCAAGCAGTTTGATGTTCCTGTTACTACAGTTGTAAATATTATGAACAAGTTAAAGGTCACTAGAACTGTAGTCAAACTGCCTGGATGCAACTGCAAGAGTAAAATGAACCCCAGCTTGAACAGAAGGATGGTGGTAAAGGTAGAAAGATATAATCTGAATTCCAAGATCAAGGCACATCAGTGACTCACCACTCCATGTGTACATTTTTCAGTGCAGTGGGCTCCATGAAAGACGACCCTGAAGGACTCCACCGTCGAAATAAATACTTCAAAAATGACTGGAATTTGCAAAAAAAAAAAAATACATATTGACAAGTCACAATTCTTCTGGGAGAACTTGCTTTAGACAGATGAGACAAAACTGGAGCTTTTTTGAGAGTCCCATCATCTCAGACAAAAAGACAAAGTTTTTCTTAGAAAAGAACAACATCTCTTCTGTGAAGCATGGAGGAGGTTTGTTTCTGTTTTAGGCTGCTTTGATGCACCTGGCACAGAGTGTCTTGAATCTGTGCAGAGAACAATGAAATCTCAAAACTATCAGGGCATTCTGCAGCGAAACAAGCTGCCCAGTGTTAAAAAGCTCTGTCTCACTCAGTCATCGGACTCTTCCAAAGTGGCCTTTTATGAGTGCTGATCTGAATCCTATGATACACCGAAGGAAAGAGCTGAAACATGCAGTCTAGAGAAGGCACCTTCAAACCCGAGACAGCTGTAGCAGTTTGTTCTGGAAGAGTGGACTAAACGTCCTGCTGGCAGGTGAATACGTTTTTCTGAGAGCTACAGAAGTCATTTGTTTGCAGTAATTGCCTCTGAAGTTTGTGCAATAAAATATTAGGTGAAGGGTCCCATCAGTTTTGTCAATGCCATTTTGTTTTATAATTTAAGATATTGTTTTGAATCAAAAATCAAAAGCAAAGTCTGTTTTTTTATTTGATGTTTAATAAACAATCATGGAGGCCAATTACTTTTGTCATTTTCAAATTATTTCAGAGAAAATTGAGTTTTCTTTTCTTTCTTTCTTTTTTTTGGGAAAGAGTATCGACACATTCATCCACGACTGCAGCACATTTGCAATTTTCTGGAATTAATAGTCTTGTCATGTTAGTAAAGATGAAGAATGCAGTTAATGACATCCATGACAAGCCACCATTATAAACAACAAAAACATAGAACCATGACATGTTCATCTTCTATTTTCAGATAATGATGTTATTGCATTAACATTTCATGTTAACATTTTTCATGGCAAACATACTGACTCATCATAGCTGGAAAAACAGGCATGACTAATTTTGTTAATGAGCTTTCAGTTCCTTTAAGGGAAAGCTGTCATTAATGATGTGAAATGCAGCTGTTTGTTTCCTGATACGAAACAATGAATGTCTGCAAACATTTTTTACTTTGATTTAATTATTTCTCCTTTGCTACAGATTCAGTTAACAACAGGTATGCCTTAATGAATTATTTTTTTCCGATATAAAATCACTCAGAAAACAGAAAAACAAGGGTCTCTCGCCGATTGAAAACATTTGCTCATTAGCACCGAGCACAATGTAGCTGATGCTGATTAATGCTGATGGGCATTAAATTAGTTTTGCAGGTAAATGGTCGTGAATCAAAGTGTTTGACAAATTAAAATTCTGACCTGATGATGGCACCAGATAACATTGCTGACACCCTCTAAACTATGGACTGTATTTTACTGTGTTGACAAGTGTAGATTCACAAAGTTGTTGTTAGTTTTATACAATAACAAACTAAAAATGAAGTCCAAAGTCCTTTTGGCAGTTTTATTTTGACCTCTAATGCTTTTCAGCACTTCCACTGACTTCAGCAGCTTCAGACTCAGTTCCAATGAAGCCTGAGCATCTTTCAGTCCTTTCAAAGACAATCAGTCAACTTATTTTTATGGTTACACTTCAACTTTTAGAGATATTTTAATTACCGCAGTGTTTCAACTTCAAATGAAACTTTGGTTGGAAATTACAGTCATTCTAGTCTGACACTTTCTGTTTACTTTTGGTCAGTCTCAGAAACAAGAGCTTGAAACAAGTCATACAAAAATCACGTTTACTAGGAAAGCTTTAGGCGTTGGAGGAAGAACCACTCAAGATATTTTACTTAAGTTGAAGTACCAAAACCACAATGAAAACATTTTCAATTACAGGCAAAAGTACTGCACTGACAGTTTTACTTAAGTAAAAGTACATAAATACTGTCAGAAAAATATACGGTACTTAAAGTAGCAAAAGTAAAAGTTCTCATTATGCTACATGGCCCTCTTAGGAGTTCAATTTATCATATAAATTATTATCATTGGCATGGACATGTGAGCACCATTTTAATGTTGTAACGGTAGAGCAAAGTTCAACATGTTATACTGTTGAGTTGTCCAATCTGTGTATAACAGATTACAATTACAAATTATGTGAAAATGTTTAGTTTTAGTCAATTAACTGACCACCACTATCACAGCACCTATTAAAAACCTAAGGAAAACACTGATAAAGTAGTTGAGTAAATGTCCTCTGCTGTATTCCACCGCAGACCAAAGGAGGCTTGTACTGCATGCACAAATATACACTGTGTAGCACGAGTCCTCGCTTCCCCCAGGCTCTACAATGGAAGAGCGTAGTTTGTGCAAAATTAGCACGACCAAAAGAATCACAGTAGCCACAGTAATAGAAAACACGGCAACTCAAAATAAACCACACTCAGAAATCACCGGCCTTTATTAATGTGTCTGTAATACTGTCTGAACCTCCACGACATTCTAAACGGCTCTGCTCTCTCCTCCCTCCGACTGCCCCACGTGTTTGGCACAGATGTTTCATAGATATGAGAGCAGTAATGTGACTGGCCGTGAATATAATGACTAATCATGACACCCTTCCAATTTCTGTGCCACTTAACTAGATTTCCTCTGTGCATATTGCAGTGCGAGTAGGAGTCCTTGTTGTCCTTGTGAACATGACCCAGTGCTTCACACCGATTGTTGTGACTCTAATGTTAAAGCAGGACCAGCACACTTTGATTTAGCACTTTACAAGCCTGTAACTTCACAAGATTACACTGTGCAATTAATTTTGGTTGGGTGTTAATTTCAAACCTAGTAAATGAGTGTGCTGCAGACACACACACAGATGATAGGACAAAAGGTTCATTGTATTCATTGAAATGCTGCATATCTGTTATTTCCCTGTGATTAAGCAAATGTGCGGTTGACAGAGTCCCATCGTTCAGAATGCTCCGGCATTCACCCCACAAAAAGATTAAACCATGTTAACTGGGCGACACGATAAAACTGCAACAGAGGAAATGAATAAGAAAAAAAATGTGAGATAAAAAAAAAAAGCAGGAGAAAATTGAGTTATGAGGGGTAGAAATGAAAAAGATCATAAGGAATGGAAAAGGTCAAAAGAAAAAAAGAAAGAAGATAAAGACATTAAGATAGCAGTGCGGCTACATTACAAGCGCCTGTCACTGCTGGTGTGATAACCTCCCAGTGTGTGGAACATCAGCTCGTCTTCGACCCGTTTGTAATGATTAGCATACAGCTTGTCAAGACTCCACAGAATGGCTGCTGTCGCATAAGCAGATACGGTGTCACTGTCTCTCTCACTAAACACTCTCCAGAGAGCTGTATCAGCAACTTGTACCCAGACGTGTGTGTAACAATATCTACATGGGCTGCTTATTGTTTCTCAAAAGTGCCCCCGTCTCTCTGTGTGTGTGTGTGTGTGTGTGTGTGTGTGTGTGTGTGTGTGTGTGTGTGTGTGTGTGTGTGTGTGTGTGTGTGTGTGTGTGTGTGTGTGTGTGTGTGTGTGTGTGTGTGTGTGTGTGTGTGTGTGTGTGTGTGTGTGTGTGTGTGAGGTGAAGGAGGGGTCTGAGGCGGTCACTTCCATATTCATGAGCAGCAGTCGGGCGGTTCTTATCAGCTCGGTTCAGCTTTGTGGCTCCGTGTTGTCACCGCGACACGGCAGCCATCTGACCGGCAGCACCGAGGCAACATGCATTTAATAGCAGACGGGACTGGCAGGGGGTGGGATGAACTATGAACAGAGGGAAAGGAAGGAGGGGGAGGAGGGGGAGGAGGGGGAGCAGGAGGAGGAGGAGTAGGAGGAGGAGGAAGGGCGGAGAGATGTAAGGAGAAAGAGTGGTAAAGTGGTAGAGATGATGAAAGGTGGAGGATGTGAAGAGGAAGGAAAGGAGAAGAGCGATGAGCAATTTAAAGGGAAAGATAAAAAGCAGACAGAGAAGATGGATGGAAATCATGAGTAAAAGAAGGGGAGGGAAAGAGGTGCTGTCAGAAAGGTGCAAAAAAAAAAAAGTAAAAGATGGATATAAAGATAAGGTAGATACAAAAGAAAAAGACAGATCAAGAAAGAAAAAAAAAAGAAGCAGGCGGGGGAGCCTGGGGATTGGAACAATAATTCCCATCTAAAATTAGTCTCATCTTTCACCATCTTCTCTCTCGCTGTAATTCTGTAATGTAATATGCTGAGCAGGGGAAGCTCCTGGGCTCCTAGGGGACACGACATGATGAGAGCTGGAACCGCTTGTGCCTGCTAGCAAGATAAACAAACACACACATCCACACTGAAACATGCAAAACAAAACCCCAAAAATTATTGTGAGCACGCATTCAGGCGCTTGACAGACAGGAAACTTGTTAGCAAACAGAGACATGTGTACATTAAAGAAGAGCTGGAAACATATGCTGCGCGCAGACGCACAAGCACACACGCACGTACAGCAGGGCAGAACGAATGAGGTTTGCCAAGGCGAGCGTGGATGTTAATTCCATCAGTGAGGTCCAGGGCTAAACACTAATCTACAGCAGAAAATAAATGATGATGCTCCATCTCCTCCGCACACTCCTGACTGGAATTCCTCCAGAGCTGTTTGGCTGAGTCATAAGTAGAAAATAAATGTGTTTGTGTGCCTTCTTTTTTTTTTTTCCCCTCTTAGAAAAAAAAAAAAAAAGAAAAAAGCA
Source organism: Brachyistius frenatus (assembly GCF_029030835.1). NCBI lineage: Eukaryota > Metazoa > Chordata > Actinopteri > Embiotocidae > Brachyistius > Brachyistius frenatus. The sequence goes on from NW_027210698.1 coordinate 745,436, forward strand.
GGGATTAACACTGGAGGTGAACACCCACCTATGAGAGAAGGCGTTCTTGGACAGGTTCAGGTAGGAGAGGTCAGCGCAGCAGCCTCGCAGCAAGGCCCCAAACAACTGGCAGAGAAACACAGATAAACGGGTGTTAGAGTGTTACGTTCACCACGGCGAATGTAATTGGTTGTATAACAGTTATTTTGGCTCTTGAGCGCTGCACAAATGGTTATAGCACAGATTAAAGCTGACACAAATGCAATATAAAGAGACAAAAAAAATATATATATATATTTCGTTCTAAGTGGAACCTCTTTTGAAAAAAATAACCCTTCATGCGTAATGCTGGAATTATTCCACAGTAAAAGAGAGTTTCATAGAGGCTCTGCATGCTGGTGTGTGAAAAATGGATCGGGACAAAATGAGACATTACCGCTGGTCAAATCAGGACAAAACAGTGTTTGTCTTTTGTTTCAGGATTTATTTCATCCTCTGTGTGCCATATGGTTGGGGTTTGTACAAAACATTAAGTTTGTACAACCGCACACAAGTGTATTCAGCATCTGCCATGTGTGATTTCCAAGGAATATGGCAGCCATCAGTAATAGGTGTCATAAATTCTGCAACATGGCATTCACTGCAGGGTGGAAACAAACAGACGTCTCAATCTGTTCTGACTATTTGATAAAGATCTTCTGTGAGTCCTGAGGAAGACGCCACATTATTATTCAACTTGGTATCACGTGAGGTCTGCAATACACCTGTCAGTCCACTAGAAGATGCCGTGTCAGTGTCGCGTGTTGTCTTGGCTAGGAGTGGAAAGTAAAAGGCCTTATGTAAATGCACAAAAACCCAAGTGGTTAGGTTTATGAAAAGATTATGATTTGGGTTTGAATAAGTCATTTTCGGAAAGTAACTTTGCGTACGTTACTTGACATGTCATGCAAATCAAAAACGTTATGTTATTGAAAAAACATTTATTTTAGTTAGAAGAAATCCACGTTGACTTTTGCTTTCTCCCAGTCTTGAACATCAGTCCAGTGTTTGTTCTGTCCAGCTTGGTACTTCATCAAATGACCGACTTCTTCAACCCTTGTCAAACATGCGTGTACTTTTCACGCCTAGGCGAGACAAAACGTGACACTGACACGGTATTCTCTAGTGGACTGATGGGTGTACAACACAATTTGGCGGAACACCAGGCTTATGTGCACTTGAGCTGGGCACGTAACCTTTGGGTGTTTTGCTAAAAAAAAAATTGAGGAGCTAAAGTTTCAGTGGGAAACACTGATGGTAGGATTTGCCTAAAGTAGTAAACCCATTCACTTGGTGCTGACACTCTAATCAGCTGTATACAGCAGTGAAGAGTACCAACGTACGTACAGGACAGAAAAAATAGGTAGAAAATACTACATTCAGTTACAGTTACGGGTTTCTTTTCAGGTACATGAGACAACATATGACAAATTGATCAAATTCAATGCATTGTTACACATTAAACCAGTGGTCCTCAAGAGTTTTGGCTCATGAACCATTTCAGAAAAGAACTATGTGTTGGGGGTTCAACTATCATAATTCAGAGTTGTTACAGTCGCACTGACACCAAGAGTGATTTCCCATCTAAGTTTCTAAAATGGTTTCATTTAACTTTTCCAGCCACAAAGAGCTAAATGATCCAATATTTCACACAGACACAAAAAAAACACCCACTTTTGCAAAAAGAGAAAAAAAATGAATACCGATGTGTGAAGTATAACTTTCTTTTTTCTTCCTTCGTGCCCCATTAATCATCTCGCAACACATCAGATTTATCTTGTGGTGCTTTGAAGGGCTCTTGGTTGTGAACCACTGGACCTCCAGTAACTAGACTGCCAAACTGCATATAAAGTAGCTGTAACTGTACAATGTTAGACATGCAACAGCATTAGACTTTTAATCACTTCAAATATAAGTCAGTTATAGGGGCCATTTGTCTGCAAAATAAGCAATAAGGATTTTGCTTCTGAAGAGTTCTACTTGTGTATAACAGAGTATTTTTGAAATTGCTGCATTTGGTCTTAAACACACACATACATAAAAACGAGTTGTGATTCTTTGCCGCAGGCTGTGCTGTATATTGGGTGTTTAAATTCACTGCAGTTGAAATATCACAAAGACACTCGTACCGTTCTGCAATGTTTTGAAGATATTTTATAAGCATATCTATATGGCTCTGGAAGTCTGTCTTCAATGTCTGCATTGCCTTGGATACACTGGGGTTATACAGTGGGTACGGAAAGTATTCAGACCCCTTTACATTTTTCACTCTTTGTTTCATTGCAGCCATTTGCTAAAATCAAAAAAGTTCATTTTATTTCTCATTAATGTACACTCAGCACCCCATCTTGACAGAAAAAAACAGAAATGTAGAAATTTGTGCAAATTTATTAAAAAAGAAAAACTGAAATATCACATGGTCATAAGTATTCAGACCCTTTGCTCAGTATTGAGTAGAAGCACCCTTTTGAGCGAGTACAGCCATGAGTCTTCTTGGGAATGATGCAACAAGCTTTTCACACCTGGATTTGGGGATCCTCTGCCATTCTTCCTTGCAGATCCTCTCCAGTTCCGTCAGGTTGGATGGTGAACGTTGGTGGACAGCCATTTTCAGGTCTCTCCAGAGATGCTCAATTGGGTTTAGGTCAGGGCTCTGGCTGGGCCAGTCAAGAATGGTCACAGAGTTGTTCTGAAGCCACTCCTTTGTTATTTTAGCTGTGTGCTTAGGGTCATTGTCTTGTTGGAAGGTGAACCTTCGGCCCAGTCTGAGGTCCAGAGCACTCTGGAAGAGGTTTTCTTCCAGGATATCGCTGTACTTGGCCGCATTCATCTTTCCTTCAATTGCAACCAGTCGTCCTGTCCCTGCAGCTGAAAAACACCCCCATAGCATGATGCTGCCACCACCATGTTTCACTGTTGGGATTGTATTGGGCAGGTGATGAGCAGTGCCTGGTTTTCTCCACACATACCTCTTAGAATTAACACCAAAAAGTTCAATCTTGGTCTCATCAGACCAGAGAATCTTATTTCTCATAGTCTGGGAGTCCTTCATGTGTTTTTTGGCAAACTCTATGCGGGCTTTCATATGTCTTGCACTGAGGAGAGGCTTCCGTCGGGCCACTCTGCCATAAAGCCCCGACTGGTGGAGGGCTGCAGTGATAGTTGACTTTGTGGAACTTTCTCCCATCTCCCTACTGCATCTCTGGAGCTCAGCCACAGTGATCTTTGGGTTCTTCTTTACCTCTCTCACCAAGGCTCTTCTACCACGATTGCTCAGTTTGTCTGGACGGCCAGGTCTAGGAAGAGTTCTGGTCGTCCCAAACTTCTTCCATTTAAGGATTATGGAGGCCACTGTGCTCTTAGGAACCTAGAGTGCTGCAGAAATTATTTTGTAACCTTGGCCAGATCTGTGCCTTGCCACAATTCTGTCTCTGAGCTCCTTGGACAGTTCCTTTGACCTCATGATTCTCATTTGCTCTGACATGCACTGTGAGCTGTAAGGTCTTATATAGACAGGTGTGTGCCTTTCCTAATCAAGTCCAATCAGTTTAATTAAACACAGCTGGACTCCAATGAAGGAGTAGAACCATCTCAAGGAGGATCAGAAGAAATGGACAGCATGTGAGTTAAATATGAGTGTCACAGCAAAGGGTCTGAATACTTATGACCATGTGATATTTCAGTTTTTCTTTTTTAATAAATTTGCACAAATTTCTACATTTCTGTTTTTTTCTGTCAAGATGGGGTGCTTAGTGTACATTAATGAGAAATAAAATGAACTTTTTTGATTTTAGCAAATGGCTGCAATGAAACAAAGAGTGAAAAATGTAAAGGGGTCTGAATACTTTCCGTACCCACTGTAACAATAACAAATGGAGCTGAAGCTGAAACACTGATTTACTTATTTTCTCTTACCGAGATATTGCTATAAAGCATTTCTACTATACCTTAAAGATATGCTTAAATGAGGGTTTGAGATAGGTCTTATATTTTACCATTGTTTTACAAAGTTAAACAATTATTAAATCCACTGTACCCTAAATGAGCAGCTATATAAAGGTGATATGAAAAAGTAATATTTAAAAAAAAAAAAAAAAGGAATAATGAAGTTCGTCTTGTAGGGCCTATAGTTTGAAAAGAAAACTGACTTTGAGATTTTTTTTTTCATTTATTATTTATATGTTCTTCCACATTAAAGCTCCAGCAACCAACTGAAAAGTAGCAGGCAGTGTTCCTTCTACCAATCTTTCAAAGTGTGTACGGAAAGTGCTCATCTGTCGAAGAAGTCAACTAATTCCCGATAGCTGGACCGAATGGGCAATAAGAAGTGTAATTGTATTGCAGTGAATCAAAGTCAAGCTAAAGCTGTACCAGGAAAAATTAATTACTTACAGTTCCTCAATTTGTTATACTGTGTATCCATCAACTGTCAAGTTTCACATTAAAAAAATTGGACAAAACCACGAAGAACTCGAGCAGGAAATCAAGTATGCTGTGTCACATACTGCTTATAAGATCAGTTTAGCATCATGCAGCACTCGAGCCATCGACCAGCCATCAGGGGCCACATCAAACCGAGCTCTCATCTCAAGATGATATGGCTGACTTTCAAAATAAAGTGCTTTAGAGAGTGAGCCAATTAATCTCAAAATAAAAAAATGATATGTATGTTTGTTAGACAGGAGGGGTGAATATGATTGGCATCAAAACTCAATTTCTCGTAAGACCTTAAAGAGCATCTCATCACTCGTGACAAATACATTTTTTCGCTGGCAGCGCGATCCATCACACAAATAGACTAATCGACCATTGTCTGCATGTCCGATTAAAAACGGAAATGTATTAAAAATGCAATCCAACAAGCTAACACTAAAACAAAAAGACTAATTCTCCCTCAGAAAGTTCCTATCTAAAGGATAGATGACAATTAGTAAAAAATAGGATATGAAGCAGGTGTTGCAAAGAGAACTTTTCTCCTCTGAAAGCAGAAGCAAGTTTGAGAAGTTGCAAAAAAGGCAGAACAGATGCAACGACTTCCATTCATGCACATAATTCAATACAAGATTCATGACCCACATTAACAGGAGGGAGGATTGGTTTCATCGAGTGGGCTAGTCCTCCATGAAACAGATTCCTCCTTGACAAGCTTGCTGCTTTTAAGTGTTTAAAGCTGCTCGAGTGAAGTGAAGTGCAACGAGTGAAAAAAGCAAACGGATCACAGGGAAGCACAAGGCATCATGTTTCAAAGGAACCAGAAGTGGAAGAATTATTCACACCATTTTCTTAAGCAAAGGTAATAATACAACAACAGAAAAAGAATATGAGGACAACGACATGAGTAGAATCAGCAAAATGCATTTAAACAAGTACTCATTACACAAAGGGGCCCCACATGATATTTTATACATATATATATATATATATATATATATATATATATATAGTTGCTAAAATAATACCGTGAAAGCCCATATTCAGCAACTGCCATTTAGACTTCCTTACATCTGTGATGTCACAAACTCATGCTCATGTCATAGGTCAGCCCTCGGCACCAATCACTGTCCAACCTTTTATGTGAAAGAAAACACGGAACGGCAATTCCATCAAGAGCAAGCAATCTACAAGACCGAAGAAAACCTGTAGTTGGCCTCGCTGTGCATTACGCCCATGAAAAGAATCAGCCAATCAGAAGAGACGGTTACTGATATCAATGATCCTTAAAGACACGGACACAAAACGGCCTGCTCTTGGTAGAGCTCCAGAGAGCAGATGTAAAACTATGTTGAGATGGTTTTTGCTACTTAAAAACCCCAGAAATCAAGACTGCGAATAAAACACTGAAAATGTGTAAAATATTGCTGCACTAAAAGTATGAAAAAGTCCTTTCAAGGACATTTTTGAGGCATGTTCCAGACTAAAAAAATCCAAATCATCTGACAAAGATTTTTTCACTAAACAATACATCAAGGGGCTGACCATATGCTTTGTACAAAAAAATTATTTCCAAAATTATGCAAAGTTAAAACGCTTTAGTATTTAATGAATAATCGAGTATTTTCCCCACCGAACTGTTGTGGAATAAAACTACAAAGTAGCATAAAGTTCTGGGTCATAGACCTCGAGATCGTCAAAAACGCTTGATTTGTAACATAATGTGGCTCCATGACAGTTTAGGACGTGAAGTGTTTCTGTCGCGAAGCAACAGCAGAGCTCGGTGTAGATCTGTAGCTGACACCGACCTCTAACCTCTTGACAGTGGAGGGAACAATACAAAAAATTTAAAAAAATATATATATATTTAGGTCTGTTCTATCCAACCTTGCATTTCACTACTGCGCTATGTCCCATTAGCAGCACCGACAAGGGAACCAAACGTAAACGTGACCTTCCATTCAGCCAGCACTTTCTACACACCTCTACATCCTCTGGAGGAACACCGACACCAAAAACATCCTGAGTACAGTAGTAACTTTAAAACATGTTCCACAGAGTCTCTCAAATTCACAGAGAACCAAGAAGAAGTGCCATCTCAGCAGTAACCGGCAGGGGCGGAAACATTCAAGCGTGGTCACTATACTCTGTCAGAGAGAAAGCTCCGTCATCCTTTCAGCAAAAACACAGACAAAGCCAACTCTGTGTCGTGACAAAGACGTGAACAAACACATGCAACAGATTCTTCTGTGTGCTTTTCATACAAGATTTAGTTTGTATTGTTAATAAGAGGCTATACATTTCTGTTGTAGTGCCATCACTCATAGCATTGTGCCCAGAGGACCTCAAAGAAACACAGAGTCAACTGAGGGTCTGTGTGGTGGGCGATTCGTATTCAGGACGCTAACCCCTTCTGTTTCTTGGCCAGAAGCCATCCTGGAGATGAGATCAGACAGTGATGGGTGGGTAGTGACTGTAACAGAGACGGTGAGTACAAACCGAGTCCACAGTGCAGTCTGTCCCAGACAGGTCCAAGTGGACCAGGCAGTTGGGCTGGGCCAGAAACAGGTACAGGTTCTGCATGGGAAGAAGGAGAGTGGCCTTTACGGAATGTTTATATCCAAGAGACAAGTCCAAGTTTACCTTTCCAACAACATACAGTTCGTATAAATGTGTTTTACCTCCTTGGGAGTTTTCTTGTTTTTTATTTTGATTTGTTGTGGCTTTTTTGACACTGTTTAACAAAAAAAGATTCCCCAATACCATCATGAAAACATGTCTCTATGAAGTGTTCTTAATTCATTAAAACTCTAAAATACATATTTGCATAATTATTTACAAACCTCACATGAATATTCTTAAATAACAAGAAGTTTCAGCTGTTTTTAGCTTAAATACACATCTGCAAAATCCTACTTTTGGCGAGTTCGTATCACTGATAACTGCTCCAAACAGCTAAAATGGGACTGAAAAGCATAAGTGAGGGGATGAATTTCCAAGACACTGAACACCCTTGGAGTACTCTCCAGCACGCTGTAAACCTGGTTCATATCCTCAAAAACTGACAGAGCCACCAAGAGACCAAAGGCAACTTCAGCTTGAAGAGATTGAGCAGGAAATAACAACTGGCCGGATGCAGGCGTGCGGTGCTATTTGTTGAAGTACTAGAGCGCACACACTTGCACGAGCACGGTTCAATTGTTGCCGTTTCTAATGTTGTGTAACCACTGTCCTACCATTACACACAATATTCAATAATGTATTACATCACTTTAACTAGATAAAGTCAACAATATAATTCTGCTTTTATTTTCTCATCTAAAGTGTGATGGTCTAATTTTAGTCACAAGACATTCCTGCTAATTTTTCACAATAAAAGCCTGGTTAAAAAAGTTTAAAAAGTGCTTCCGACTACTCAAATGCTAGAGTGCTTTTAGTTTGAAATGGATACAGGAAGTGCTGAGTTTGCATTCGTACATAACGCAATAGCTTCAACAGGTTAAACGACAACAGGTCAAAACGAGGCTTGGACTTGGCACCGTGAAACTTAGACCATCCCATGTGTTTTTATTGGCCCAGACTTGACAGCATGAGATATGCTTTAGAGGAGATTTGATCTTTAAGTAAAATTATGTAAATACATTTTTACTGGATTAAGAGACCCGTGAGCATGTCATTCCCTCACTCGGGAGAACAAATAGTGAGGGAGCACTGTTCTGGTGCAGTCTGGCTGCACAACACCCATATATGGATGCTTCACCTTTTACAGTTTTATGGGAAATTGGAAAAGAGAAAGATCACTCAAGTCTCACATCCACAGTTTCAGCTGCAGTTCGTCAGAAGGTGTGAAGAAAGACTCTGGAAGAATTCCCTCATTCAGGTGTTTCTTTTAGCTTTACACAACTTTTATAACAAAATTTTTTTTAAATGTATTGCTGCCATTAAATTTAAAATGAGCATATATTTTTCATAAAATAATTATATTTCTCATTTTCAACATTTGATGTTTTCTTTGGTTTATTTTTCAATAAATATGGGTTTACATGATTTGGAAATTAACGCATTCTGTTTGTATTTATATTTTACACAGTTTTTTGGGAGACAAGATTGTAGTTCCCAGTGAATAATGAATAGTATTTTGGCTTAAACTGCCCACCCCTAGTTGCCATTCAGGATTTTTTTTTTATGTAAGCAATTAAAAAATAAACATTACAACAGGTGGACACCATAATTCTCTGTTCAGTGTGTTTAAAAGTAAAGTTTCCCACCGTTGCATCCTCTCCAGACAGAACCCCCGGGTTTTTGCTGAGGTCCAGATGCAGCAGAGAATTGGAGTAGTCGTCACTGGAACACAGTGCCTGGGACAAAGACACCACACCTAATGACAGAAAGAAGAAGTCATAAGGAATTAGAAAAGGAGAAAGGAAGGTTTGGATACACAAGTTATATTCATCATCGAGCCATTTAATCATCTTATAATCATCATGTTTTGTTTTTTAGTTTTTTTTCCAGTGGGCCAATTTAATGCTCTGGACGTGTCTTATTAGCAGCTAATGAATACAAAACTGCATAACGGAGGAAGGCTGGCAAATTATGTGGCAAAAAAAAAAAAAAAGAATTGAGCAGAGATTTGTGAGCTCATGTGGCATGCTTGTATGAAAGGAGCTTTCAGAGGAAGCCGGCCACCTTTTTCCACCCCTATCCCAGTTTCCAAGTGTACCCTGAAAGCCAAACAAAAGAAAATGATTCTCTCAAATCAGATCACTACACAATTACACCCACAGGCCCGATGGAACCCCTCATTAAAATCCTCACTCTGCAACACTGACACAAAAACGGAGCACACCATGCCAAGTTGAGAATTAAATATAGACCCAGCAATAACACGGGAGAAATATCTAGCAGGGGCAACACATAGTAAAGTCTACAACTGTCATTACACTATTCGCTCTACAAAGTATCACTGATTACAACCAGCAGGTCAGGAAGGGTATTTCTGCTGCTCCCTACTATTGGGGGAGTCTATGTGGAAGCATCCAGCTTCTGCATATGCCGCTCTGAAGCTGGCAAAGGACTAAACTCTTCATCCCTAATTTGTAGCGATTAGGAGGGAAATGAGGGGAAGAGGGTACAGGGTGTCTAATCCCTCCTCCATCTATCTATCAGCTGCTGCTGGATTCTACTGGAAGTGGAGACTTCTGGAAGCCGTCCAGTCACTTTGACATTGTCGAGTGTGTGTGGGAGCATGCGTGATACCTCCCTCCCTCTCTATGAGCATGTCTGATCATATCCCAGCGATGGTGCATGCGTGTTTTTAAGCATACAGTGTGTGTACGCGCTTGCGTCGGCATACGTGTAGATTGTTTCACAGACGGGCGGAAGGAGGGGGCGAGAGAGGGAGATCTATAAATATTCAACAAAAAGTGCTCAGCCCCTGCAAAGTCATACCAACACCCACCATTCAAGGTCAGCGCCATCACTGCATTCCCCCTGAATCACTGTCAACTCTCTGGCTTTTAAAAACGACACCTGTGTGGGGTTTTTTTTTTCTTCCCATTCATAACACACACTAACAAGATATCAAGGTCATCGTCTGTGCCACATACAGTAAATTACACTTTTAGCCTTATAATTACATTCAACATGTCTTCATCCATGCTGCCATACAAAAGCATAGAGTAGTAGCCTATGGAGGCAGAGAAGTTCAGAAAAAAAATTGAATTTAACATTTTATTTGTATTTTACTTTCTAAAAATAGGCAGCCAATGCACTCCTATTGTAAATATGTTCTGCAATGCAAGAAGGAAAAAAAAAATCTTTAGGCTTTCTTGTCCTGACTTGACTTCAATTATTGACTTGATTTTTTTTTTTTTTTTTTTGCTGGGTTTCTAAAATTAATAATTTATTTTAATCAAATGGCAGTTATATCCTGCTATGCTAGTTAGCTTGGTTTTCATACTTCCTTAAGATAAGATGTAGGCTAGCTACTGCCACAATTGCGTACATGTGATAACTAATTGAATTACCACATGTAACTTCAACAAAATTCTAATATTTTACTAATGTACAGTTACTGGGGATGTCCTTGGATTTTAGCATCTTATTTTAGTTGCTACTACTTCTACAAGCTGCTTCTCAAAAGATTTCACCTTCTACAGCATAATATAGATTGTTTTTGTTTTGACCAAACATAGTGTGATTTGTCGTTGGAGGGAGAGTAGGCTATACTACTTTAAAAAAAAAAAAAAAACATGCAGGGCCCATCATGTAGAAAAACATCATTGATAGTAATTGTTATACGGTCTTGGAGATGCTCTGAAATAAGCTATAATGATGAAAAACTAATATCAAAATGAGGCTATAAATATATGGCATTAAATCTGTATCAATGTTATCCTTTTGGATTTCCTGTAAAAGTGAGTGGTTATATTGTTTGGGATAAAAGCAATAGAACTGGGACACCGTACTCATGCCTATGTGGGATTTTACAGGGAAAACAGATCAACTACTTATGATTCTGACCTGATTATCATTTGGTGGATGGATCACATTGTTGGTCTGTTTATCTGCATAATCAAATGCCCGGCCAAATGCATTTGGGACAGCAGGGCAGCAACTGTGGTTTTGAAACCGTCTCTTGATCAAACCAACCTGACATCAAACCCAGATTTTACAAAAAGATTCCACACTTGGAGAAACACACACCGTTTGGTACCAGCTTAAAACCTATAAACAGATATTTACATTTGATAATAGTAAAAATAAGTGTTTGTGTACAGTGTCAGCCACTAGGGGCTGCTGTTTCTCAGAGGAGCTTACACCTACCTTTGGAAGAGAGGTTGGTCTTTGAGAGATTGAGGAGGCGAAGTCCCTTGTTGAGGCGACACACCTGTTGAATCAGGTTGGAAACTCCTACAATGAAGAGAGAAGACAAAGAGGAGAGGAGATGAAAGTCTCATTTAATCACAAAAATATACACATATCCAACTATCTGAAATAATTAATTGTTTAACCAATTAGTTGACTGACAACAACGACATTGGCTGTTTGATATTTGATTTTCAAAAGAAAAAATACACCGCTTTGGACAATTAAAAGTGAATATTTGCTGTTGTCTTAAATATCTATGATAGTGAAGAGAAAATCTTTGAATTTGAGGAAACCATGTTGGGCTCTGGAAAATTGAATAGAACACTTTTCTGGCTTTTTACAAAAACGTTTTTCATTTTGTCAAAATAGATGACAGATGAATCAATATTGAACACAATAGCTACTTACAGCCCTTACATACATCCACTCTTGAGGAGCCCATGTACAGTTTGGCCACATAACATCGAGCTAAAATGAAACATCTCTCAAAGCAACCTCTCCAAACATAGCAACACTCACAAGCACAGTTTTAAAAAAACAAAAATCCCACCAACATACTTTAGAATCTCACTTTCTCCCACATACACACTGGAGAGAAAAACCCATATGAACACCTTATGCCAAGCAAGATTACGTAACACACTTTCAGCTCAGCAATATTATTAAACACATTACAACCATGATGATAATTGGAAAGGCTCTGTTTTTATAAAATAGAACTCGTTGTAATTCTAAACCTCGTTTCCTGCTCCCTGCATCTTCCTGGCGTTCTCTTTTTGTTTTTGTTAATGTGAATATAGAGAACTCTTACTTTGAAAAAAAGCATAAAAAAAAAACTAAAAAAAAAACCACACTCAGTAAACAAACACAGCAGTGAAGGTCATTCGTTGCTGTGATGATAGGTATCATTGTGATAGTTAAGGCAATTTTGTGGCTGGAATCACAATAAAGGAAGTCTGCACACGGTCAGTACACACTGGAAACACGCACACACAAACAAACAAGGGGCGGGAAGCGTGAGCACAAACAATTTATTGAGGTGAGTGGAAGTGACAAGTGTCAGACGGGAGGGCAGAAATTAGTTAATGAGTGACGCTGGCATGCATGCAAAGGTTGACCCTGGCTCAGACATGAGGAAATACACTTTCTCACGTCTCACTTTCTTTGCACACTCAACACACAGAGCACAAGGAGGCATAGTGGTTGATATATAACAGTAACTAAAGCTGACACAATAAAAATGTGTTGCTTTATGCAGTCTACATATTGTACGTGTGAGTGGAGAGGAGTGCGAGAGAAGACGGTAAAATAAAGCTTTTTTCCGAAGAGCAAGAGCTGCTCATACACATACAGCTTGAAAAATAGATGACAGAGAAAAAAGGAGAAAAACAAAGAGAAACAGAACAGAAAAGGTTCTGAGAGGACGGCGATTGATTTTGAATTCTTTGAAAGCAAAGAAAAGCTGCGGTGAGGTAACAGCAAAAGAAACAATCAGAGGTGCCCAGAGACAGACGGCAGTAGGATGAGAGAAGGAGTTCACAGAGTCCGAGCCTCTACCTTGGTTGTCGAGCGTGTTATGAGCCAGGTTGAGGGAGTGAATAACAGAGGCCGGGTTCTCTGACAGCGCCGACGCCATCTTCTGCGGAAAATCCCTGGAGACGACATTAAAAAGGAAAATTGAATTCTCAGTAAAACTGTAAATTGAATACTGTTCTCAAAGAGTGAATCAATCTGTCACGATTGTTTTTGCAATGTACTTTATAAAGTTGCACAATTTTACCTGCAAGTGCTAAATATTTCACTCAAGCTGCATTTTTGTCATTGGATTTGCTTTCGAGGTAAAAAAAGGAAATGTGTCCACAATATATATAAAATAAAACATAAAAATAAGTTACTTTTTAACAGTGCACAATAATGTCACTGTTTAATCAGTGAATAGAGGATGGCGCACTCAGGGCTGAGTAGTGAACTTCTATTGTTGTTGTGTAGAATTTTTATTTTTATTTTTACTTCCTGCATTTCCTGAGCAACCTAACAGTTTTACAAAGTACCTCTATTGTAGATCAATACATGTATTCCGTTGCTCGCATTGATAAACCTGCAGAGAAATATTACCTGACTTGTCTGTTAGGTCATACTACGCTGAAGTGTGCAAAAGAGCCGTCAGTCCACTAGAGGGTACCGTGTCAATGCTATTTCTTTTTGTGAAAAGAACACGCATGTATGACCATGGCCGAAGAAGGAGGTCATGTGACGAAGTACAAAGAGTGATAAAGTCGAGAGGAGGTGAGGGAAGGTTGGACACCAAACATACGGCTTCCGGCATGCATTATTTTTAAGTAATTTATGTATGTAACATAACGTATTTAACTTGTGCAGCATACATTAAGTAACGTACATGAAAGTACTTAACAATACTTCAGTAAAATTTATCATTTCAACCCAAACCATGTTCTTTTCTTAAACCTAGCCACGTACTTTTGATGCCGAAAAATAAAACACCTTACTTTTCAGGCCTAGGTCTGGCAAAACATGACTCTGACACGCTGTCCTCTAGTGGACTGACCCGTGTATTACACGCCTTGATGATATCAGCTGGTCCCTTAACTTTAGTAAACAGTAAAGCCTCTTTTCGCTAACTGTTCAGTTCACCCTCACCACTCTCAGAAACCTACTTCCAGCTAAAGTATACACATATATAAACAGCTCCAAACTCCAGACAAAGTTAGCTCGTGAACATTGTACATTTAGCCTCACGAGTCCAAAAGGGCCATAAGACAAGTGAATAAGGGACTTATATTTTTGTCTGTTGGCCAGAAACACAGATTGAATGCTAATGTTGATCCGTGTCTGTTGTTTGCCAACACGTTCGTATAGATTGTTCGTCCACAAGTGGCAAAATAAATCAATTGTACAATAGCTGCTTTAAAGAACCCCTCTGGGCATGTTTGAATATTAAAAAAAGACTGCTCGGAGCATAATATTTTCAGCCTGATGTTTTTTTTATCATAATAAAAGTTCATAGTCACAGTTGTTGGGTCAAATCCTGAACCTATGTATATGCACATATTTTTCATTTCAGAAGTTTAACAGCTGGGGACAAGATGCCTCCTACATCATTGAATGTCAACATCTCAGTGTTTGTTCATTACAGGTTTCCACTTTGAGTCTCCTAAGTTCTCTTGCTCACAGGTACATGCCTTGACATCTGAACATTTATCAGTCTGCACATTCAAGTTCAAACATCGAACAGAAATCACAACGACAAAAAATAAATAAAACAAATAAATAAAAAAGCCAAACAACAACAAGTTACATGTATTCTTTTCGCCTTTTAAATCACTAATTTTAAATCGCATATTTGAAAGTATATTTTAGTGGGTGTCCTTCAAATCATATACGAGTCTCTTTCCTCACTTATTATGTCATATTTGAGTATGGTATTTTCTTTTGGGGGTGTTTTTGGTGCAGCAATTACGGAGTGCCTCAAAAATTGCCCTCTATCGAAAGTGATTTACTACACTGAAAGTATAAAAACTTCATCATTATGCAGCAGTAAATCATCTTGCCCTGAGGCAGCCAATTCATCTCAATTAATAGTAAATGAGGAACTGGCTCTGATAAATGATACTAGTCATGCATAAAAGGTGAAAAAGTCTTGCCAGGTGAAGCCCACATTTTCACAAATGTTAGTGTAACAATGCATCAGCCACAGGCAGACAGGAGGGAGGCTTTATTGGATGAAATAGAGGAGGTTAAGAGGGGTTAGAGAGGGAGAGGAAAAAGAAGAAACAGAATTGGAAAGGTCAAGACGGCAGAGGAGGGGAGGAGAGTGGGAGGACAAGTGGAAAGGTGAGATGAGCTGAGGTCGGGGGGTGAGACAAGACGGGTGGAAGTGAGAAGAGAGGATACAAGAGGAAGCGAAAAGGAGAGGGGAGAGAAAAGGTAATGGAGTGAAAGGACAAAAGAAGAGAAGTGGAGGAGCGTTTGAGAGGCGAAGGTGCGAAAAGAAGCAAAGTAGACAAAATTTGATTCTTCAAAAAGAGGTGACATGCAGGGCTGATGATGGTGTCAGGGAAGAGGAAACCTACGATTTGAGTCCTGCATTCTCCAGAGTGAGCTCCTCCAGGCTGTTGGACTTGCTGACTGTGTGCAGGACCTGGTCCACCACCTCCGACCCCTAAAGAAAAACACATCACACATAACACTTGGGAGGTTCAGCTGGAAGAAGAGTCTAAAGAGAAGTAAATGCAAGCAAGGTGACTTTCATTATTGATTGATTATAGATCATATTTCCAATTAATCACCAAATTGTTTGGTATATTAAATATAAAAAAATAAATGTAAAACGCATGGTGCCCTCTGAAAATTATCTTGCGCTCCAAACCCAAAGGTTATCAATTTATTTTCACATAAAAAGAAAGCAGCACCCCCTCACAACAGTGAAGCTTGTACTAAGAAATATTTGGCATTTATGCTTGAAAAATCCTTAATAGATTGATCAGTTGTCAAAATAATTGGCAATTATTTTTTACGTCAGTTGTCTGATCAATTTAAGGTTTGTTTCAGGTCTAATCAGAAGCAGCTGTGAACAGATTTTTGTGTTAGGTGTGTTGTATTTCTGAATCAGCCCTAATTTGATTTTAGACGCTTTGCGCAGTTTTATGAAAGAGGTTGTTTGCAGAATTGCCCTTATATGCATTTAAAAATGACAGCCTTATGAACTGATGTTAGAAAACAGCTTTAAATGAACTCCAATCACAACTTTTCTTCATTCTCAAATACATTTGAAAATAAATCTAACCTAATACTTGTAAGCTTAGTTTAGGTTCTTCAAGTAACTTGCCTTTGGCAGATTTCATTTATTCTTGTACATATTATGAATAACAATAAAAGAAATGTCCTGTAATGTTAAATAGAAGCATACAACTTACTCTGAGGAAGAACCTTGACTCAATGTCCTCTTTCACACTCACTTTCTTAAAGGTCCGACACCTACACCTACACACATACTCTTTTCTGGTGTTTTATTTGCAGTCTTGATATCAAGAAGATATATGTTTGGTTTTAAGTACCAAAAACCATCTCAATATTGTTTCACATCTCCTTTAAACTTCTCTGTGGAGCTCTCGAGCCGTTTTGTGTCCGTAAGATATCAGTGACCCTCTCTTCTGACTGGCTGACTCTTTTCTGAGTGAGACATGCCCAGGGCTTTTCAGTCTTGCAGCTTGCTGACAAAATTACCGTTCTGTGTTTTCTTCAGCATAAAAAGTTTGGACACTGGGCCATAGCGAGGCCAGACATATGACATGAGTGGGAGTTTGTGACATCACAAACTTGCAAAGGTCTTAACAGCACAGTTGCTCAATACAGGCTGTTTTCAGTTCTTTGTGTCATTTTGACACTTTCACAGTATCTGTACAGCAACTAGACCTGCTTTATAATCAAAAAATGCATTAAAGTCTGAATTTATATGATAAAGGACCTTTAAGTTGATTTTCAATGGCTGCATCGTCTTTTTAAGAATGGCAGGGAAATGCCAAATTTTGAAAATGAGACTGATGTTGAAATTACAGTTATGCAACGCTACAACTGTCGGCATCAGTTATAATGACTGAGTGTCCCAAATCTTAAAATTGGTGCCTACTATTGAATGTTTACTATGTAGGGAAGCATGATTGAATGAAAATATTATTTTGACTTTTGTGAAAAAAATTTAAGTGGAGCCACATGAGCAGGAAAACAAGCTAATTCAATATAATCAATGCATTGTGATAAGACAGACTAGATGAGGACACGTAAGAACAATTAAAAAGCTAACTGATTGATAATCTACATCTGGCAAGAAGGTTTCTAAATGAGGGAGATTAAGAAAGAAATAGTTACTATGCGCAGGTCTTTGCAGTACAGCTTGGTGAACCAGGTGTTGTACGCAATGGATGCCACGATCACTGCCAAGTCCCTGGAATGGAGACACACACACACACACACACACACACACACACACACACACACACACACACACACACACACACACACACACACACACACACACACACACACACACACACACACACACACACACACACACACACACACACACACACACACACACACACGTATTAGTGTTCAAATTCTAATGTTTAAATTAGCAAACTCCATCTGCTCCAAACCATTTGATGTCATTGATCTATAAATCCACACCATCTTGGGCCAAACTTTTTCTTTGCTCCCTGTTTGGTAAAAAAAAAGCCGTTTATCACGCAGACGGGCAGAAACACAGTGAGCAGGGCTGCTTTCTAAAAGATGACTGATACTGCAGCCCTGCTGAGGCGGAGGAGCAGAAAATGAAGGCAAAAAAGAAAAGAGATGTAAAGATCGATGGCTGGGTCAGTGGATTATTCAATAAAGACACAGTTTGATCCCAGCTACAGACCTCAAACACTGCTATATCCAGTGCTGCACACGCAGACACAAAGTCCACAGACCATCTCATGAATATGTTTTTTGTTGTTGTTTTTTTTGTTTGGGGGGGGTGGGGAATCCTCCAAGGTCCAACTAAAGCCATACTGCCGCTACACCTGCTATACATCATCTGACAAACAAGCAGCAGCACAGTGAGAGGGGAGGCACAGAGAAAGAGAATAAACCCAGAGAGGAGGGAAGAAAGGATGATGGAGAAAGGGAGGAAAATACAAAGTGGAAGAAAAGAGAGGAAAAAAGAGTCATCTAGCCAGAGAGGGTCCTGTTTCCAGTAACTGCAGCAGCCAGGACATTACAGTTTATCTCAGAGGAGTAAAATGGCTACAGGCTGTGTTCCTTTTTCATTACCGATGCCTGGACTCAGACCAGTCCACTCTGACTAACGCAGCTGAGTCCCTGTGTGTGTGAGCAGATGATGCACATGTCAAGATTCATCATCACAACCGACTGATTCATGTTTTGACAGCAGGACATGTAATCGACCTCTATCATGTCTCACTTGGTCCTGCAGTGTGTTGGTCTTTATGTGTCAACTTGTACTTGTCGAGTACATGCGGACATGTTGGCGGCACAGCGGGTCATTCTGCTGCAGTTTACGTCTTCGCATTGATTAGTGATGGATAAAAAAACTGAATTTTGAGCTTTCTCGCTCAGCAGCGTGCAGGAATCAGAGGTGGCGAAGCAGACTGAAAGGTTAACAGTCACTTATTAGAGCGCTCGGGGAGAAATAAGCATCAATATCAGCAGATAACTTTCCATTTCCTACATGTGTGAGCATAAAATATTTATATATGGGGCAGAGTTTCTACAGCCCTCGGACATTTTTTTCCTTTTCCAATAACATTTGAAATAATTCTTCTTTGTCAACTTACAGTCTGAGTTATCAAACAAAAGGTATTCGAAGAAACCTCCTTCTGCTGCTGCTAGATGCCTGCTGGGACTTCTTCTACTTCAGCTTAACTAACCAAAAATGAGTACAAAAATATATTTCGCTTAAGCTTTTTTTACCGATGGTCTTGCTATTGATTTTTAGAAGCTTTAATTGGGTTTGCAGGTGTTTTCTCTCCGCAGCACAACTTTTCAGTCGAGGTTTGGTTTGAGGTTTATGTTATAATTAAGATCAGGGTTGTGTTAAGGGAACAGGTTAAAGCACAAGTGGAGTTTGAGAAACAACAAAACATAGATGGTCATTACTAGTACAGTTAGAAAATCTTAAAATCGTATTTTTGGCTGTATGTTAGCTGAGACAAATAAAGCTTTAGAGCAGAAGATGCACGAAGATCCTATTTTTAAAATTATACTCTCAATCATGTTCTGAATGGACTAAGGGTTGTTAACTGGTGAAAATAATTTTCATCATGGTCTCATCCAACTATCAAACTATTCTCTTAGCTTAAATTACACTATCTGCATCCAAGTGGCAGTCAAGTTCAGGGTGACACAAATTTCCATCACCCAATGCAGAGACCTGCATCTGGCCTAAAATTGACAACATGCAGTATGTGTATTGCTCCAGAGTGTGACCAAACAGTCAAGTGTGACTATTTTCATTGGGCGCACCAGCGCGCTTAAGATTGAGCAGGTCTGGATGTGCAGACATTTCCCTCTACAAAAACCCAACCTTCTGGATTTCCCCTGAATGTAGCGTTATTTGTCATAAGTCCATCTGAAATGCAGTACGGTGCAGTTAAGCCGAAACAAAGAGAGACCTGACCGGGACTGGCAGCGGCCGGCAGCTGAGCTGTCTGTGGGAGAACAAGATGGTAAACTAACGTGTTGGTAATTGCAGGTTAAAGACGGAAAGTTTTGTTTGCAGTTTTGTTTAAGGGCGAGGACTTTGCAGCCAAAACACCAGTAATGACAGAAACTGTCAAGACCACCTAAATGGCAGATAATGGCTCATGGTAAAGTAGTGAAGAAAATAAGTGGGTGAGCAAGAATGCGTGAGTGGCGGTGTGGCTGCTATCAGGGCAGAAAGACCTGTGAGCAGTATAAACTGAATGAAGACGTACATGAAAATTAAGATCCAATTTTGTGATTAAAAGTTATGCAGTCCTTGGAACAGAGTTTCTGAATTTCATTTAGATATATTTTGCAGATTGGAGTGACAAGAATGAGCTGCAATTTATTCTCAATTGTGGTAAAGGTGTTTCAGAGCTCTTCAATTAGCTGTGTAGAATGAAGCAGGATGCTGTTTGAGTCTTCAGTCGTTTATACAATGTGTGACTACGTTACAAGTGTGTGGGGGAACTGACAAAAAAAAAAAGGTATCACTTAAAATGCATTATTGTGGGGCCACAGGGCGTGGTGAGACATTTTGGGTGCACCTACATGAAAACATTAGTCTCAGCTGCATTTTTCTGGTCTGCGGTTACTTTCCCCACCAACCTGTCTATGCTGTTCTTTTCTCTCTCTGCTCTCCTCTCATCCTAACCGGTTGGCAGATGGCTGCCCAACTCTGAGCCTGGTTCTGTCGACGGCTTTCTTCCTGTTAAAAGGGAGTTTTTCCTTCCAGCTGTTCTGCGTGGGCATTGCCAGGTTCAATTGTTGTTGAATTGCCAGGTTCCTCTCAGTAATGTTGTAAGGACAATGTTTGGTGCCCTGACTTTAGATTTGGTGCGATATAAATATAATCAGAAAAATATGAATCAATTATTATTAGTTTCCTGAAACTTGTGATTGAACTTGAGTGAATAGGATGAAATGTACACACAAGACATGGTTTATCATCTGGTGAGCATATAATATGTCCAGTAAATGTCATGGTTCTCTGTCAACAAGGCTTTTATATTTCTTATGCACTTGAAATTTATTTTTTGTGTGTATTCAGAGTGAAAGACAAAAGGTCAGTCGCCGGAAACATTTCATACATCATATTTTACCAGATTGGTAGCACCAGAGAAAAGAAACTATTTAGAATCATTCACCAAGGACTATAAATATTTATAGTAAATTATATGTGCTGTAAAAGTTTGACAAACCAATCACCCTCTCCAGTGGGGGATTCCAAGCATATGCATACTTTAACTCAGATTAAACAGGTGTAATAGTGACAGCTGAGGCAGATGGTCACAGTGTGTTGTGGAGCTGAAATTCAAAATCAAACCAATTAGAAAGTTGGGAAACAATTGTACACTGTACCTCGACTATATATAGGTGCAAGGACACAGAACACTGACTGTCAAACCAAGAGGTGCCACCACAGGTTCTCGAGGCAGAAAAATCTAACACTTTTTCTCACACACACACACACACACACACACACACACACACACACACACACACACACACACACACACACACACACACACACACACACACACACACACACACACACACACACACAAAACAAACAAATACTGTATATCCGAGCACAAAATCTCCACTTAAATTCCCACACTGACTGACTTTCTCCTTCTGCAAGATGGTGTCAACCTGCAGTGGCCAGACAGAACCATCCATGACAGGCAGTGTCTACGAGAGTCAGCGTCGAGTGACTCAGCTGAGGAAAATGAATGGGGAGAAAGTACAGGAAGTGGATAACAAGAAGATGAGACGGGGCCGGAGAAAAAAGGTGTCTGCTTTCAGTCAAAGGGAATAAGCGGAGACGGTGTTTGGACGGGCAGCAGTCAGCAGAAAAAGTCTCGCTCTGTCGCCCGCGGTAACGGTAGACGGGCTCAATCAGGGCGAGATGGAGGGAATGGAAATATAGAAGGACAAGGAGGGAAGAAGAGAGTAATGCAGCATAAATAGCCTCTGGCACATGATCATGGAAATACCCATTCTTCTATCCTTTCTTCTACCACTTGCACACTTGCTGGATTACTTTGCGCAGTTGTTTTTTTGTGTGATTTAGGTTGCCACATCTTTGCTTCTATCAATTTTGATTGGACACTGCCTCACTAAAGGCACTAAAGAGACGCTGAGAGAGAGTCTTGAGTGTTGGATTGTGGTTAGATTGGCTCATTAATATAAGCATAGGCAGGCAGCTTCCTTTTTATCACAGTATATAAAATAAAACGTGGAAAAACAACTGCATGGCAGTGATTTTGGCTCTCAATATGAAATGCATTAATGTATTCATGAGTTGCTGCTGCAATCATGTTTCTATGAATGGCTTTTTGATTTACCAGCATTGCAAAGCTTCGCTCCTATGATGAGATATGCATTTTTAAGTGTGAGCATTTCCTCTCTAGTCAGGAGTGTTTTGTTACTGCACAAGAAAGTAAAAACAAGTTCAAAGGCCTCTGGATTTTTTAAGGACAAAACATCCCTCGAACAAAAGGTGTAGTCAGCTAGTTTGAGTTCTCCATTTGCATGTCAAGCGTCAAATCTTTTTATGATCGGCAGCTCTTGGGCAACACTTCCTCAATACGTCGAAGAAAGGAAACAAGAGGCTTTGTTTGATACCAGCGGGGAGGAAGGGGAGAACATACTTGGCATCTTTCAGCTGTTTATGAGCCAGGGATTCTGCCTCTGACAAGCATATCATTCCTTCTTCATGATGTTTACCAAACATCTAACAAAATCCCAACAGAATCACAGGACAAGAAGTCAACCAGAGAGAGAATAGAGGAGTAATGTGGTGAACATTTTACCAAAGGAGAGTCTTGTTTTACAAATAGCCACTGTGATGGCAGATAAGATTTGGAGTGACAGCTGATGAGATGCACCGTACCGTCGGGGAAACATTTCTGTAAAACAGCATGATGCAGAATGAAAAGTCTTCCCAAACTACAGGACTGTCAGAAAGTATTAGGACATTATTATTTTGGTGGCCGTGTGCTCCGGAGCAGAGGAATTTATAAGAAACAATAGCTGAGGTTTAAGTGCTGAATATAAGCTTCGGTGACACTCCCTGTGATTTCAGTCTTGGTTGACTTGGTGACAAATAACATCTGTTTACAACACACCCAAACAAACTGATTAGTACAGTAACACTGAACCCATTACAGTAATAAGATGACACTGGTACTTCCTAATGTCTGTGTGTAGCACGCATTGCACACATCGAGTGTATGTGTGTGTGTGTGTGTGTGTGTGTGTGTGTGTGTGTGTGTGTGTGTGTGTGTGTGTGTGTGTGTGTGTGTGTGTGTGTGTGTGTGTGTGTGTGTGTGTGTGTGTGTGTGTGTGTGTGTGCGCGCGTGAGCGTGTGTGCGTGCGTGTATGTATAACACGAGGGCATTTACTGTGGTCCTCACAACTTTAAATGGCAGTTTGAGGATTAAGACTTTGTTTTAGGTTGAAGGTTGGAGTTAGGTCAAGGTGAGGGTTAAGGTTAGGGGCAAGGGGATGTTTTAAGTCAACGAGCGTCCTCATAAACATAGAAAGACCAGTGTCAGGGGAAAAACTTTTACATTCTTATCTTCTGCAAGGTCCTGAATTAATTTGCAGATTTCAACAATCTGTTCTTGCACATTGTTAATCATTTTATGGTCTTCCTTGCTAAGTTGCCAAATCACAATGGAAAAACTTTGCCACAAGAGCAAAGTGCAGCTCCAGACTGAGCAGCATTTTAGATTTGAACAGGGGAGACATTGTTTGACCCGATACATCTGCAAGTCTTGCAAGAGAAAAGTAAAGTATTTCAGGATTTCTGTATACATGAAAGCTTGTTTCGTTCCTCATCATCCAGACAGAACTGCAGCACTGAACTCCAGCACTGAACTCCAGCAATTACAAAAGCACAAGTCTACAAAACTTTCAGCCGACTGATCAGACGAAGAAAATAACTTGGTCTGTAACTTTTTCATTTCAAAAGACCTGTGCCCATACAGCTCTGTGGATAACAATGAGTTTCTAGGCATTTTGCTAAGAAGGTATTTTAAACATCATATTGGTGGCAACCCAGTGGAGAAGCTTTGTTCAACAACTTCTGTCTCTACAATAGAACCTGTATGTGAACTGGACAACCCAGTTGCACTCTAAAGCGTGTAATATACCCGCCAGGCCACTAAAGGATACAGTGTCTGTGTCACGTTTTGCTTCGCCTAAGCATGACAACGTAAGGGGCCTTATGTTTAGCCATCAAAAATACTACTTGGGTATTGTTAGGAAAAGTTTTTTTCCTCATGGCACTCTTACTCGACTCCTGGTGTCCTGGGTGACAGTCCTGGGTTTAGGGTTACTACTACTACTACTACTACTAATCGTTCTTCATCACTCTTGTACTTCGTCACATGACTTCTTTCTACGACCCCGGTCATACATGTTTTTACTTTTCACGCCTACATGAAGCAAAATGTGACACTGACACGATACCTTCTAGTGGACTGACGGGTGTATTACACACTTTACCGTGATAGTGCGCTGGAATTGGAGGACTAGTGGATAAAATGGCTGGTCGTAGTTAGCTTGAGAATGTACTGACCTTCACTCAAAGAAAAGAGTTTTGCTGACTCCTATAACAAAAAAAATTGGTTTTCAAATTGTCAAAATTTCTCTGCAGTTACCTTTGTGCAACAACACCACTAGTTTGGAAGCCAATTATGGTCCAGTATAAAACTAAACAACGAGGATGCCATGATATAGTTTCCAGCACACTTACACCGAGGACGGACTTTCAAGTGAAGAACAAGACAGCTTTTGTCCAGCAATTAAGACTCTGAAATGAAAAATATTTGCACTTTCCTCCTCATCATTGAACTTAAAGGAAATTAAATCTACACTGAGCCATCTTGACTGGCAAAATAATGTAGCTGAGTAGGTATTTCTCTTTCTGAAAACCAGACTAGAAAAATAAAAAAATACCACTGAAAAGGAGAAAAAGAAAATTGAAGGTGTCTGCAGTAGAGTTCTGGCAGAGCATCACAAAAGGATAATGCCAAATGTCTGGCTGATTTCTGTAACCTGCGGAGAGCAGCCAGAGATCGACTGCTGAAGAACTGACAAATTTCAAATATAATGAGTTTGTGTTAACTTGTCCAATTACTTTCTGTCCCTTAAATGCGCCCAGATGCAGATGTAAACACCCACAAATGAATGCTGAAAGTCAGCATTTAAAACTTCCTCTTCATCGCTTCATTTCCAATCCATTGTGCTGGAGTACGGAGCCAATGCTGACTGCAGTGTGTACACGCTGCAGTCTGAGTTTGGCAGAAGTTTATTGTGTCTTTCCCCTCAGTGCAAGCTTGCACAGTGTAATGAGTCTGTGTGTGGTTAAGATGTCAGTAAACTGTGTCACCTGCTGTCAAGATGGCTGAAATCCAGTAGGTTGAACTCCCGGTTGTCCTGAGAGTGGTAGATGGTGTCAACATCCTGGAACAGAGAGCAGGAGAGAAACAATAAACAGAGTGATACGAGACAGCAACACAAAAAATATGATATTTATTCTACTGTATAAAAAAAAAAATCACTAAAAGCTAAAAAAACAAAAAAACAAAAAAACAAAAACAAAGAACAAACAGTACAATGGGAAAAACTGGGGATTTCACCAGGTAAAATTGGTTTTGTTTTTAGTATAAATTGACCACCTTGTGCTTTCTTAGGCAGATCACTGGATTTAATTCAAGTAAATGTAATTTGCCTTTTCCTGATCAGCATCTTTGTCTTTGAGTTACTTTTAACTAGATACGAGGAACATGTCTGTAAACGTTCCCCTACAAGGTTATCAGAACCTGACTTTAAGCAGTGTGTCTTGAAACTAGAATTACTCAAACTATAAAGATTTCCAGACTACTTTCAATTGTCAATAAATGTTAATTAATTTCTGTGTTGGCTGTGGCTCAGATTGTAGAGCAGGTTGCTTAGTATTTGTAAGGTCAATGCTTTGATTGCCGGTTTCTCCACTCCTCATGCTGAAAACACTGAATCCTGAGACGGTCCTGATGGCAGGCAGAACTCCAACATTAGTGTGTGTACTTGTCTAACTATCTTTGAGAGGACCAGGTTTCCTTTTAGACTATCGGAGTAGCCCTTCAAACTGTGTTTTGAGGGTTAAGACCTGGTTTTTAGGTTCAAGGTTAGAATTATGTTTAGGTTCGGGTAAGGGTTGGGTTTAGGCACATAGGTGTGGTGGTAAATGGCTAGGGAATGCATTATGTCAAAAAATGTCCACACAAAGATAGCTGTACGAAAGTGTGTGTGTGTGTGTGTGTGTGTGTGTGTGTGTGTGTGTGTGTGTGTGTGTGTGTGTGTGTGTGTGTGTGTGTGTGTGTGTGTGTGTGTGTGTGTGTGTGTGTGTGTGTGTGTGTGTGTGTGTGTGTGTGTGTGTGTGTGGTTGACTGAGAAGGAAAAGCTGTAAAAGATTAAGGTCTGATTTAAAATCAAATATGGATTTAAACTTACCTGCTTCTATACCTACTCTATTGTTGCTGTGTTTAATTGCATATGTTCTTATGAATTGAATTTTGTTATATTTTTTAAATTATATTTTAACATGTTTTTATGTTCCTTCATGTCTGTTTTTATGTGGAAAACTGCATGTTATGTTCTTGCTGTAAAGCACCTTTAGCTAAATTACTTGTATGAAAGGTGCTATACAAATAAAGTTGTATTAATATTATTATTACCGTTATCACTACTCCACCAGTAGTAAGTAATTTCCACTTAAAATAGTGATTTATTCTCTTGTTTCTTGGCAATCATTCTTTTTAGTGTGCTAAAATTAAGAATTATTTACTCATATTCAGTGTATTTCACTTTTGATTAAAAAAAACAACAGCCTTTTCCAATTATTTTAAACCTTTGAACACCAGACAGTGTTCTTATTTCTAGACTGAAACAAGCATATTTCAAGATTTCTTGTCAAGTAAAATGAACCTGCTGCATTGACGGATCATTTCACTGGTATTAAGTCATTAATTCCTCAAGTTCAGTGTTTATTTCTTGCATTTTGGCCGAGCTTTTTGAGCAGTGTATAACCAGAATTGTTTCCTCACCCACTGCACTTCTTCTTTGCAGCCGATACCGTTGTAGTCACAAAGAGCGGCATAGGTCTCAGAAAAACCTCCTGAAATATGGAGAGGCGAAGAGAACAAATCAATCCAAAGCAGATTGGAACAAATCAGACATGGCAAAGATAGAATGAAGCAGGGTGGAGGACATGGAAAGAAATGGAGAGGAGAAAGGATGCAGGGTGAAGATGAAAGAAGGAAATTGAGATAGTCAGCAGAGAGAGAGAGAGATTCGCAGTAAATATTGAGGTGAGATGAAAGTACGGCACCATGAAGGAGCGCTTCTTGTAGATTAATGGGATTACTGGCAGAAAGCAAGTGCATCCAATAACTTTGGTCTTCTGACCCACTTAAGGACAAGTCTCCAAAATGACTTGGTGCAAGTTAGTAAGTGAGTGGGTGGATGGACTCTGAAGTGCTGTCTGTGTGGACTCTGTGTACGTGTGTATAAGTGTGTGTACGTTTGAGTGTGTGTGTGTGTGCGTGCGTGCGTGTGTGATGCAGTCAGAAGGATTGCAGAGACTCACCGCAGGTTTTCTGGGGTTCTAGTGATGATTCAGAGTTTGGTGAAAACTTGTGAGTCCCATCGGGCAGGTCTCCCTCTGCTCGGCAAATAGGAGGACTGAAAGAAAACAACAGAGAGAGGAGAGGATCGAAGCAGCTTTGTAGATTTGTGCTCTGGCCTAAGGTTGGCTCCAAAAAGCTTCTGGCTCCCTAGACTCCCATTCAACTAGTCTCATGAAATTCAAAGTTAATAGAATTTCTCCACGAGTAATTGCATTTTTCTAGCTAAAGTCACTTCTTATTAATAATAAGACCTAAGACATTGTGGACAGTCTTTTGTCCTGCCTTCATAAAATGCACAAATGAGGAGCGGACATCAGTGGTTGTCCTTTCATTCAAGTGGGAAGCAGCAGTGTCGGTACGGTGTATTATAAAAATAATCCCGTCATTAATTCTAAAATAAACTTCAAAAAGCTGTGTTTTGGGGGGGCGTGTCTGTTTGATTGACAGGCCTGTGGGGCAATCAGGTTACGGCTATCGGTGGGTGGGACAAAGTATCGACGGGTTTCCAATCAGATCAAGACAGATCCAACACTCCACTAATTTTTCTAAATACCACAGTAGAAATATACACTTGTGGTTGAAATTCTTTGCCGGAGCCTGGATGGCTTGGTCCCTTCATACCACTCGCAGTCGTCATAATCAAACACAGAGTCTTTGGAGTCTGATGCAATGTGGATATATTGAAATAAATTTAAACTGGTTCAGGTCTGGACTTTGTCCTCGGGGAGGGGCCCCATCTGTCATGTGTTCACCGAGTCTTCTTCAATACATTTGAAATTGCTTGCTTCCTCATCAGCTGCTACTCCGTGGTACAATGTACACAATGATTTTGTCAATCATCTGCCTTTGTGCTGAAACCGGTTTTATCTAACATCCCACAGATTTCAGACCACAAGACATTCAGAGAGCAACATGTAGTTCGATTTTCTATCCTTTAATACTGACTCATGATTGACACACCGTCCAGCTATTCTCAGTTTATACATTTTGTGCTCTGATGCTACACAAATCAATACTTCTATCCACTTAGCTTTAAAAAAATTCAGATTCAATCAACAACTTAAGTGGTGAGTGCAAAATTGTCCACACACTGTCTTTGTGTGTGTGTGTGTGTGTGTGTGTGTGTGTGTGTGTGTGTGTGTGTGTGTGTGTGTGTGTGTGTGTGTGTGTGTGTGTGTGTGTGTGTGTGTGTGTGTGTGTGTGTGCGCGCATATACATGCATGCATGCTGGGGAAGGGGTATCTTCAAAAGAATGCTCAAATAGTCCCCAGTGAAAATCAAATTGTATTTTCGCCCAAAATGCCCATCCCTAATAAAAACCACTAGTGGTGCTTAAATAGAAGTCAAGGGACCCCCAAAGTCATTGCAGTTCGTGATCAGGGCCCCATGGATATATGTATTTATTTCCACAGCAATCCATCCAATAGCTGTTGAGACATTTCATTAAAAAGCCATAATGCACCCAAGTGTATCAAAAAGTATATCATCTTCTTTATCTATATGCTCTGCAGGGTCACTAACCTGGATAAGGACTCTGGTCTCAAGTTGAAGGGGAAAAAAGTGGTTGGTAAATATTATACTTTCTCCTCCCTCAGCTGCAGCTGAAGTGCCCTTGAGCAAAGCACTGAACTCCCAGACGTTTAAGTGGTGCACTCCAGTGCCCCAGAGACTACATACAGGTTGCTCCTTAGTGTAAATGATTGAGTATAACCCTCCCATTCCCTGCTAGTACTCCTCCTGCAGAACATTAATATCAAAAAAATATCTCAAGCAGATTCCAGTTGAATAAGGAAACCAAAGGAGCATTTGACTTGCACATTCAGGAGCTAAAATTAGCTTATGCCTACTAAACGAAACACAGCTACATAATATTTTTGAAATTTTAACACTGTCTTATTTGCATTGGCAAGATGCTAATTTGCAGCAGGCTTGTCTTTCATTGATTATAGCTGCTCCAGTCAGAATAAAGACGTAACGTGAACATCTGCGGAGTGGAAACTGCTTATGACGGTGCTTTAGTTGTGAATAAATAACACGTAAAACTGTAAAATTGAATCCCTGAGATGCTATTTCAAGCTCCCTGCAGCATTTGTATAAGAAGAAACATCAGATTACTGGTGTTCTCTATGAAAATATTTTTCACCCCCAAAAAAACCACATTCAGTAAGCAGAAAAGAGTAAGGACAGGGATCATAAAGTAAATACTGTATCCATACATAATACTGTGCTGTACCTGCTTTGGCTTTTTGATAGGATTACACTGATATATTGTTGAATTCTAGACACACCATCCTTAATCCCATTTGTCAACAAATCACACACAACACCTAACCACATCCGTGACCTTAATCCCTACCTTATTTGCACCATCATCATCATCCGGCTTGAGAACGTGTGTGTGTGTGTACGTTATCTTCATATTATCTGTATTCTGTACTTCAATGCAGCAGAAGCAATCGGTTAGAAGGCCGCGCAGTCAAACCCACAACAACGCCGCTCCCTCTGTTCTCTCCATAGTCTCTTTAAATGTTCGCATTGAGAAGCAATCATCCGCCGTGCTCCCTAATGGAAAAGAGTCATTGGGAAAGATGACCGTGTGGATGTAGCCTTGTTGAGCACAGTCAACCCTATTGCTGTTAGAAATTGTAGATGAGGCTCGAGAGAGAGAGAGAGAGAGAGAGAGAGAGAGAGAGAGAGAGAGAGAGAGAGAGAGAGAGAGAGAGAGAAAGAGAGAGAGAAATAGAGATAGATAGAGATAGAGATAGATGGAGAGAGATATAGATAGAGAGAGAGAAATAGAGATAAAGATAGAGAGAGAGAGAGAGAGAGAGAGAGAGAGAGAGAGAGAGAGAGAGAGAGAGAGAGAGAGAGAGAGAGAGAGAGAGAAAGAGAGAGAGAGAGAGAAATACACTCTCAGATCTGTCAGGATGCTCATGCAATCACGTGATTGCGGGACAAACATTTCCGAGACTTGAAGGCAACTCTATCCAGGCCTTTCTTTCATGCGTGTCCTCCGCATTTTTCCTTTCTGTGTGCAGAGGACATTCAGCGCCTACTTCAGGATTTTGAGCGGAGTATGAATGGCTTTGTGACTGCAGGGTTGAGTCTGTAGTTGGCTGTGTGCTCTGCTACTCGCTGCTTTTACTACATAAACTGGTAGAAAATAATAAACAAATTTTTTTTAAAAAGTGCCTTCAGGTAACGGCCTACTCGGTGTCAGCTGGCTGATTTAATCCTCGTGATTTCTGGCTGGTAAAGCGCACTGTGACACAGAAATGAGCTGGATACAAACTACAGCAAAAACAAGAATGACTGTTGAAGAGGGAAGCAGCCCCAAAGTGAAGCTGTCAACTTGCCAGCACGCTGTCGAGTGCCGTTAACGTTGGCCAACTTGTCTTCGCTCCTCAGCGCGTACAACACAAAAAACAGAAAGGACTTTGTTTCTCTGCTCGAGATCAGGGGAGGCTCCGAGATGCTTACGCGTAAATGGAGTTGTTGAAGACTCTGGACAGGGCGTAGTTGATGTGGCTGACCATGTGATCCAGCTGGTCCTGGGATTGCAGTCTCAGCGAGTAGGTTGTCTTGTCTGTATCGATGACCACCTGCACACGGACAGGACTGTTTTTTTCTACTGCAATTCTTTACACCGCTGTGCAGGTCCAAACAACAGGCAAAAAAATGTCTCTCACCTGGTGTTCGGGGTAGGTGTTCATTGCTCTGATTTCCAAAAAGTTGAAGGTGACCTCCATCTGAAAATATCAGGAAAAAAAATATATAACCGTGAGCCACACTGACGCAGTCCATCTTCAAAAGGAGAATTACTTCTTCAAACAACTTGTATCTTATTTTCTTTGTTTGGCCCACTTTCTTTGTGTCACTAAAACATTGTACTCATTAAAGCAACTGCTGAGATTTGGAAATGCAGTGATATCACTTAAGGAAGTCAAGCTGGGGCAAGAAACATGAGTAATCATACAATTGTAATAAAAAAGTTCAGAGACTGTTGCACGCAAACGGAGCACAGCAGTCATTCAATCAACATCAGCACCTGAGTTACACATATTTTTGTGACCACTTGTACGAGTTCATGAGATTTCACCATTGAACAACAGCAGTGAGCGCACATCAAAGGTTGTGTGAAGTCGTCAACAGAGACCCTTGCAATTCTTCAGAAAATCTATGACAACGTTTTGAGTGGCATTTAAGTTTCAAGATGGGCGCTGTCCAAGACTTAAAGAAGGTGCGTCAGATCAGGAGCAACCAGGTGGGTTTTCTTTACCATTTGTGAAGTTGTGCACCATGAATTCGTCCCCCGGTGTCAGACCGTCAACACCGAGCTTCACTGTGACGTTCGGAGGGAAACATTAAATGTAAACGATCTGAACTGTGGCGTGATGACACTTGGGTTCTCTCATATTGCAATGCACCCACTTACTGCAACATAATCCTTACCTCAAAACCTCCTACTCACCAGATTTGACTCTGTGCGACTTCTTTCTGTTTTCCGACAATTAGACCGAAATTGGATATGCACTCGCTGCTTAAGTTTCAAGTCCATGAGAAATTGAAAACATGCATGTACCAGTGGTCCCAAACACGTGTGTAACTCAGATGCTGATGTTGATTGAGCGACGTAACTCTTAATACTTATTCAGTAAGGTTATAGCTTCCCCGTCCTCCATGCACATCACCGTGCTGCACTCAAATCTCCTGCAACAGAAACAGTCTCTGAACCTTCTGATTGCCTCTCCTATACGAAGCTACAGCTATGGTATTTGTGCTGAGCTACAGGGGTTAGCTCTGCACTAACTGGAGGCAGGGAGAAATAGCTAATGTAGTTTATTGCCAAGAAAGCTAATAAGCATATTTCCCAACATGTTAAACTACCGCTCTATAGCTTTATGCCACCTGCCACTTATCATCCTCCTGTGTGATCATTATCAGCGCTGCTGTCATTCCACCACATCATCACCACAGTCATCATCGTTATCTCTTTTCTCCTGCTCTGAAAAGTCTTCTACTTTTTTTTTTTTTTTCTTTTTTTTTTGTTACATCTCTTGTGAATTACCATGAGATCAAGGCTGGCAAGTGAAAGCCATAAAAATTCCAGTGAGAGCGGGGGAGCGTTTACCTTGGTGGGCACTTTGACAGCAAAGAGATACAGTCTCCATGTTGCCAGGACCTGAGGGGGAAAACACATCTTTTTTTTTTTTTCTGTCAAAGAGCAGGAAATGCAAAATGCAAATGGAAGCAAAAAATATCAATGCACAAACACCCCATAAAGAGAGCAAATCATCCAAACGGCTCGTAAGTCATGCTAAGCTCTATAGACATTAACAAGCTAATGGTGATATCGCGTGTGCGCGTGCGTGTATGCGAGAAGAAATATAACGCCGAGATTGCAAGTCATGTGACAGTCGGATTTATAAATTGCGTGGATAGAGCTAAGCAGCAATTATTCAACAGATGCCTCATCGTGCCAGAGAGGAAATTAGTAAAGAGGGAGAAGGAAGACAAAGAGTAAGCAGAAAGAGGTGTGCCTTTGTCAGAGGAACTGGATTATCATTTAAAAAAAAGTGTCTGGGGTGAAGTAAGAGAAGGAAAATGTGAATATATGCACATCTGCCTATGCAATTAATCTCATTCATAATTCAAAATCCCATAATTAGCATACCCCATGCGTGCGGGGTGCATCTCTATCCCTCCCCGGCTCTTTCTCTATAACTCTCGGCCACACTTTCTCTGTGCTCTTTTTTTCTGCTGGCTATCAAACTTCCATCCCCTGCCTGGCTCATAATTCCTCTCCTCGCATCCTGTCATTCCTCTGATTTCTCTTTTCATCTCCATGGAAATGTGTTCATTTTCCCTCCATCTTCTTCTTGCTTAATCCCTAATCCCTCCATCTCCACTGTGTGCCACTGTGTCCCGTCTGGCTCGCTGCCGCCCGAACACCTCACTCCATCCCCTCTTGGCCTCCCCCCTCACTCCTCCCAATTCCCCTGTCTCCTTTTCCCGTTTCAGTTTTTCTATTCTTTTTTCTGCTCAGTCGCTTTCAATTCCTCAAGGCCCCTCTGTGCTGAATGGTTAATGGCGCCCTGCTGAGCGGCGGTGAGAGGAAGAAAGGAAATGAAACATACAAAGAGGGAGCGAGGAAGACGCGCGAAGGAGAGGAGGCGATAGAAGATGAAATTTCCCCTCCCGATAACAAAGTCTTCAGCGTCTCCTCCGATGTGGTACAACCAACTCTTGGCAAAAGCTCGGCCTCACACATCAGTCCTGTCTTTACTATATAGACATCCATAACGGACTCCCACAGAGAAGAGACAGAGGAGGAGGACAGGGAAGAGGAAGAGACGGAGTGATTGTCCCACCAAGAAAAAAAAAAAAAAAAAAATGTCTACATGAAGCTGGCGGAGAGGCGCTTTGCAGAAGATTGTTAGTCCAATCACAGCTCCTTGACAAGTTTGAAAACTCTTGTTATATAAATCCAGAAAGGATGGAGGGGGCCTTGAGGCACGCAGAGGAAATAAAGAAAGTGAAAGACAGAACCATCTTCTCCCTTCAAAAAGCCCCGCTACCTGACAGAAGGTCCCATCGCGAACATAAAGGCTTCAATAATGCAGGCGCTCTCGGATGGGGGGCCGATTTGATCCTCTGATGCCCAACCAGGAACGCTTGCGTAGAATTTCCCCTCTTTTGATATCATTTACAGCATACTGAGGTATCACTAAAGACACTTAAGTGTGACACTTAAGGAGGCTGTAGCTCAGACGGTAGAGTGGGTTGCACACTAATCGGAAGGTCGGTGGTTTGATCCCCAGCTCCTCCTGTCCACATGCCTAAGTGTCCTTGAGCAAGACACTGAACCCTGAGTTGCTCCCGATGGTGTACCATCAGTGTGTGAATGTGCTCCTGATGGCAGCGCCTTGCATGGTGATCTGTCTCATTAGTGTGTGAATGGGAAAACCATGTTAAAGCGCTTTGAGACCGAAAGGTGATAAAACCATACAAGTACAGACCATTTACTTAATACTCCAGTTATGTTTTGCTTTTTGTGCAGCGGTGAACAATACTCCAGTTATGTTTTGCTTTTTGTGCAGCGGTGAATGGTAAAATTGGAGTGGCTGAATTTGATTTAAGAGGTACAGCAGGTAGGCTTTGAGCACGTGTTATTATGACTCCTTCTAAACTTTAAATGTCGCTTTACTACAACTTCCCTGCAAATAAATAAATATTAGTGGTAGAATAAAGGCTTTTAACATAAGCTACGCCTCCTCCCTCCTGAACCGTTATCTGTACGCTCTGCTAAATAAAAATTTTTAGGGAGTGAAAAGCCTCTCAGTATTTCGATATTTACTAAGTTATTGAAGTTGAGGTCAGTTTGTAGTTCACACAGACCAACAGAGAGACGCTGCATGGCTGTCAGTCAAGAAACCTTCTAGTTCCAGAAGCTTCCTGCATTATTTAACAGCCCGTTAGATCCAGTAGTAGACTATAGCAAGCAATAGTCACAGTTCTGACTTTCAGCACATATCAATGTTTCAGCCACCTTAACGGGACTTCTAGACACTCAGGGCTGAGCAGCAGCTGGTCCTGTTGAAG
This sequence comes from Brachyistius frenatus, assembly GCF_029030835.1. Taxonomy (NCBI): domain Eukaryota; kingdom Metazoa; phylum Chordata; class Actinopteri; family Embiotocidae; genus Brachyistius; species Brachyistius frenatus. The sequence goes on from NW_027210698.1 coordinate 780,301, forward strand.
CCGAGTAAACTCCAGTTATTACGTAACCGAGATATTTCATCTGGATCAATTTGGAGGATATTCCTATAATTGTCTTTCATGACTTGGCAGGAGCTTGTTGTTTCAATAAGGGAAGGACCACAGGGATGTCATCACTGAATATGATTCCACATGATATGTAATGAATAGAAGAGCTGCAACAATAGTCAATTAATCAATTAGATGAAAAACACAATTGCAAAATCTATTTTAATACTGACTGATCATTTAAGTAACTTTTCAAGCAGAAACACTGAAGATTCACCGTTTTCCTTGTCTTAGTAAACTTAGTAGTAAACTGAATACCTTTTGGTTTTGGACAATCAGTTAGACAAAGCGAGATATTTGATGACATCACTGAGGGCTAACAGATAGTAAAAGATTTTATGAGCTATTAAATGATCAAATAAACAGCAGACTGATCTATAATAAAAATAACTTCGTTGCAGCTCTTGAAATTACGTCTTCATCATTTTAATCGCATCACAATCATGTAGCCGTTCACATTTACTGTAAACAACAGGTTTAGATTTATACACTCAACATATTACTCATTAAAACAAAAACAAACAAACGAAAAATGTTATGCTTATTTATTGAGAAATCCAAAACAAAGTTTTATGAGTTGCATGGTTAAAATCATGTTTAATATGAATCCTCATATGATTTTCATAATATTCTAGCACTCACTGGCCGTACAGTTTCTCCTGCTGGATGGAGCAGTGAGCCAACAGTAAACTAAGTTGGTCTGTTTAAACCTCCTCCTGTACAAACCTCTCTCACCCTCTAACTCACCCTCTAACTCTCTCACACACACACACACACACACACACACACACACACACACACACACACACACACACACACACACACACACACACACACAAGATAAATGAGATGTATGAAGTAATAAAAAAACCTATTCTTTCTAAAGCATCAAGGCATAAGGAGAAATCATACAGCTATTAATATTAATTGGCACAAACAGCCTGAGCTAAAGTCGAGCCCCTCTAGGCAGAACCAGAATTTATTTGGCAACCGTCTGCCGCACGGATCAATCGAAAATCCCTAAAAAACGCACAAAGATTAGTTTTCCACAAGGAAATCCTCCGAGATGAGATGGTCAACTTTTTCTTTTTATCTGGTCAGCCAAGGAGACAGCAGGTGACAATCTAAAAAAAGTGATGAAGAAGTGACAGGAGAGAGAGAAGGACTGGAACGACGCTGGGGTGGTGGTGGGGGTGCAGAGGTGCCCTTGCTGTGATGGCATAGTGTCAGAAGCTTGAGTTCAAAGAGCCAGCCAGCCGGCCAGCCCCTGAAGCAGACTGCGAGGGCAGGGTGGGAGTTATGTGGCACAGAGGGAGCGCGAGTAACAGTACGCGCACACAAAAAAAACAACCGTAACTCTGTGTGGCTGTGTGTGTGTGTGTGTGTGTGTGTGTGTGTGTGTGTGTGTGTGTGTGTGTGTGTGTGTGTGTGTGTGTGTGTGTGTGTGTGTGTGTGTGTGTGTGTGTGTGTGCACGCGCAGAGCAGAGGGCGGGGGCTTATATTAATCATAAGCTGTCAGGCTCTGGGTCTTGCACTTCAAACGAGATGGTGCAAATCAAAGTGTGTCTCTGGGTCGTGCGTGCATGCGTGCGTGCATGCGTGCGTGTGTGTGTGTGTGTGTGTGTGGGTGTGTGTGTGGGTGCGTGCGCGCGTTGCGGCGTTGCCTCCGAGGGAACAAGCAGAGGATCAGTGCCAGATTTGGCCGCCCGCGGTATTTCTGGCGCGGCCGCAAGGGCATTTTAAAACACACACACACACACACACACACACACACACACACACACACACACACACACACAATCAGAAACATTCCAATACAAACATTTGCATTAATCCACCCTTCTTGTCCAGCACACACTCCTCTTTGACTCTCACGCACGTATAATGATGCACAATAGCTTGCTAAGCTGGCTTTGGACTCCACTCGCCTGTCTCTCCGTCTCCCTGTCACACGCACACAGTCAGCCACCATCACTCAAGTGAACTCAGCATCATAAGAATACAACCCTGCCATCAGTCAACCTGTCTTCTTATGTGTGTGTGTGTGTGTGTGTGTGTGTGTGTGTGTGTGTGTGTGTGTGTGTGTGTGTGTGTGTGTGTGTGTGTGTGTGTGTGTGTGTGTGTGTGTGTGTGTGTGTGTGTCAGGATGGTTTGAAAGCCCAGATGCCCCAGGTCCTGCCTTATAAGTAGACTTTAGAGTGGTGGGAAAAAGAGGAGAGAGACACGGAGCCATGCATGCAAAGCTCAGAGACACATCTTTTTCTGTCTGTCCGTCATGAAAACTAAGACTGGAGTCTTAAATCATAGAGATGGCAAGCAGCAAGAAAAAACTGGGGGAATTAAGAGGCAGATAATGGGAGGAGTTCGTGGAGTTGTATAGATGAGAGTAAGAGAGATGAATGTACAAGAAAGGAAACAGGAACTGAAGGCTGGCAGGGATTCAGTGAATGAGCTGAGAGGGGGGGGGGGGGGTTAGGGGTGATACAAAAAAATGTAAAAGTCTACAAATGTGAGGATGTGGGATGAGATGGAGACAAGCAGCGAGTGTGGGTAAGGGCAAATAGATGAGGAAAAGAAAGGAAGGCAGGAGAGGAGCAGCGGATACAGGACAATGAGCAAAAAAAAGAGCAGCCGAGTAGGATGGAGATAAAATCGAGATACTCAGAGTTGCCTTTCAGCCCTGATATCTCTCTCTCTCACACACACACACACACACACACACACGCACACACACACACACACACACACTCTTCCTCTCCTTGTGGGGGAAGAGAGAAGGTCAGCAGTCACACTTCATAGCCCTTCTCTGCCATAGGCTACCAACATGTGCTATGATTATCAAAAGAAAAGCTCCTAATTACAGCACAGAGCACCCGCCACGCACCGTCAGATGGTAAATCTAGATACTTGTAGAGAAAATGACTCCACGGCGAAAAGCCGGGGAGGAGAAAATCGTGGATGATGCAGTGGTAATGTTCGCCATTTCACAAGCATATTCTGTGTTGTTAAGGCACTGAAAGAATAGAAAATTGTGCCGCTAGCACAGGCTCTCTCTGCTTTAGCGCTTTGTACTCGGCTTTCTCTCATTTCGACACAGCTGGATTCTGTGTGTAATAAAAAGAGGCATCTGCAAGGTGCAGTTTCACCATCTCATGTTATGTAATTCAGTGAGGTTCTCTTGCTTTTTAAACTTTGTTTACCACCATATGATTTTTGTACCATCAAAAACATTCAAACACTGCTTCAGTTGTACCATCACTGACCATATACTCTCTGTTCTGCAGGCTCCGTTCTCTGAAACACGGAAATGCAAAAATCCTGGGTTTGAACCAGGACTTTGAAAGCCTCCCTTCCCGAACCTCTTTTTTCTCATTTAATTGTACAGTGTAGATGAAGTTGTGAATTCCAAAAATAAAGACCCGTTGGGAAACTTCCTGGATATTTTGGATGAGTTTTGTTGCTTGGCATGCTGTATTTCTGTCTGCACCTACAGGGATGCTCAGTCACATTCCCTGGGAACTGTCAAAAGGTATTCTGGGAAATGTTGCAAATCAGTGATTTAACGATGACGCAAAATATCGTGGGTGTGTTACACGCTCTGGATAATACCAGGCCGATACTAGAAGCTGTGAAGAGCTAGCCAAAGAGTCATTTTGTCTTCAGAAATAAAGAAAAGGCTTTGGAAGTGGACGCCCAACATTTCATTCTTGAGAAGTACCTTGTGCAGGTATCCTGATCTCCAAAAGACTCACAAGAAACTGATTTGCAAAAGAATGGTCAAAATATATGCACATTATATGCATATTGATGCATGTTTTCGAAGTTTAAATCCCTTTAAATCCCAGGCTTGTCATTCTAACTCTGAAGTCTCTGTGCCCAGAATGAGATGATCCTGATGACATTTCCTGAGCCACAGAAGACACTCTACAACTACAAAGCAACGGGGTGTCTCTTCAATGCCTGTGGTCTGATATGAGAATTCTAACTACGCAGGCTTCAGATTTGCCACAACCGAATTACCTCAGGGCCTCGACAAGTCAGTTAAACACAAGTCAGTGATTTTCAGTGGACAGAGCACTGAGGAACAGAGGCAATTTAGCAACTCCAAAGTGCAATAAAATTCAATAATTAAACAGACACACAGCGAGAACATAGAAAATGCTAATTTGTGGAGATAATGTAAAAAATAAAAATAAAACACGAGTAAAAGGAACAGAGGCTTGGAAACAATAAATGCAACAAAAACTTTTTTTTTTAATAATAATTTAAATAACAAACAGACAACTCGGTTAAAGAAAATGAGATTCATGGAGTTGGATTTAGGACATGAGGAAGGAAGGAAACTCAAAGAAAGGTATTGATGATGCTGATTAACTACAAACACGAGGCAACGTTTGCAGCTACAACTTTCAAGTCAGATCAATGTCATTTACAGAACTTAATAACAACACAAGATTGTCTCAGGGCACTTTGCAGTCTGTCAGTGCTTAATTCCCTCCGGTCAGATGAAGAAGATCTCCCGATTCATGCACAGTGGCAGCAAACGGATACAGCAAGTATTCAGTTTGGGGTTAAGCTTTCATAAGGAATTCAGCTTTTTTTTTTTTTTAAATGTATTGAATTACAGAATGATGTAGAATTAATAAACCAACAAAATTCGGATGGCGTCTCCAAGTCAAACCACCAATAGAAACTCCTGTCGACATGTGTGTCCCCCCCACTATATCCAAACTTGATTCTCAACCAAAACATTTCTCATTTCATAAGCAAAATTCAGAATTCAGTGACCAAAAAAGTCCATTTTAAATACCTTCATGTGACAGTTTTTCAAATACATGCTCTACTAGAAATGCCCATTAATGGTAAAAGTAGTTTTGCAATTGTTTACAAAAAACTAAAGTGTATCATGGAATACGAAGCTAATTGGAACTATTTGTCAGTATAATAAAGCTAATGTTATTTCATTGTATATTTGTTAAAATTAGTATAAAATCTTGGAATTTATTTTGATTATGTCAATGAGACTACTGCTACTGGTCAGGTCAGTACTGATACTGATATTTTTGGCAATGACTCAACAAAGTTTAACAGTTAAGCACAGTAACAGTTGGACACTGACAAACTTCAGTGATCACTGAACTCTGGTCCGAAGGGTTAAAAGTAAAAAAAACAAAAACAAGCTCCAGCACCCAAAAGTTTTTGTACCGTAGTTTTGTGTTTTTATCTGCCACTATCTGTTTCTGGAGCTGTGGTTACTGGTCCCACTAACCCAAAACCAAGCTTTACTGTTTGTTGTCTGTCTATGCTGTTCTTTTCTCTCTCTGCTCTCCTCTCACCCCAACCGGTTGAGGCAAATGGTCGCCCACTTCCGAGTTTGGTTGTGTCTGAGGTTTTCTTCCTGTTAAAAGGGATTTTTTTTCCCCTCCGGCTGTCGCTCATGTCGGAATTATTGAATGTTGTAAGCACTTCTCCATGTTAGGTCCCCTGAGATGACTTATGTTGCATTTGGTAATTTATAAATAAAATTTAATTGAATTGCTAGACGCATACTAAAACTGATCCAGTTCCAAAAAGAATCAACTCTAGAATATGTTTTTGTTTTGGTGGTTGTGTTGTATTAGACAGCTCTTCATATCATTTCAAAACAAGTGCCTTGTTTACATGTAATGGTGTTATTTACTTCTCAGATTCTGCACAATGCCCTTGTTCACAAAATGAAGCGATGAGTAACTCATTTCTTTTCATTTTATTTCAATTTAATGGAGAAAGATCCATCCAGCAGGTGGAAAGAATAGTTTCATAAATCGCAGGCCTGCTGTAAACATCTCCCCATGCCCACACAGCCACAAAGCACAACCAAATCTTTCAGTGCGGAGGCACTGACTCGACCTCAAACCTCAGTCCTCCTGGAGTCTCATGAGCGGGACCTCCACGTAACCGCACAACTTAAGAGGGAATAAGCAGCCAAGTGTGTTCAGGACTGTCAAACAGTGGCGCTCTCGGCCAGTAATAGGCCCATTATTAGGTAGGAGTGTGGAAACCGCAGAGTCAACGGAGGATAAAGAGGAGCGACCGATCAGGATAAATAAGTGGCGGAAGAGCCAAATCGGCAACTGGGGCATCACAACACATCAGAGAACTCCACCCCCCCCCCACTCCACTCCTTCCCTCATTCCCTATCCTCCAGTGGGATGCCCTCCCCTCCTCTCCTCTTCCATCACACCCACCCTCTCCTTCCACGTCTCTCTCCCTCTCTTAGCCTTTGAAGATGCTTTGTTTTCCGAGTTGCCTCTAATCTTCAAATAGGGTGATCTAATAACGTCTGTAAGAGTGTGTACGTGAGCCAGTTTTGATGCACTGGGCCATGTGTGTCTGCAGAGAGGCCTCCTGCACATGTCAAGCAGCGTGCATGAGTGTGTGCGTGTGTGCGTGTGTGCGTGTGTGTGTGTGCGTGTGTGTGTGTGTGTGTGTGTGTGAGAGCACAACCAGCGATGGAAACGTGCCGTGGGTGCTGTTTGGATGTCATGCTGAGCCCTCCCTGTGTCTGTCTGAGATGGGTGGTGGGGGAGACAACCCTGTGTGTGTGTGTGTGTGTGTGTGTGTGTGTGTGTGTGTGTGTGTGTGTGTGTGTGTGTGTGTGTGTGTGTGTGTGTGTGTGTGTGTGTGTGTGTGTGTGTGTGTGTGTGTGTGTGTGTGTGTCACAACATGATGGCTGGTACAGTCAACACACACAGACAGTTGGATACCAGCAGTCTCCGGAGGGAAAAGGGGGCAAAAAAGAAAGAGCAAAATGTAGAACAAAGACTTCAGTAAGTATAAATGTGATGTGTAACATCTTAAAAACTCTCTTTGCACAAACTACACAAACCAGAAGAGCAGAAATGAAAGCCATGATGCTGTTCAGATTTGACCTGCTAAATCTACTTCAAAAGGGGAGACCCACATGAAAGGGAGGATGAAGGTAAAAGAAGGCCTCGCCTGAGCTTTCTTGCTCAAAAGAATGATTTTTCAAGTCTAATTTCAAGCTCTGTATTAGAGAGCAATCCTGAAAGACAGAAACAGTCTATTTACAAACTCTCTTGTATGTTCATCCTTCATACATCCAAAACAAATGTATCCATTAGAGTGAAAAGACTGCCTTTTAGAAGAGGGGGTGATTGACAATGAGCTACAATGGATGCACAGTGTAGTGTATATCAATCTCTAACCTCCCTCCCAATGCCTTGAAAGAATTTGGAGCAGCAGCAGCAGCCAAAGCCCATTTGGATAGTAAAAAAACTCTCGTAAGGCAAAGACCTAATTGAATTGCTTCTGATGGAAAGAGGAGCTCAATAGATGGAGGGAAGAGGGGAAGGGCACAAAGGGGAAGAGATGGAGGGAAAGTGAGAGGCGACCGGCATGGTGGTGGTAAGAGGAGGAGGGGGGTGACGAGAGGGAGGAGAATAATCGAGATGGACAGATAAGGAGGGAGGAAGGGAGAGAGGAAACAAAGAGAAGATGACAAAAATAGAGGGGGTGTGTGGTGGTAATGATGGCGATAGATGGAGGCGGAGGAGGAGATGGGGTAAGAAAAACTGAGAGGAGCGCTGATTAATAGTTTTGATTGGCTTATCGGCTCGTCTTTCTCGTTGACTTCTGAGGAGGAAATGAGCTCGCACTCGCCACGCCGTGTGATCGGTCAATGATGTGCCTGACTAACTGAACATTTCTCAATAAACAGCGGTGGCCTTGGCTGCGCACATCACAGGCTGCCCCCCCCCCCCCCCCACACACACACACACACAGGCTTCTTCTCCAGTTAAAAAAAAACAATAAATGATGCCCTGTGCATACACCGTGTTAGGCTTACACACACACACACACACACACACACACACACACACACACACACACACACACACACACACACACACACACACACACACACACACACACACACACACCACACTCTTGCCTGTGGCATTAAGGCCATCCTGCCACATCTAATAAAGTCTGAGGATGGACTCAGTAGGCCATGGCATGGTGTCCACCCTGCCTAGACAGCATCTGTCTTAAGCCTGATTTACAGCACGTCTGTTGTGTGTCTCAGGAAGTGTAATCTGTGACTTCTTATGGCTCTTCAATTTGTCGCAATTAACTTCCATTGATTTTCATTATGTCTGTGAAGAGCCGGTGTCATCCTCCTCCATATTTAACACCTTGAAAATAAAGACGCTCTCACTTTAACCATCACTTTCTCCTCGGGGTCACTGTGTGCAGCAGAGGAGCGATGAGGCGGTTGCCGTCACTCACCAGAATCCTGTCGTCTGATTTGCCACTCCTGGTGTCCTGCTTGATGGCTCGCACAAACTTAATGGCCTGTTTGTCCAGCACCTTCCTGATGCTCTCTAGGAGATGGAGTGGAGAAAAAAAAAAAAGATAAAACAGGAGAGCCAATTACATAATGTAAACACATTACAGAAAAAGCGCTGCCCTGAGATGCACTCAGAAACACAGTAAAAAGCTTTAAAAGGGGGAAATCCATAAATGTAAATACACAGCCTGGTGACAAGTGAAACATAAAAGCTGAATAAAGGAGAGGAGAAACATTACGGACGCACCAGATTTCTCTCCAGACACCGATTCTGATACCTGAACTCATGATATTAGCTGATGAGTGTGAATCCAATAACAAGTCTCTTACTGCTCACTGTCTGAACTGATTGGGTCACTTGTCTACATTTAATTAACATGATGATGATACAATTACATATCACTTCTCAACTATATCAAGAAGCTGTTGCTCACTACAACAAAAGAACGGAGCAGAACAAAAAACAATGACACTTCTGCTGTTATAATGTCGTTTTAATTTTTTTCAATGAAAAGTAACTATTAGTGGGCATCGTTCAAAGGTTTTTGATACCAGCACCAGAACATGTTCCTGAATGGTACATTTTGTATACCAATTTTATAAAAAACATTTTATCAAAATGAAAAAGGCATTACACATTACAGAACAAATCTGAAGTTTCCATGCACTTTAGAGGGGGAGAGTGTGACTCAGGTCACTTTCTGTAGCTTCAATTTACAGATGTCCCCCAAGTTAAATGTTACAATTTACCGATGTTCACTAAACTCCTCACACTCTATTGTCGGACACAGGCTTGCCAGCTGCACACAGAGTATCCTCCAGCCACTGCAGTGCAACCAACTCAAACAGGTATGATGCCAAAAATATTTTAAAAAAATTTAAGATTTACCTAACTTGTAAGCCAGTGATTTTATCTACCTGTGCTGGCCGCCCAAGTAGAGCCTACATAGGAGAAATGCTGTATTGGTTCACAGATGCTGATGAGATTTATTCCTGAGTAAACATGCCACAAGTTATGCGTTTAAAAACAAAAAGTCATTTGTGTGGGTGTAGCCTATGAAACAAAAGAAAAGACATTTTTTGGTATTAGATGGTATCAAAAGAACTCGGTCCGTGCCACAGACGTATTGTAGTGTCCAGGACTAATAGTAGCTGCTAGAAATTGAGAAATAAAACCATATTGTAGACAAGAGGATGCTGTCCACCTCAAAATGCTGTTAAAGCAGAATCAGTGAACTGCGCTGATTGACTACACCCAACGGGAAACCATGCTAATACCAAACCAGCACGTCAGACTGGTGCATACCAATAAAGGATAACAAATACAGACTGACAAAGAAATTGTATTTAATGTGGTTCAGTCATGGCCAACACTACACTGAATTAATCAGCTCCATAACAACTGCTGCAATTCCAGCACATCAGATCTGTATCTCACAAGAAATGATGATCTTGGCAGTTTATTTTTTGACTTAGGGGTGCAACATTTGTCAAAACAAGCTTTAAGTCTACTAACTCGCTTGTTGAGGAACTTTCAACTGAATCTCATGGTCTCCATTAGCAGACAAAGTTTGCTCTATGTTCAATGTGAACTGTCAAGCCCAACATAAAATAGGAAAGATTTGACCACAAAATTTCAAGGCAAATAAACAAAACTGAGAGGCTGATGGAGATCATGTGATACAGTTACAAGTGGAGATGAGACACTTCAAGTCAACTTGTCCATCAACAAGGTGAAATGCTGAAAAATCATTAATATGTTGCCTGAATATTTCCTGATTATCTTAGCCTTAGATGATAATAAACTTGAGATAAAAACCTTTAGAGTTGAGTTGATCAGACAAAAAGCAACTTCAAATGACACTTTATTTTATGTTTTAATTTGTAACCCATCTGTGTGTTGTGCTACGACAGTAAGTTTTCACAGTAAAGTGAGCCGAACATCAGAACTTTAAAACTTGAATTTAGGACACCAGCAGGTGACACTTTTGGAAATGGTCGTATGGAAACCGATCAGTGACAGCTTTCTTTTGTTTCAAGATGTTCTGCAAGAATCTGTTCTATGTGGATATCAATCAGAAAAGATGCTTATATCCCAGAGGAATCTAAAATGTTCACCATGTCTTGTCTTTGATTTCTATCTGACGAGGAGACCGGTGGATTATTCCTTTAAAGACAGCCACACGGGGATGAACAGTCAACAAGACAAGTAGACAGCTACAAAGACACCAACATGTACACAGACAGACACGTACACACAAATTCCAGCAGAGCAGGACTCATAACTGGGCTATTTTTAGCCTCAGAGAAAGAGAGAAGCAGCCCGGCTCATCTCAATGGAACCAACACACGATCCGGAGCTGCAGTCTTCAGGGGCCTCTGCTCCGCCACGCCAGGCGACCCAGTGAAACTCACTGAACCGCACCGGAGGCCTCTCCCATTTACATGTCCGCCACAGCAGCAAACACAACGCAAGCCTGCTAGTCACAAATGCAATGTTAACCTCAGACTGCAAACACACACATATGCCTGCAAAGCTGTGTGATACTCGCAGCCCATATTTCAAACGTGGGGGCCACCCAGGCTAAATATGCACTCGTGGAGCCCAGCAGATGGAGATAACAGCGAGTCATGCTGTGTCACAGTCTCCCAACTCTCTCTCTCTCTCTCTCTATCACTGCATATCGCACAGGCATAATTCTCACTTCCCCCCATCCGGCAACAACCATGAAGTTGGCTCTCACGCCTGACTGAGCAGCGGCAGATGCGGGAAGGGATGAGGCAGGGAGATGGGACGGGATGTGAGGCACGCCGGGTAGATCGAGAGACGGATCAGCTGAAGGCAAACAGAGTCATTGACATTAAGCCGGGTAAGACCCAATCACTTTAACCTATTAAGACACTATGTAGCCCCCCCGCCTCCCTTTTCAGAGGCCGGCTGGTGTCACCTCAGTATCTGCTCCCAAAAGTGGTGAAGAGGGGCTGAGGAACAAGGATCTGGACGAGTCCCATCCCTTTCAATTCCCTCTCAAAAATCCCCTTTGCCTTTTTGACAGTGATGGATCTGAACCCCCCCCCCCCCCCCACACACACACACACACACATCATCATCATCATCATCATGAACCCCCATCTGAACCCACCTCCCATGTTTATCCTCTATTGGCAGGTGTTAATGCCCTAATACCACTTGTCTCTTAACACCAGGCCAGACAGAAGGGGCTTGACCAGGTTGAGCTGGTTAACGGGCTGCATCAGGATAATTAGCAGTGAGAGACACACCTTCCCCAACACCTGCTGTTGTCCAGGTCCTTCACCAGAATGAGAAAAGCTGAGCTTGCGTGCAGCTCAGCCCATGCTGTCTTCTGCACGCAAAGCGCTCCCCAGTCGCGCAGTAAACTCCCATGCGCGCGCGCGCACACGTGCACACGCGAACACACACACACACACACACACACACACAGTGGGGGGGAGAGAGAGAGAGGGATACAAACTCCTAATGAATGAACATGAAAGCCACGATGCGCTCAACACTTGAAAAAAATAACTCTGACAGCAGTATACGGGACCCATGCGAGCGATCAATTTCACGGCGTATCTTTATGACAAATCAATCTGAAAGTGAACACTCCTGCACCGAGATCGATGGGATTACAATCCCCGCAAAGCACGAACAGCCATTCACTCTTGTTTTGCCTCGGGAGACATTTCCTGCGCTCGGCTGCGGTGATAACTCCTCTCAAATCAAACGCAGTGGAAAGCGGTTTCTAAAAGAGCAGCTGAGTAGAAGAAAAACTAACCTCACGCGACCTACAGCCTGATAGCTCTCGGTCCGTTCTTTTATTCAAAAGCTTTAAAAAAAAAATATTTAAAAAAGGACGTTAAAGCCCACTTCTCTGAAAAAAAAAAAAAAAAAAAAAAAGTCACGGAGCTCACCTGTGATTTCCCTGCTGACGTTGACGAAGCCCGCCGCCGTGGTCTCCTTTGCGGCCATGGTGCGCTCCTCCCGCCGGTCCGGCCCCCTTCTCCTTCCTCTCGTCTCTTAAATGTCCCCACTTCTTTTATCGACAGCCTTTTTCTCCGAGCTTCTCGCCTGCAGGAGCTCCGCGGGGCGCAGCAACAGTCCGCACAGTGTGGCGTGGAGCGATGCCGAAGTGCGCACTGGCGTGGAGCGCCGCCGACTTCAGCAAAGAAATGAGAGAGAGAGAGGGGGGGGGGGAGGAAGGGAGACTGGAGGGGTGGGGTGGGGTGGTGGGAGGTGGCAAGGGGTTTGAGCATCAGTTCTTCATGTTCAAATCATTTGTTTTGGTCATTTCGGAGGCAAATTCCATGACAGCGGGATTGATCCCAGTGGGGTCCCTCTGGTCACTGGACAGAATTAAATGCAAATGTATATGAGGGGCCCTTCAGGAATCTTAATGATCCACTTGTCTGTAACTTGTGAACACTTTTATCTGCTGGTTTTTTTTTTTTAGTCTACTGATTAATAACTTTGTGATGAATCATGATGGTGAGAAAGTGACAAGTACAGTTTCCTGAAAACTAATCTTTGCATATGCCAAAATCAAAACAGACACAATGGGGCCTACACTAGTTTAAAGTAGGCGGTGCCAGGGAGGGGCGGAGGTGCCTTACCTTATATAGCCATAGCACCCCAAAAAAAAAAAATTTTTTTTTTTTATCTATCATTTTTAATAGGCTATATCAATTCCTAACTAGTAAATTCATTTTTTTTTTAAATCATAAATACATTAATAGAAGACACCAGATTTATTTAGACAAAAAAAAAAACAGCAAAGCTACCACATGTGACCTGATTGACCAATAAGCAGCAGGATTTGAACTTTTGACTAAAGTCCCTCTCCCTGTCAGCTGCAATGTAATTTATTGGTCAGTGAAGCGTTTATGATATGGAAGTTGTTTGTTCCTGAAAACAAAAGGGGACCGTGAATCTAACAGGGCTCTCAATTTAGTTGTTACTGACCAGAACCAAGAAAAGCCGGAGGACGGATACGATGAAGGGGACCTGCCCCGGTTGCTGGATTGGATGCTAGCATTGTCGCGTATTCTAGCAGTCATTCCCACGACGCCAGTTCCCTGGAAAAAGAACAGCAATGTGGGAATCAGCAGAACTATTAATAAAAGCTGGTTGGCTCAATGTGCTCGGTGACAACAGAGCGTGTCCAATTACACACCGTTTGGAAAAACTAGACTACTTGGGGAGCCAGTAACCTGCACTGATGGCTGCAAACACTGAGAGAACACCGGCTCTGGACAACGACGAAACAGCGAGAGCAGTATTTTCTTTTCCTCCTCTGGTTCTGGTTTAATTTAAAGCATTTGGTGGTTGTGACGCAAATTGTGACTCTATTCTCTCTCATTCATTTAACATGAGGTCTGTGGAGCTGCTGATTCACGAGTCCATGTGTTGGTAACTGACAGTTTGTGATCTCGGAGGCCGATATGCGCGCGCGCGCACACACACACACACACACACACACACACACACACACACACACACACACACACACACACACACACACACACACACACCTGTGTCTGTCGCTGCTGCCTGTCTGCAGGCCGTATACATGCAGCGGTGTGTTCACGTTGACAGGCGTGTGAACTTCACATCTAAATCCCGTGAGCTGAACATCTCGCTTTGTGTTTAACTCGAAATGACAATGCACCTGTCGCAGAGCGGGTACTGGGAGTTTGTGTGTTTGTGTGTCAATGGTGCTGCAATGGAAACACGCAATGATGAGCACATAAATGGGAAACCCTAAATGTCAGAGCTGCAATAGCATCGGCAAAAGAAAATCTCTTGTTTAAAGCACATTTGAGGAGCAGTCATCTGAAAGGTTTTGTTATATTTGCTTTCAAAATGGCAGCATTGATGATGAATCAGTTATGAAAAACAATGGTACCTTTTATTATTGAGAACAGCTGCACTAGCATCTTAAAGTGATCATAAGAGATTGATAAACAATGAAAATAAAAATTCAAAACACATTGTATTTTATTCATTACAAATCGTGGTTATGAATGCACTGCCTTGCCAGAAAGTGCCAGATAATAAATGCATAGATTTCCACAAAGAAATATCATAATGACAATAATCAACTAATAGATTATCAATCAAAACAAGAGAATGTCAGTTGTAAGAAATATTACCTGGAGATGACTGGTAATCCCTGCAGGACATGATGAAAGGACCAGTGACAACACAACATTGTGACCCTATCCAAATGTTAGGATGTATTTTCTAATTTGGAAGATCAAAGTAATAATTTTCTTGTTTTTAAGTGGTGTTTTTATGGAGCACAAAATGTACAATATAAAATGGATAGCATATAAATCATTATAAAATCAATATGAAAGAAATAAAAGACAATAACAATCCATGAAAATATACAAACAAACCAATTATCTTGGTTAAAGCTAATTACCACTGAAATAATCCATATGAAATGTTTCAAAATAGTTTAACTTTCTAATAATTTTGAAAAGTTTTCAGAAAGTATTTTTTTTCTTTTGTGATGGTTGTTTTTATTAGTGAAGAGTCTGTGATGTCATCTGTTGTTCCTGCCCCCTCACCTTTAAGCCAGGTTCATCAACCGCTGTCAATGTTTACCCAGCGAGCTTTTGCTATAGCAATAATAATGCTAAAGTCATACTGTACTACTAAAAAAAAAAATGCAGTTCACACTAAGTTACAGTCCAATAACTAAACTCCACATGTTGGCTACCATCTATTAATCTTGCCATCAAGCAACCTGGGTTAGCTTGTATTAAAGTTAGGAGCTACTGTTAATGTTTCCTGGTTAATGTACAGCTACCTCTGCAGTGCTGTGACTCTACTTATAGAGATACTGGTACCGTATCATATGAAAGTTTATGTATTTATTGGTACCAACCAGGTCCTGCTAGCTTTTTGGAAATGGGGCTAAATACCTTGACTCACAGTGCTGAGCTGCATCTCAAATGAATCTTCAGGTTCCAGGCCTCCAGAAGTCTGTCGAGAATGACTAAACATTTCCGTTGGTCACACCGGTGCGTCTTAAATTCAGCAGGTCTGAATGTGCAGACATTTGCCTTTGAACAACTATTAGTAACATATTTTCTGGCCTTCCCTGAATGCAGCATTATTTGACAGAAGTAAATCACTATGCAGTCCTGAGTTTTGTGTCATTTTAGTGTCATAAATCCATCTGAACTCACGCCTGGGTGGCAGCAATTTCTGCCATCTACCCCCAGAGATCCTCTGTTCACCTCCTGAAAAAAGACAGAAACTAGTTTGTTGTAGGTCTCTGGGTATAAAATATAAGAATAACAAAGTAAATTATGTATAAATTTCGACTTGAATCAACTAACTGTTGGTTTGTTGATCCGATACCTTTGCTGTGCCTCTGAATATCAAGTGTTAGAAGTTGATGCTTTAATCATCAAAATATTCTGTAAATCTGGCTTCTCCAGCAGCCAGTGCATAGCTGCTGGAGTATCATATTTGTGTATGTTTTGTTTATGCCTGCTATCACTTCATGACCGGCTTTGTGAGTAAATAACGGTCGGTGGTCGCTGTTCTATTTATCACCAGTGTTTAATGTGTAAATCTGGCTTTCCTGTGAGCCAGTGCCCAGCCCCCTTTGTTTGTTTATGTGTGTGTGTGTGTGTGTGTGTGTGTGTGTGTGTGTGTGTGTGTGTGTGTGTGTGTGTGTGTGTGTGTGTGTGTGTGTGTGTGTGTGTGTGTGTGTGTGTGTGTGTGTAGCCTATGTATTGTGTATATTTTAAATATTTTTCCTCGATGAATATAGTTGTGTTCATCAAAGGATGAAACTTATTTTAAGCGTCATAATCATGTAGGTTAGAAAACATGCACAATTAAAGTACACTTTACAGCACGCACCATTGAGACTGAACTTTTTCACATGGACGTTGAGGTTCCCCTTGGAACACACACACATTGCGTCATCCCCACAGCCCTTTCCCCCCCCCCCCCCCCACACACACACACACATGAAACATGTTCCCATGGTGATGGTTCCAGACAGAGGATGCATATATAAAATCTCTTTAAATAGGTCTGTAAAGGAGGTTGTATAAGCCTGAGGTCAAACTGGCTCCTCTTCTTGTTTCCTTCTGGACTCGTCTCATACTGATGATGATCTGGTCATGATGGCCCTGAATCCTTCAACTGGAGGGGCAGAAAGATGAACATAATCCAGCTGAGTCAGAGGAATTCAAGTTTCTAAAAAGAAAAATGTGTCAAAGCATTCACGTAGATTCTTCCATTCCTCTGTCTCTTTTTTTTCTTCTCTTTTACAGAAAATAAATAATTATTTATTTGAAGAATGCTTAGTTCTTTTCTATCTATTATGTCAGAGCAGAAATTTGATTTGATGCTTTTGATAAATGTGTTTTCATGGCAATATTTCTGTAATGATGTGAGGACATTGTGGGGAATAGGAGCCATACATCAAGCGGTTTCATTCAGTTGCTTTCTCCTCCGAGTTGCGAGCCCACCGCTCACGGCTGTGATAGGATTTTGGGGACCGGAGCTTCGGGAGGCCAGGTTGAAGCTCAAGCTTGTAAGTAACAATGATATATGATTCACCCACTCATCTGAATGACTCCTACTTGTCTATGTCAGCGCTTATGCAACACAGTTCAGCTGTTTTTCATAGATGCAGACAAAATTAGACCAGAATATTTAACCCTTTTAGACCCATATGCCACTTCTTCATGTGAAAAGTGTGTTCACGAGGACACAAATGAGTGGACGGTGTGGCTGTCTCTTGATTTCCAATGAAAATTGGCTCTCCAGGGACCTTGGAGCCATTCAACAAAAGTGGTGCTACATGCGTCTATGTATATTTCCCATCTGTGTATGAGAGACCTTTGTGTCTGAGTCTCACTGATAGTTCATTGTGATGAAAGAAGACCCAGCGGGGGGCATCATACCAGAGATGGAGGGGGGTGGGGGCATTGAAGGAGGAAGGCTGAGTGTGTAGGACTTGAATAAGAGGTTTATAGTCTGGAGGACTGTAGCTGTCTCCAGGTTTCATCGGGTTAAAAACTTCAGCGCCGTTCAAAGATGCACTTGAAAGGACGTCCCATTATTTATTCATCAATGCAGCATCTCATATGTAGGAGTAGAGATGCTCAATATGCTCTCAATTACTTGTCTGTCGAGGAAATGCCTGTGCACGAATATGCTTGCATAAAGACAATGCCGGAATAAAAGGTCTTTTAAGAAGGCAGCGCTACTCAGGCAGCGGTCTGTTTATAGCAGACGAAGCTTGTGTAAAAGCAAAGAAAACACTCCATCCATTGAAAATGTGTTGGTGCTCCTACCTGTGCAGACATTTGGTTGTCATTAGGCAGACTATAACTGCACAAGACAGCACATCATCTGTGCACAGGAAAGGTGAGACAATCCAAATATCACAGGAACACTTAGCCAGTCAGTTATGTGGGGAGGAGGAGGGAGGGTGTGGGGGTGAGGAGGGTGGGGGGGGGGGGGTTTGTAAAACACAGGAAACAGCATCCAAGAGCCAGTGGATATAAAGTGTAGCGCCCTTCATCTTGCTGCATGTTTCTTCCTGATGTGAGTAGTAAGTCGAGATGAGGCTTCAAAGCAGGCTTTCGACCCGTTCCCAATATTCACCTCAGGCCGGGTTGGTCTCGGTGTGTACAGTGTGCTGCTGACACAGAGCTGAGGCTGTGTAGCAAAGCTGTGGTGCACTGCCCTCATCTGGTGCAACACAGGAATCAGCTTCACTCTGTATATCTCATGTAAGCACATGGATGACTGTTGGTATATAATAACATTTTAGATGAGTATCATTATATTTACAGTGGTGGAGGGAGTACACCGATCCTTTACTTACAGGGTACGTTAATAATAAACTGGAACATCGTGTTTTTCTAAACCTTTTCTGCTTGGAAGTTTCAAATCTCTTTGACCTCTGACTCCACCCAGCAGTGACATCACTGTGTCCTCCAGCATAGTGACAAAGTTCAGTCTTGTTTTTGGTGCTGGTCTATAAAAATAAATTTGATAGGGGTGGGCAACATAGATCAAAAATTATATAACAATATTTCAGGTAGAGCCCGACTGATGCTTGATGTTGTGGGCTGATACCAATATCATAGGGAGTTGAAAAATTCTGATATGGATGCATCAGGCAATATACTTTTCATATACAGTATATATTCTGTGTATATATATATAAACACGATATTGCCTTAAATGGGGTTATTAAAAATATTTTACTCTTGTGACAAAGTGGTATGTAATGGAGGTGGGATGCTTTATTGTCCACACTGACATTAGTACACTAGCACAAACTTCACTAATAATTTAATAGTTATGAATAGAAATTTAGAAAAAAGCACTTATTGAAAAATTTCTAATTTACCTCAAGGATCTTTTTCTGAATTCTTCCGTTCTTAAAAGATTTCATATCAGCAGACATGGGCCAACATATAGTCCAGTACTGATATTTCCGTGATAGGCCAATATTGGCCAATGAAAATTTCAGTGATAATAATATTCTTGATGACATGACAAAATGCTGAAACATATTTTATTATTAATGTTAAGAACATACAACAAAATAAAGGGCAAAATAAAAATTGCAACAAAATAAGTTTTCTATGTCGGTATAAACGTGACAGTTTGCCTTTAAATATTCAGTTAAATTAACATTTCTGTTTGTTGTACATTTGATCCTTTGGAACTAAACCACTTCCACACTCCTTCAGCGTGGAGCCACTTTCAGCACGCGTGCTGCTGCTGTGTCTAAGTTACACACATAATGTATGTTGTACAAGTGTAACAGTTTGACATCATTACATCAGAAAGTTGGAATATTGGGATTATCGTGAAATAAATGTTACTTTTTTTTAATCATATTTAAGTATAAGGATACTATTGTGAATGGTAAGATATGGTAAGATATAGTCACATGACTTTGCCACGTCAAGTATTTCTCAGTGAAACTATGTGGGTCAGATAGAAGAGCGATCTAAATCAAATCCTTTAAATGTGATTGGATTACTCATTGGGCACCACGAGCACACACACACACACACACACACACACACACACACACACACACACACACACACACACACACACACACACACACACACACACACACACACACACACACACACACACACACACCTCCCATATCTATGTTATCAGATTGGGTTGAGAAGGAGGAGGGATGAATTCATAAATAACACCTCAGCCACCCTCTTTTGAAATGTAAATGTAATGAAATGTAAAATGCTGACAGAGTCTGACCTGTAATATTTCTCTGTGGTACATGAGTCATATTAAACTGGATATTTATATGTGACCTATAGATAAAGTGTAAGTCATAAAATTACTGTATTTGTTACTGAAAGTTAAAATAGAGGCATTTTGATATGATAACACTCAAGAATGATATATTTTGACAAATTTGGGATAAAACAAGAGTAAATCTGAGAGGTTAGTAGAAGATTAAAACAAAGAGGAGACAAAAAAAATACAAAGATCTATAATGCAAATGTTTATATACATACATATATATATATACATATATGTATGTATATAAACTAAATTGCATTTAGCTTCAATGATACAAATCTTGAGTTTTCATGCAGTTTGGAGGGGAAGAGTTTAACCCGAGTTGGTTTCTGTAGCTTTCCACTAAACACCTCATGCAATTCACCGCTGCACGCTACAATTAACCAATGTTCGCTAAATGTCTCACATGGAAGCTATCAATACCCACTGAAATACAATTAACTGATGTTCCCCACTTAACTGAGAAAGGTTTATGCACGAAATTAGTTTGAAAAGACAAAAATGAAATTCATCTCTGTTGAAATGGAGTGATTTTATCTTTGTGCCCAAGTAGATAGATAGATAGATAGATAGATAGATAGATAGATAGATAGATAGATAGACAGACAGACAGACAGACAGACAGACAGACAGACACTTTATTAATCCCTCAGAGGGAAACTTTTAAGTTCCAGCAGCATACAGCATACAGGGCAAAAATATTGAATATTATAATAATTTTAAAAAAATGCACATTCTATACAATAAAATAAAATAGAATAATATTAAATAAACTAAACAACAGTGCAACAAATTAAAACAAAACAACAAACAAAACAACAGTGCAAGGGTGTCATTGTCATTGTTGAGTATAGTCCGGGATGGTACGGTGGTGTGTTCACAGAATTTGATGTATTCTGTGATACAGTCCGTCATGCTGTTGATGTCCTCCCCATGTGGTCCACACAGCACATCCCAGTCCGTGGACTCAAAGCAGTCCTGTGTCCACCTCCTCACAGTCATGGTGGTTGCAGGCTGCCTCTGCACCAGAGGAACATACTGAGGTAGGTGTCAGCAGGACCAGGTTGTGATCAGACCTACCAAGGGGGGGGGGGGGGGGGAGGACAGTAGCACTGTATGCATCCATGGCATTTGCATACAGTAGATCCAGAGTTGTATTGTTCCGGGTGGGGCAGTTCACATACTGGTGCAAAGTTGGCAGTACTTTATCCAGACTGGTGTGGTTGAAGTCTCCAGTAAAATGCAAAAGTCTGCCAAAAATGCACCGGGATGCCGAGTCTGCAATTTAGACACCAGTGGATGGTGTCCACTGCTGCCTCTGCATCAGCTGATGGAGGAACGTACACAGCGACGACGATGGCGGACGAGGACTCCCTCGGCAAATAATACGGGCGCATCCCCACGGCTAGAAGTTCAATGTCCGGGCTACAGAAACACTCCTTCACACACACATAGCCGGGATTACACCACCTCTTGTTCACATACATTGCAATCCCTCCACCTTTCTTCTTACTGCTCTGCACTACGGCCGCACTGTGGTCCGGGAAATGTGAGTGCAGCCATGTCTCAGTGAAACACATGATGCTGCACTCCCGGTACTCTCTCTGGGTCTTAATCAGCGCGCCGAGCTCATCAGTCTTATTGGCCAAGGACCAAACGCTCCCCACTAAAATCGCTGGTACCGATGGTTTGTGTTTCCTCTTTGTCACGTTCAACTCGGCGCCAGCTCTGCAACCGCGACGTCTTTTCCGAAGTTCCTCCGGGGTTTCAGGCCTCGCTCCGGGCAGCAGCAGAGGTTTACTCAGCGCAATCATCTGATCGGAGAGTAAACAATGCCCCCAGTCCACTCTCTCCATTACAAAGAGGGGGGGGGGGGGAGTGACGCCCCATTGCCTGACCGTCACTTAAACAAAACGTTAAAGAAAAAAAACAACTCAGAAGAGAAAAAAAACGGTGAAAATATCTTAAAAACGAAAACGCGCACCGGGAGCTGCTGCAACAAGCTGCCATTAGCACGGCGCCAAAATGTAATCTGTGCCAAAATGTCACGTCAAGTAGAGGCTATGCACTGGGTGGTAAATGCTGAAACGTTGCTGAAATTTACTCCTGGGTAAATTGAGCAAAAGTTATGCATTTTAAAATGAAAACATTTAAGTGTGGATGTAGCCTAGGCATCTAAACGTGGGAACAAATGAAAAAT
This sequence comes from Brachyistius frenatus, assembly GCF_029030835.1. Classification (NCBI taxonomy): domain Eukaryota; kingdom Metazoa; phylum Chordata; class Actinopteri; family Embiotocidae; genus Brachyistius; species Brachyistius frenatus. Next base: position 802,282 of record NW_027210698.1, read on the forward strand.
GAATTATTTACATACTAGATGGCACTGAGGTATTTCTGGGGGTGCCATAAAAGTATCAAAGGTGGGTGCCCTGCTCTAATCACAGATACAGTATATTGGTATTAGCGTATCTGATGTCCAACATGAAAACTTTTTTACAGAACAGAGGCGATGGCAGAAGAAGATGCTTGGAGTACTTTAGAAGTTGCTCCATTTGTTTTGTTTTTTTCTCCTTTAATTATAGTTCTTTATAATTATTACCCTTGCACTAAAGTTGACTGTTTCAGTGCTCTGATGTCATTTTGGAAAATCTAGTTTACGGTTAAACTGTAAAATGTCCTGCCTCCATCACACATCTTTGTCACACATGTTTCATAATCAAATATTTGTTAATATACTGATATCATAATTCTTTTAATTCCAAATACCGTTTTCGATATCGGCCCCAAAAACCCTGTATGAGTCGAGCTCTAATGCTTTATCCCACATTTTCACAAATGCGCTCACGGGTTTGACTCCCATCTATTTTCAAGGCTTCTCGGGGGCATAAATTTGAGTTGACCTTCACAGCGATGACTCTGCTTGAGAAAATTGAATCCACAGCCGCCAGTAGCTAAATGAGCCCGCATACAGATAAAGAGGGAGTGTCAAACAGCTGGCTACGCGAGGCAGCTCACCCGTCTGCATGTGCTGCATTCCGCCCGAGGCTCCACACTCCACTTTGTCAGGGTTCCTGCTGTTACAACACTTTATTGTGTCTGATTCCTCTTCTTTCTCGCATTTTCCCCTTAAGAAAGGAACAGCTGAGACAGTAAGTCAGTGAGTTATTAGAAGTAACATGGATCACTTTTAAGACCGGAGAGTGGATAACAGCTTGAGCTGAAGTCTCTGGCTCTCTATTTCATTGCTCCACTGATCTGTTAATGTCACACACCAAAAGGCTGAAAAGAGTATTGATTGGACACGACGCCTAAAGGGCTTCACTGTCCTTTTCCAGACATCTTTGAGGTCTTAGATGTAATGTAACAGCCAAGATTTGACATCATGCCAGCATGGGAGGGGAGTGAGACCTCCACTTGAATAAATTCCAGTCGGGGTTTAACCATTTCCTGCAACAGTCCTTTTTTCTTTTTTTTTTTTTTTTTTTTGAGTTTGGCGATGTGGCTCATCTCCTGAAATTTTCCGAGAGCAAATTTAAAAAGGTCGTCCCTGAGTTCAAAGCCCTGCTGGCTGAGCCTTGGATACAAAACATTCGGATAAACATGAAGCCATAGAGGGGAAAACATCCTGAAATCACACAAATCTAAATGCTAATGCAGGACAAGGCGGGAGAGGAGAGGTGGAGGGAGAATGAAGCAGCGGTGCAGCTGCAAGGATCAGTGCTGAATATTAGAGTGTGCAGAGGAAATCAGAAAAATCGGCTTATGGAGATACAGTTGGTTGTGGTCATATATGAATAGGCAGTATATAACCTCTTGCATTAAAACATCTGTACACAAAAGGGGCAACATGGTTAGTTAATCTTTTTCATGTTTCACCACATATTCACATTAACTTAGTATAGTGTCATATCAAATATGTGAAAATAGAAGAAACAAACATAAACAATTAATTCTACAAAGTAAATAAAAACCTATAAAAATAGACTGAATACATAATGTGTGCATTTCTTCCTTTGTTTTTACCATTGCAAAGTTAAAGTGCCTTTTCTGTCTTTCGAACACCTCAAATACATTTTATCACTGAGCATCCTCAACGTTTCATTCTCTGGTTATCTCACCGTAAACTCGATCTGCAAATCTGACAGCCCCGTATCACTGCAAAGTGTGTAGTACACCCGCTAGTCCACGAGATGTTTTAGCTCATGGACATACATATATGGCTAGCCCCTGCTGTGTTGACCTGGTTCCAAGTATGAGGTCACGTGATATGTGAAGTACAAATTGTGAATATTTCAATTATTTAAGCATAATTGTCACCATTCTGCATATCTTCAGAATCATTTGCATTCATTTCTATAAAAACACCTGACTGAAACCAAGAGAAACGTAAAGAGAGAATTAGCACCAACAACTGTTTATCTCGGGGCGCTTAACTTCTAATAAACAACAAACAATGTTTTGACGAGAATGTACATAAACATCATAAAGCGATCAGGAGTCAAGTTCGTTAATGACACGATAATGACTTTATGAAATAAAAAAATGAAATTATTGTATTTCATGTGAGAATTTCAATGGGAGTCAATGGAGCGAGAGGCATTTTGGAGCCAGTCCCTGTTGGCCCTCAGTGGTATTACACTTTAAAGTACATCCACATTGCCTCCACTTTTTTTGACCGGCGGGCGACGTTCATTTACGTGTAAAGTCTACGCAAAACGTGACACTGACACGGTGTCCTCTAGTGGACTGATGGGTGCATTACATGTTTTGTTATGAGCTGAATCTGCACAGCAACATCTTAGCTTAAATCTGCTGCTGTTTTTCTAACTGCCTGACCGGTATCATTTCACATTAAACTGATGGTTGTCCAAATGAGCCAATGTGTCACGAGATGCAGTGAGTTTTAAGGTGCCCTTTGAGGGTTTATTTCAAAAAAGTAGCCTGATGACAAATCTATTGATTTTTGGGGCAAACATTAGCTGCTTTCCCTTGAAGAGAGTCAATAATTCTGCTGAGTGAATCTGTGAGCTGTATCCTCAGCGGCCTTCAATGGGGGGGGACAGTGTGCAAGCGTCTTCACTCGACCAAACAGCAGACTGACTGAAAGTGTAGCAGAACGTCCACAGCACGAGAGAATATCTGCAGATTTACTGTTCTGTGGAGTCACGCTCCAACAAAATCTCACACGTCTTGCTTTTTCAGCCAGTGTCATTATTGACTGGATAGTTCTGGTGTTAAACCAGGCGCACAGTTTGAAGTTTGAACAGAATAAAGCAGCAATACATGCATTTTTACAAACTTACAAAAATGAATTCTCCTTTGTTTTTGTCTGTTTCACACAACTATGAAGGTTATTTTATCATTCTTGTCCATCTGTATTTGTTGTCTCTGTCTGTGATCAGCATATTTTGGAAGCTAAAGACCAATCTGGCCTGAAATCTATTGTGAACATTCACACTCCCACCTGGAGTCACCATCAGGCTGCAGTTTGGGTACACTTAAATTGGAGCATTGAATGGAACTGCTAATTGTAAGAGCTGTTAGGTGTTAGTAGAGGTCTGCACTCTGTGAAGTGTGTTATTGAGTGGTATCTATCCTCTGCTATCTTGGACAGCAATGGTCAACTGCCTGATATTAATACAGACAGATTATATGCTGAACAAAAAGGATGTTATCATATACTGTCAATGTAATATACAAATATTTTAGATTAGCAGCTGCAAGCTTTAGATAAATAATGATTACTTCCTGCAGTGTGGCAATAGAAGAGCAAATTCCAATCCTATAATATGTGATAACATGAGAGTAAAGCTGGAGTGGTTGTAATGGTTCAAAAAGTCAATAGTAATATCCAGGCATCAGCTTTTTGAAAGGGAGGTGAAGCTCCAACATTTGCATGCATGCATTAGTGGTGTTTAAGAGTTTAAGGGTTACACAGTAAAGCACACTCTATTTAATTCAGCAGCAGGAATTTGGAACAGCTGAAGTAGAAGGGTGGGCAAATGTTTGCACATTTAAATTCATGGAATGTGTGAACAGTGGCGATTGCAGCTCCATCTGCTCATTAAAATGATCACCACGTCTACCTTACAGTAGGTTATTACAAGTTCTGCAGTTTTCAGGATCCTTTACGCACTTCATTGTTCTCGGATAACAGTTCTTCCCCGGGGTATACACGGGCTGGCAGGTTGCACAGTAGCTGCTTTTCATCATGAATGTATATATCTGGATAGCATAAGTCAGAGGACATAGCCATGCAGTGAATGATGATGTTCCAACTCGTTTGCTAAACCCAGCTTTGGCCAACAGATTTTTTTTTTTAGTTATAACTCAATATTCTTGCATTTAAATGATTGAATAACAAAAAAACAAAACAAAGGAATGACCTTGTTGTAAGAAAGACAACAAGATTAGGTCGATATTTTCAATGTTATCCTTAGGTCAAGCTCAGAAGGATGTGGAAAAATGAATGGAAATTGTATTTTCTGATCGTGTATGGTTAGCATTGTCACCTCAAAGCAAAAAGGTTCCGGGTTTGAATCCGGTCCTGGGCCTTTCTGTGCGGAGTCTGCATGTTCTCTCTGTGCCTGCGTGGGTTCTCTCCGGGTTCTCCGGCTTCCTCCCACCATCCAAAAACATTAGTCTCAGGTTAATTGGTGGTTCTACAAACTGCCCTTAGGTGTGAATGAGAGCGTGAATGGTCTTTGTTTCCGTCTGTCTCTATGTGTTGGCCCTGTGATGGACTGCCAATCTGTCCAGGTTGTACCCTGCCTTCGTCCAATGTGAGCTGAGGGATAGGCTCCAGCCCCCCTGTGACCCTGTTCGGGATAAAGCGGGTTTAGATAATGGATGGATGGATGGATGGATGGATGGATGGATGGATGGATGGATGATATTGTATGGATAAATAAACATTTTCTTTTGGCAATTTAAGTTATAACAATAATTTTAACTTTTGGAGAACGAGTCAAAACTATAAATCGGTAAGCCAACTCAAGGATGTTGCAAACCAAGTTTAATTTTCCCTTATATTGAGTCTAATACCCATTTTTGTCCATTATTTGTTTTAGCCAAATCACTGTCCAAACATCTAGACTTCTGCTTTGTCAAAGCCACGTGATCTCAAATAACTGCACAATGTGAATTTACACACAACAATAACTCTAACCAAAATCTAATTTCAGTACTTGCCAAATTTCTTTTACAGAATTATCATATGAGCATTTTTACGTTTGAGTAGAAATCAACATACAACTAACTATTTTCTAACATTCAGTTTGACTCTGACAAACATAGTATACAAATGGATGTTATTTGTCTAAACTGTAAACATGTTTGTATTCGCTGAAATAAATAACTATACATATAAGTGAATAAATATAAGTAAATAACAGACATATTTCTAATAATGAATGAAGAAAACCTGATGTGTTCTCGAGAACGTATGAGCTGTCCAGCATACCTGCAGATCCTTATTCACTGAGTCATTAATTTTCTTTGCCCATCTGCTCCTCTTCTGTAGGGGTGTAGGGGAGATAGGAGGGAGTGCGGAGCCTCCCCCAGCATGCACTGGGAGGAAAGCATGGTGAGAAAAAATGAGTCATGGCTCTGAGAGAAAATGATAGTCAGAGTAGTCCTGTGCGTTTGAACTCATTCTTGGCGAACTAACACGAGCCTCGTTGCGTCAGGCAAAACATAAAAGTTGAATGAAGCATAGTTAATGTGCTTTGATTCTCTGCGGACCGAGATGTGCTTTCTGAGCGGGAAAACGAACAAGCAGAGAAAGGAAAACTTAATTTGGTGTGTAAATGCCAAACCAAAACAATTTACCCTATTTCACTAAATGGAGCAGCTCCAATGTGTTGCCTTACACCACAAGGCTTTTGATGTAGACCACAGCTCCCACAGAAATGCTTTCAAATGCAACTGTTCATTATTTACTGTGAGAAGAGTTTCATGAATAATGGGATCTTTTAAATGGTAATACTCAAGTAAAGTACAAGTACCTCAGAATTGTATTTAAGTAAAGAGCCTAAAGCTTCATTACTTCCCATTTTTCTGCCCTTGTGTTTCTACATACGTGTTGTGTAGCGTTGTTTTCTTGGATTTTTAATGATGATCATATCGCAAGTCCACACATAAAAAGCAATCTAAGAGTCTGACGCATAGCAGCTGAATAATTCTGTTTCAGTGCTCAGTTAATAATCAGTCAATCAATGACTGCATTTGTAGATCATTTTTAAAGTATTTACATAAATATACATTTAAACAAAACAATTTTTTAACAAAAACTTGTTTGTAGAATATGATTATAATTTGGTGTGACGGTTGATATTTCTGTTTTCTATGACTAATAAAAGAATGAATAATGAAAATTATTCAATCAAAAATAATACATTTTAAAGATGACAAAATGATAAATGGCCAATCAGAGCTTGTGTTGCAGCTCTGTGATTTTGTGGTACAGTGGTTGATTGTCTTAAAGGAGCAGTGTGTAGAAATATTGTGAGTAGGCGATACCCAGACGCTATAAGGCTATGATACAAAATACTGTGTGGAAATAAACGAACAAAATGTTAAGTCATATTATCTGTTACTACATTTGGAGACATTTGTATCCCAGCAGGAGCCATTAAGGTGTAAATTTGACTTGTAATGAGATGATGAAATGATGAACCAGAGTCTTTTTTTTCCCTTTTGACCCACAAACAACAGATTTCTTTAAACATGATAAAAAACAAAACAATAAATCCATCGTTGCCAGATGTGAGAGCTGAGCTGGGGCTGTTAAAACAAGCCTAACCAAAGTTTTTCATTTTTACTGCTCAGGCAAGAGAAAGACGTTTATCTTTGGATATGAAAAGAGAATTCAAGGAAAGAATTTTTCAAGCGCTAGAAGAAAATGAAACCTTTATGTTGTTTGAAAAAACACCGGTGTTTTTTCAAACTGCGTTTCACAGTCGCCCATTGGACAGTCAAACTTATTTTCTTATTTTGCTTGTTTTTATTTAGAAGGTGAAATAAGCACAGCCACAAGCTGTACAGTATCATTTCACATGCTCATCATTTGTTCCCGTACTGCAGGATTTGATCTGAAGGAATTGGGTGAGATAGAAATCTCCAGGTGGGAACGGAACAGAGGCTGCAGGAGTTTTGTTGTTGCAATAATGATCAAAGATTGTCTTGGTTTCTCTTTCTTCTGGGGATTTTTGTGCCGCAGACCCCTGCGACGATTTGCCCTTCAGCCTGGCCGGTTTCTGACAAAGAGCTGGGTACATGGTGGGTTCTTCATGATTTGCAGTCAGGCTGGTCAAGCCGAAAGACAACAGGTTACAAAGTGTAACAGAGCTGTCATTCTTTAAGTATAGCTATTCTTCTGAATTGGATGTCACTTTTATATCAGATTAGACCTAAAAACCTTTTCACAGTTTAAAAGTCTGCCACTCCAGTGATGAAAGTTCAGATAGAACTCATCACACAATCCCAAGTCATCTTTCTGCTTCAAAATTACTTCACTAAAGTTGATAAAAGGTCTTGAAACAAGCTCACATACACTGAAAGTGGAATTTTCTCAACATATTTCTCAGGGGTAGTTTAGATTTTTAACAGGATCAATTATTTATGAAGGTAAAGATTTATATTCAGCACAGCCTTTACCACTCATCCGAGCATCAAAGTAAAAATCTTAAGACGAAGGTTTGGTAGTTTGGTTGACGGTACATCGCCAGTGTTTCAGGATTTCTAGAATAAACAGTACTACACATGGTTTCTGAGCTTGTTTCAAAACAGCTGTACCTTTTCATATCTTGCAGTAGAGGCACGGATTGAACACGGAGCCGCTAATCGATCCCAGGCCCCAAATCAAATTACTTTTCAATAACCAGAGGGTAACAATACAAACAGAGGAGGAATTGTTCTCTTAGGCCTTGTACAAGTGACAAATGTGCTTTCCTTTTGAAGTCTTTGACTCGAGAAACGGAGGAGAGAAAGAGAGGAGATGTGAAATAAACGTACTGATGTGTCTTTACATTGACAAAGAAAGCAATAACGTTTTTAATAACCTCTTTTTTCTCGATTAACTCCTGCGGTGGTATCAATTTGGCACCTTCTTTGAGCATATTTTCAAAGAAATTGGTCTTAAAAAAATAATACCAGATAATTAGTTATATCCTTAGGACTAATATGCAAGAATAAAAATAAACTAATTCATTCTGATTGTATTGTTTGTATCTGTATGTGTTAGTTTGGGTGTGTATTTAACAGTGTCTAATCCCCTACTTAATTCTCGTCATAATTAGACAGAGTGGTGTATTAGTGGATGGAAGTATGCAAAATCAGTAAGTTGTTGGAGACGGCATAAGTTAAACCTGTAACCTCAAAAAGAGCAAATGAGACAACCTTCAACTTTCATGGTGTCACGGTGCTGGATGGAACGAATACCATACTAAAGACTAAAACCTGTGAAACTTCCCAGTCCTTCCAGGATTTTGCAAAAGTGGTGTATGATTGTTGCGATCCAAAATTTAGATTTTTGCAGCAGCTTTTCACAAAAATCATGATGTAATTTGTAGAGTTTTTAATGGCATTTTTGAAGTAAAATTGTCAAAATTCAACAACATTTTAAGTTAAAAAAAAAACAACTACCTCAAAGAGTAGTATATAATCACTTTCTATGCTAATATGCTTATTAGCTGCACATCACAAATATTTTATTTTAGTTATAGTCATTTTTTTATGAATTGTTTTGAACTTAGAGAAGCATGCATTTTGTTTTGATGATGATAGGAGAGGGAGCACAGCCTTTCTAATTGTAAATGAGGAGTTAAGTTTGTGAATAAAGCTGTGATTCTTTCCGCAAAACTTCTGTTGAGAAATTTCATTGCAGAAAAATGATGGACATTTCGTAAATTTCTAGCTCCTGCAAATATTGCAGAGATTGATTGCATTTACGTTAAGTGTTGCAATTGTAAGATCTTGATTTCCCAGGAGGAACTGACTTTAGTCTCCCCCTTCTGCCAGTTTGAGTAATTACAAAAACACTGTTGAGGAGTGCTTACTTTATAGACCTAGCCTATACTCTGTCGCCACTGTTGCGATTGTAAAACCATTGAGAAAAATGTTTTTCTGCCTCACAATCCCCACGAAATGACTTGTTAACTCGTCAGAATTTGATCCATCTGGAAAGTCTGGGGAGCTGCTTTATTTCATTATTTTATTCCAAATCATGTGAGGATAGGGAAAACCCAGAAGTAAGCTGTCACGTGGCAGAAGTTGCAGGTATGCATGCACTTTGTGGGAATGTCTCACTAAATATCACATCAAAAAATTCGATATACTGTGAAATCCAGAGAGTTTATAATTGATTTGATAATCATCAGAATGAAATCTGACAAATGAATGTGATGATTAGGGACCATCTGGAATTAACCCAAGGATTCTCAAGTGTTCCCTTCTCGCCAGGTTTAGAGGAAACACTTTAAAGTATCCACTTTCTAAAGATTTATTGTGGCCCTAATTATGGACCCAGTAGGTTCGATCTGATTCATCCGTGCCATTTCTTTTTTTAAACCCTCAGAGTGCCCATTCAGGATTTCCTCCTTCCCTGCCCTTAATTTTAGTGACAGCTATGTTTGTCCATCCATCACAGCAGCCATCAAAAAAGCAGCTGCGGTCTATATTTTCCAGCACTGCATCAGCAGGGGACTGGAGACAGCAATCAGAGGGAAAGGTTTTGAGACAGCTGGGTTATAAAACCTATTGAGTCTAGAAGTCTGTAAAATATATTAAATTGTTATCTGGAGACCAAAGGAGGTATTTCGTTCAGTCTTATTCTCAGTCCTTTTGTGTTGAAGTCTCTGACAGGAGTTTATCTTGACCTCTTGTAGCTGCCAGTCGATGGGGAATTGAATCTAATAATAGCGAGAATAGAAGATACAATTATTGTGGCTTACAGAAGAGCAAATAGAATACTAGCAGCTAATTGAATTAGAGAACAGATGTTTTGATCTGCCTCCAGAAGAGACACTGTTATTGTATTATTAATGCAAAAAAGGGCCTCAAATAGTCAAAATGTTCAAAGACTCAAGTCAGTAATTTATTTAATTTGTGATATTTTTCAGGTTTTGATTGTATCTTCCAGTAGAAAATATACAAACTGAAACATGGCAACAGTGCAAGAACCTTTTTTTTTGTACCGTGTTACAAAATTCTTGAGCAAACCTCTCCTGGTGTTCTCTCAGTTTGCCCCAGTTTACGTTACTTGGCACCCAATCTTGAATCTGATTGTGTGCGATGATAGCTGAAGCCAGCGGGCAGAATGTGGGAAGCAGGCAGAGGTTGAGAGAAGAGCAGTTTGATGGACACGGGATGAAAGGGAATGGTCACTGACTGGGAGGCTTTTGAGGCGAGAAGTCGGAGGAACAACAACAAAAAATAATAACAGTGTGAATATCTAGAGTACAGCAAAGAATGAATCTGTACTCAAGCCATTTCTTTAAGCACAGCCAGTGACCTATCATGGAAATGATACAAGATCCGGGGAAGTGATGTACCAATAAGTCATTTCATAATGCTTTTATCACTGAGTCACAGTGTTAATAAAATCGGCTTTGAAATATCTCAAGGTTATAACAGCTTAAGTCACACATAGTCAGGGTGCAAAGAAAGATGTGTAGGATTGCAGAAATTGAATAGCATTTTTTTAATTATGTTTTCATTTGTGTAAAATCACCTGAAACTAACAATCAATGTGTTTTCATTACCTCACAATGACGCCTTCATATCTGCATAGAAAGCGGGTCCTCTTCCAGGGGGTCTGCCATGTTGCTTTTCCATGTTTCTACAGTTTCCACACACTGTTCCTTTAAAGGCCAGGATCCAAATGCAGGAGTGAAACTGCTGTCACAATGAAAATCAACAGCCAGCGATGACAGAAGTGACCATATTTGGACAAAGTGAGGAAACGCAAGGTGTTGATCTGACTAAGAACCTGAGACCACTATGCCTGCTGACTAATACTGATCTACAGCAACAAGATCTACAAGATCTTGTGGTTATAATCTCTTCCCTCACATTTGATTAATGCAGTAAATCATTCTAACAAGCCGTTCACCCAAAATGAAATTCAGTTGGACAAGGCGTTCTGGCGCCTGAACTCCTGCTGGGTTAATCTCCCAACAAGAGGGTTTGATTCCTCCTCAAGGCTTTCACACTGTGAGGTTTCTGTGAGATCCCAAAGACTTACGGGTCAGGCAGACTGGAGAATTTTAATTGACCAGGGGTGTGAATATGAATGATAGTCTGTACAAGTGAGTTAGCCCTGTAATGAGTAGATGATCTGTGAAGGGTGTTCCCTCTGTGCATGCTGGGATGCTGTAGTCTCCAGACAGCACCAGAATGGAAATAAGCAGGGGGGGAGAAACTCTGCATTTGTCTGTGCTAATTGTTCCAGCAGGTGGCAGCAGACACAAACCAATGGACTTGTACTATGTCCAGCCAGCTGGGCCTGTTTGTGTCAGTATGGTTGGACATGCCGTGGTTTTAGTTTCAGTGGATCTGTGGCTGCTCCAACAAAGTGTCCTACATTCACCAGAAAATGGCAGATTGGAGTTAGTCCATCGGTGTAATTATCATGAATTGCAGAATGAGTGGGATTCAAGCATTGCTGGTCTAAAGAAGCACATGCACATGTATGCGGGTAAGTTTCATTCAAGACTAACTACCCGTTGTACCAGGCTGAAAAGCAGCTCCTGTAACCAAACCCAACAGTCAACTTCTACGTCACTGCAGGAAGGTGAGACGTTTGGACTGAACTGGACTAAATAGAGATTTTGACATACAACCTTTTTATAATATCTGAAATATGTCTCTCCTTATTTTTGTTTGGCTTTTTAATCAATTATTTATAATGTTGTGTTGGTTTTAACCATATCCATTCATATATTTAATCTACTTGACAAATACAGTGTTGTTTGTGTATGCATGTTTAACCTCAGACAGTTGTTAGTTACAATCAATCTAGAAGGGATCCCAAAGTTTCCAAAGATAACTCGTATGTCAGGCTGAATTATGGGAAAAGTGGTATCAAACAATTCCCAGCATATCTAAAGTATTCCCATATGGTAGTCACTGTAGGCATAACAATCATGAAGCCCGGGGAGTAAATAATTCAATCATCCAGCTTCAGTGAAAGGATGGAGGAGCTACAATACGTGATACTACAAGTTGGACTGGAATCAAATTATTTTAATGACTCTAAAGCTGCTTGAAGGGAAAATTAAATGATCTAAAGGACTGCTGAAGCCTAAAATGTTTTTAGCTCTATGATTCTTGGAGAGCTGAATTTATTTGATCACACTCTATTAAATATGTTAAGTTATGCTTGGATCCCAAACTTTGTATGATGTAAATATTGAAAATATTTAGGATGAATTATGAGGATCTGGCCATGTTGATGCAACATAATATAAAAGGTAGTCACATACAGAGATGCACTGAGAGGCCCACTAAATGAAAAGGAAAACCAACAAGTCAGCAAAACAAAAATAAGTGCAGATCCTGAAAGACGCCCAGTACTAGAGAATTAACAGTAATACAAGTGAAGTAATAGGCACCATATTACATTACCAGCAGAGAGGGCACGACTGCAGTCAGCCCTATTTCCTGGCCTACATTATTAAAGCCTCAGAGCATAAATGAGTCAAGATAAAGGGAAGAATATGACAGAAAATAAACAGCAAATGTAATATAGAAGTAAAACAAAAGGAAAAAACCAATTTCTTTCTCATCTGAGAGGTATTATTTTCTAGGCAGCGCTGGACCTCAGCCAAATGAACAAATCTATCCATCCAAGTACTGTTTTAGCCAACCCGGTATCATGCCAAGGCATGTAATACATACACCAGTCCACGAGAGGATACCGTGACAGTGTCACGTTTTGCTTCGCAGAGGTGTGAAAAGTACACACGTTTGACCAGTGTCAAAGAAGAAAGTCATGTGATGGAGGTCATGTGACAAAGATGAAAAGTGATAAAGTTTTTCATGTGGAGGAGGTTCAAGCTGGTTGAATGGAACAAACACGGACTGTCACACCGGAGACTGTCGTTCAAGTTTGTAACGAACCAAGAGCTACCTGAATAACTTCATGTATTTACCTTGCATAGCATAAGTTCTGCAACTTACATGACGCACATAACTTTACTTATGTAAAATGACCATTATCTTTGCCCACACCCACACCTAGGTTTTTGATGCCTACACTTTTCTTAAACAGGTGGATGCTAAACCTGTTAGGCTGTCGGCACCTCCACCGATGCCATTTTGGTCGCTGCCGGGTGTCAGCCAGGAAAGACCATTCATGAAGTTTCACCCCTTATCCTGGAAAACCTCCTGGCGACGGGTCAGTGAACAGGGACGTGTCCCTGCTATCCCCTTCAGCTGAACCTTTCTCAGGATTTGCTGGCTCCCTACGTCTTGCCCTGCCTTCTTAGCCAAAAGCTTGCCTTCTCAGCATCTTCCAAGAACTCCCTTGTGGCTTTGTCTAATATCTTGTCCATGGTCCGTGAGTTGGCTTTCTACGAATCTTCTCTTGCCCTCGTCCCCCTCCAGCCTCCCCGCACTCAGAGACCAACCTGCATACTTTTCCATCTTCCTTTTGTGGGCTGCCTCCAATCAATCTTCTAATGGCACTGTTAACTCAACCAGGAGATATTCTGGTCATCTCCCACATCACGATGTACCTACAGTACTTTACTTTTGATGCAAAATTCAGTCCTCTAGTGGACTGAGAGGCGTGTCACACACTTTGACATGATACTGGGTTGGCTAAACCAGTACTTGTATGGACAAATTATGTTCATTTGGCTGAGGTCTGATGCTGCCAAGAAAACATTCTCTCAGACACACTGTTTGAGTGTCAGTTGGTATTTAGCGAGGAGGCAATTGACCAAACACAGGCTCTGCCTTCTCTACAGCCCTCAGCTGTTAGCATTTCTCCATGATCTAAGTAGGACAATAAGAGGCAGAGCTGATGAGAATAACTCGCCATGAACATTTCACCAAAGGCATAACATGCCCCGCAACTTATTATTCTACTCACTTCATTGAACAATTAACCAATCTGACACAAAGGGCTAATGAACGTTTTTGACTCTGTCTCTCAGCCAGAGACAGTTTGTGTGTCTGTAATTGCTTATCATGTTTTCTGTTTCTTTTGGTCTCTAATGATCAGCCGTGGAAATGGACTCTGTCACCTCCCAACACACACGTACAACCGCAGACTTTCTCTCCTGAGTCCTCAGCCGCCACAACACCATTACTGCAGATACGATCACCCAGCTCGGAGCAGTCAACCAGCTGAGCTCCCAGGAAACTGCGCAGAGTAGATAAATAAAACGAAGGTCCGGACACTATCTCCTGCCCTCACCATTTAGAAATATTCCACAGCCTCGTGTATCTGTGTGTCCTCTGCAAAAAAAAAGAAGCAGCTGGACAGCTAAACAAATAAGCTATTGGATAGGAACATGTACAGTCTAACTTGGGCCAGGTTGCTGTGCTGCTTTGTGGGTTTCCTGTCATAAGATTAGAACCAGGGTCAGTTCAACCCGTCTGGTCTCCCTCAGGCAAAGGTTCTCTCCTCCTCAGCTCATTGCTTCGACAAAGAGGACTGCAGAGGGATTTGGATGGTTTCAAATAGGACGGTTAACTATAATAGAAGTATGGCTAGAAAAGACATCATTCGCTGCAGAAATTGAAAAAGGACTGCTGCAAAAAAACGAGTTCCCTGCTTTCATTTTCGAGGAACATTATGCAAATTTAAATTGTCCTAGGACATAATTGTTTTATTTACCAGCCGATCCCTGCACACGGAAGCTAAATAGCATGCTGTAGTATGTAAATGTGGATGAGCGAGAGGAGCACTGGGCTGCATGCTTAGCAGTGTCTTTGAATGATTACTGTCTGGTATTAGGCAAATGCTCTATGCTTATGATAAGGGATTATGTTGCCTCAAGTAACACCATGTCACTAAAAACAAGACAAGAAGCAAATTTCAATGAAGGTTTCTGCCAAATGCTGCCCTCCTTCTGCCCCTAACCCCTCCACCCACCACCACCCCATCCACGAGCCCCAGTTTGCCAACATTGCAGAACTGAGAACTGCAACCACGTCTTAAATATGTGGGACTATCACTCCATTGTCAGTTTTCAAAGCAACGGGCCACTTTAATTATACACTTCTACCATCCATTCCCCCTGCCTCTTAAGTGTAAATACCTCTTGTGTAATTTACCCTGAAGTTCCCGTTCACTAATTACCCCCTCTAATCCTCCCCAACCCCCACCGCTGCCACCTTACCGAAACCAACTCCTGCTCCAGGTCTCCCCCTGTTACACTATGGATTCCCTGTCGGCTTGCTATGGGGAGATCGAAGTCTAATTAAGATTGTTAATGAAGATTTAATTTTCCACTTCAAATGAGCCAGTGAGCTCTGAGAGCGTCCCGAGCAAAAACGCATGAGCAAGAGAGCGTGAAAAGGAAAGAAAGGAGAAAGAGAGGAGCGAAGAGGAACGTGTGAGATCTACAGGGACAGGTGGAGTTAAAAGCTACTTAGGCGGTTGTTAGACGTTTAACGAGGGAGCAACAAGTTGTCCAAAAAAGACTCGCACCGTGTCCCGCCACTTTTGAAATTCACAGCGTTCCCTTACACTTTACTTGTGTTTAAAAGCTGCCCTTAAAGCCCATAGGTAGTTGAAATGCAAAGATGCACAAGCTCAAGTGCAGAACACACACACAGAGAGAGAGAGACACACACACACACACACACACACACACACACACACACACACACACACACACACACACACACACACACACACACACACACACACACACACACACACAAGCTCACACACACCAACTCGTGTGTCCTGTGATGCAATCCTGCAGCACACTAAGTATGTGATTGTGATTGTGAGTGTGAGTGTGAGTGTGTGTGAGCGAGAGACTCTCCTGTACAGCGTATAGTTAGCGATTCCCAGGTGTGCCGCTTTAACAGGGACCATTTTATCTCCAGCACTGCCATTATTCTATGATCAATTATGCATGCTGTAATTATTGACAGTGCCATGACAGCACATCTCACCTGGCATACTGCATTGCGGTGTTGATGCTTGCGGGAGACTGATGAAACGTACATACAGGAGTTGTGAGTCCATAAAACCGTTGTGTTGCTTGCAAGTCAATGTGTTTTATCAGTTTGTTGCAGGTCAGAGCAAGTCAAAACTCTGCTTTGCCTCCAACCGACTTCACATCCTCTTAAGATACAGGCTGTTGCCTCCGTAGGGGGCAAGTCAGCCTGGTGAATCTCATCATTACCGAACCGCATAGACACTGACTGAGAGGGCTAGTTCTTAAGCAGTCTGCAGAATCATCTCTTACCCAATCACAAATACAATTTTATGTGATGCAACAGACTTGCACATTAACTGCTAATATGGTTCTCTCTAACTCATCCCCCCACCCCGCCTCTCCCTCTCTCTTCCCTGACTCCAGGCGGGTATTATCATTGTAATCAGCGAAGACCCAGCTAACGCGATCATTCTCTAAACCATCATGTAGAAATAATCCCCTCCTTCATATTTGATTATTGTAATAAATCTTTTTAACCAGCTATTCAGTCACACGGCAATGGAGCACATCTCCCCGATCCATCATCCAGCAGGACAAACGCTGCAGAATTCACAAGAGCCGCAAAGCTTGGTTAAGGGGCCTCGCATTATTCGGTCGCAGCTGTCAGGTCTGCTCTATTTGCTACTGCTGTGGAGTTCAAAATGTCTTTTTTTCCCCCCCTCCTTTCTTTTCTCTCCCCCTCCTTCTGAAAGCATGATTGCTCTGCAGAACTCTGTCTGTCCTCTATTACTGACCTCACATCCCCCCAACACGGTGGATCAGACCAGACAAGGTGTTCCTTCATCTCGCAGTCAGACACACATGCACACGCACACACACACACACACACACACACACACACACACACACACGCACACACATGTACTGTCTGTGGTTTGGAAATTTCAAGGGGCCAATTTGACAAGGCACATTCACCTACTCACAACCAGACATGCTCACAAGGTCCGCACACATTTGTATGCACCGCACAGCACATCTCTCAATAGCTTTCTCCTTCTGTCTCTTTCTGTCTCACACACACACACACACACACACACACACACACACACACACACACACACACACACACACACACACACACACACACACACACACACACACACACACACACACACACACACACACACACACACACACACACACACACACACACACACAAACAGAAGGCACACCCAAGCAACAGAAGTCTGATTACCCAGAAATTTGTGAAACGGTAGAAAGGAGCACAGAGCAGGTCTGACTCATCTCTTTGAAATAGTTCCTTTTTTATTCAAATTTACAAAAAGAAAAAGTACAACAGAAATAAATACACTTTGTTCAGCACGCAATTGTGGAGTTGTATCAACATCGTGCAGGAGCAATGAAGTGGCTGGGGGGGCGCAGAACCGATGGGGTCTACCTGTTTAGGGTCAAGGGGACTCTTAAGGCCAGAGGTCGTGACTTTCTCCTCGCACCCTTAAGCTACACACAGTATCTACACTTTCAGATTCTAAGGTAGCTGCTCTTGTCCTTTGAGTGGGACTTCACTATCCTCAGGGTCCAGGCTTCTTCAATACAGAAATTGACAAATGGCCTGACAGCACCGCTTTCATCTGTTGGTGTGTCGAAGCTAGCTAAAAGAGTGTAAAAGAGCCATGGAGAGCTGCAGAGACTGCCGGCTTTTATTCTATTTAAAACAACTGATTCAACTAATCACGCTTTTGATTGAACCAATTTACGGGGCTCAGGAGGTGCGATAATCAGCTCCGTCAAGTGGTTTAGTCGGCATAGCACTCCAGAATTCTGATATAAGTAAAACGAGGAGAATCATCGCTTTGATTTTGACCAATCAGCCGGAGCCGAGCTTTGAATCAGCAGAGATAAAGCACCTGGAGCCAATCAAGGCTGTGGGATAAACCATATAATTAGAATGGCGAAAAAGGTCACTTATTGGAATAACACTAATTGCTTTTCTGATAGCTGCCCAAGAAATAGCAACACCGTTATGAAAATGAGGTTAGTTTTTTTTTGTGTGTGTTGAGAGACAGAGATGTAGAAAGTTGGCACATCACATATAATAGCTCGGCAAAAAACGCTGGACAGAAAAATCATCAGGGAAAGAAACACATTTGAGCTCTCGGCAATACTTATTCTCTCCCCAAAGTGGCTCCAATGGTTGTTTGGCAGGCGTTTTTCGGTGCACCATTCAAATTATCTTTCAAGTCATTAATTCATTCTCAATTGTTTGACATTTGACTCCAAAAAATTAGGTTGCGAGGATAATTCTGGTTGGTTTAAAAACAGAGTCTTATATTTGGAGTTTTGACCGTCAAGTCTGGACTCCGTTCATGGGAGAATTGACAACGTGGAAACATTGCTGCAAAAAAGTCTAACGGAGCAAGAAATACTAAAGCTAGTTTTGTAATGAGATTACAAGGAGGTAAACCAGAAGTGAACACACCTTAAGGCGCCCATTTGCACCTCTATGATTCGTTTACACTTTTGTGCATCTAAGTTGCCTCCATGACAAATTCTATTACAATCAGGCTATATGCAAATTCAACCTAGAGATGGTGGAAATGCACCTGAAGCTGTTCAGTAACACTTTGGTTACATTAATCACAATTATGGACTATGAACAAAACTATAGTTGTATCCTTTCCTTCTCTGTGTGTTTTTCTTCAATATACCCACAGAGGGCAAAGTTCCCTCACCAACATAGACCCGTTCGAACTTCGAACTGATAAAGGTTTAGATTGACGGTACAACAGCTTTGTGTGTCATCTGATGGATCCTTTTTGTTTAAATCACTGCTTTTTCATGTCATATTAATTTAACAGGATTAATTTCAGTGTCACTGAACATACATTTTGAGGCTATTTCCACAGACCAGTTGATAAAAATGAAGACTTGCGTCTGCATTGACACCTTTCTGACATCTGGCGAGGCCCTCCCAAGGTAGAATAGCAATCTCAAATCACAGCGTCTCAAATGCTTCTCGGATGCACTGACATTTATCTTTTTTGACGTATGCTGGGTAATATACCTGATTTTCCCAAGTCTTATGAAATGGGGTCAACTTGCAGTTTAGGTAATCCTTTCATTTTCTCTATCTCTAACAAATAAGTTTGGTTTTGTATTTGTTGCCCCATTGGACTTCTTTTCAGCAATGTTGCCCAC
The DNA here is from genome assembly GCF_029030835.1 of Brachyistius frenatus. Taxonomy (NCBI): domain Eukaryota; kingdom Metazoa; phylum Chordata; class Actinopteri; family Embiotocidae; genus Brachyistius; species Brachyistius frenatus. The sequence goes on from NW_027210698.1 coordinate 821,267, forward strand.
TTCCAGATCTCAGCAACTAACTTGCTGATTCCAAAGTTAATATTACTGCTCGGAACCATGGCAAAAATTATGCATAAAATACCCATATTGTAATGAACCCGACTCATCTTTTAAAAGACTAATACCCGACGAAATTTTAATGTTACACTGCTGGCAAAAGGTTTGGGTAGCTTTAGGGTGTCGAGGAATCGTTGATCAGCCAAAAGTAATTATAGCTCCCTGAGGTTCTGCGCCCCCCTCCATCTCTTCTCCAGTTACTGTGCAGTATTTGTACATTGGTCCTGGTACCATCCAGTCTGCACAGTGGCACTGTATGGACAAGTGTGTGGCTCAGGTAAAGGGTAGAGAGGTGTATATGGGTGTTTATTTCAGCCAGTGAGCAGAATGACTTCCTGATTGGTTAAACTAAGTGTTGACCTTGACAACAAGATAATGGTGGACCAAACTGGTCGACAAAAGCGAAAGCTGGCAGCTCGACTTGATTTGTGGGTAACATTACAGTGAACCAGTGATAACAGACCGGTGACATTTCTGCGATGGCGCACCAAAGACGTCCACATTCAAGTTAAGGTGTGTGGCAAAATTCCTCTCTGTACTCAAACTCCTTTCAGGAATATTCAGTACATTTTCTAATTCTAATTCCACACAATTTTTGAATTTGTTTAGGTGAAGCCAATTATAATTTGGTATTTGAGTTGCATTGCCTGAAATATATGAAAGATGAAAGAAGCCACTTTCCCTTAATGTGATGTATTACATTTCCAAAGAGAAGTAACTATCTTTAAAACCTACATTTCTCTCAGGCAGTACAAAACTCACTCCAAATTCCATTCTGGTGAATTATTCTACTTCTGCAGAACAATAATAAAGATTTTAGGGAAAACAGATTTTTTCAGGGCGTTTTGTTTTGTTTTGTATGCCTGTTAGGGGAATTTCTCCTCACTTCGCTGGGTTTTCATCAAATTGTTCTTCACTGGGACAGGGCGAGCTCGCAGGCGTCCTGCAACTAATATTTTGCACAACAAACCTCTGCCAGAGGCCACATGTATAATTGAATCCTTGGCTTGTCCATCTCAGACCAGAGCTAGCGCACAACAAACCCAAACATACATGGTGAATACATGGTGTTGTTTTCAGTCCAGCTGTTAAGTCCAGCTCAGTTAATCAATTTCTAATCTACAGTACATACAGAGTCCCAACAGGGCTCCATTTGGACATCTAAGTTTTGTTTAAGACTTTCTTTTTTTTTTTTTACTTCTTTTATATACTCTCTTTTAGCAATAATATTCAGTGGTATTTACATTTGAAATGCTTTTACATACAGTCAAACAACGTATCTTTTTGTTTAATTGACATCTTATAAAACAGCTGTAATCTTTGACATGATCTATTATTGAACATAACACGGTATAAAAGTGCATTCCAGCTAAAAACCCCAGCTCATTTGCATCCTGACCTTTAACAAGAAACAAAAAAAAAAGCCTTTTGCGGGACTCTCTGGTGTTGTTCCCCTTCAATTTCATTATGGGAGTGTGGAAAATTTTCATTTGGGCTGTTTGAGTCGTCAAAGTGGGAACTGATTGCTGTTTTTTTTTTGTTGTTGTTCTCACAAATCATGCATACTTTGATCGCAAGGTTTGTCAAGTGAGACGGGGAGGGAGAGAGAGAGGGGGGTTGAATAAAAAATAGCAGACATCTTCCATAAAAACATTTAAGCAATCAGTAATACGGTCGTCATTACTCCGTTTAGTAGATGGAATACTTGTGGATGGTTTGGCTTTTATAATTTACTGTAGTACAATCAAAGCCTTATGGTGTTACTCAGTTCTTTTGTGTCATGTTTGTGTGTGTTTTTGTGTGTGAATCATTGTAAACATACCAACACTCAACTACAAAAAGCTGGGAGGATGTGTGTGATAGGGTCTCGGGGTTGGGGGGATCACAACTCTAAATCATTTAAATTTTTCACGTAGTCTGTTTTTCTTGTGGGCTGAGAGAAGGGAGAATCTTTTGCAGCATTTGAATGATTCATCATTTTCATTTAGAATGGAATAGCGAGCTGAATAATTCACTTTTCTGCCACTGCCGATGGAATAAAAAGGAACAGCTTCTGTACAATCGTTTCACTTCCAAGACTGTTTCTCTGGCTATACATCCTTGCTGCCCCGTTTCCTTTATATTCAAATATCAATTTTTTTGTTCCCCCCGTGTGTTATCCTACTTTCTGCACTTTCTTGTTAAATGTTTGCTCTTGCACATTGTCCCGAAAAACTAATGGTGTTGCTTACGAAGCATTAGTCATTAGTCTCATCTTTACATTGTCTCTGGGTAACATGATTTCTCTGCCATGCTCGCTCCCCATTTGTTAAATATGCACACGCATACACTCACGCGTACTGGAACATATTTGCTCTCGGGCTCACACGTCCATAATTCCTCACAGACTTTTCTCACACACTGACTGACACACACACGCACACGCACACACACACACACACACACACACACACACACACACACACACACACACACACACACACACACACACACACACACACACACACACACACACACACACACACACACACACACACACACACACACACACACACACACACACACGAAGACCAGGCCGACACACAAACCGAGAAACGTCTTCCTCCCTGTTTCCTGCCGTTTCTCATTCCAAACGTGAGAGCTGAATTAAATCTTGGATGTTTGGGTTGTTTTTCTTTGTCCAAAGCATTTAACAAATTGTTGCTGCCCCGAGCAGAAGCAGCCTCTGCATTGTCTCAGTATCTGTGCTCAACCATATCAGCGTTTCAACACTTATTGCTTTAAATTACATCAATCACTCCCTCCCCTGCCCTCGCATTCTCCATCCTCCCTCGGCTCATTTTTCTCTGTCTCTTTTTATTACTTTGCCTCTTCATCTTTCTCCCCTTTAACTTCTCTTCACATTATTCTGGCTCTGGTTGCCTTTTCATCATCCTCCCATTTCCTCCCTTCCTCTTTTACTCCCGTTGCCCCTATTCGTTTCATTTCTATCCCCCCTCAGTCTTTCCCCTCTTCTCCAGCCTGCTCAACTCCCTCTTTTTTCTCCTTCTTCTCCAGCTCTCCCTTCTTTTCCGTCTCCTTTTTGGCCCCATCTTCAACATTTTCCTTATCTTCCTTCTCTTTCTCCCTATCTTTGAAAAGTTGGGCTAATTTATGGAACTGGGGACCCCACTCCTCCAGCCCTGCCCCCCAATCCTCCTTCTCTGCATCCTTCTCTCCTTCGCTCTCTAAAGAGCTGAGGGATCCAGCCCTGGACCCTGTCCCCTCCAGGCCGTACACCTGCACAGAGTCGTACGGTGGCTGCGAGGGGTCAAAAGTGACCTGGGCCAGACGCAGGCGTAGGAACTCACCCACCCTCAGTGCCAAGGATGGACCCCCTGGCCCCGGTGCGCCTCTCGCATCCATTCCTGGAACCCAGCCAGGCCCGAAGCCCATCACTCCGCCGTACGCACCCCGAGGATGCCCCGGGAAGGGTAAAAGCTGAGGGGTCATATCCCTCCTGCCCAAAACATACCCTCCCAGACCAACTCGATCACGCCAGTCCCCAATAAAGCCAGCTGCATCTTGGTATACAGATGGAGTAGCGGTCAGGGATATTCCTCCGCTCTCCCTGTCTGGCCTCGCTACCACAAAGTTGCTCCCCATCTCCAGACCTCCTCTCCCCAGGCTGCCCGGGTAGTCCCTCAGTCCAGACACCTCCCCCTGCAGGACAGTGGCGTAGTTGCGTCCACTGGCATGTTGCTGCTGTCCATCTGTAGAGGTGCCCCCATTTCCATTTCCACCTCCATTTCCGCCTCCTCCTCCTCCTCCTCCTCCTCCGCCGCCGGAGTCAGACTCAGCCAGACTGGAACCTGTGCGTTTTGGGGACAAACCGGCACGGGAGGCCCTACGTCCCGCCATTGGAAGGGTAGACGAGTCACACACCCAGCCTCCCATGCCGTGACCATGGCCAATCAGGGAGCCGGATCGGGTCATGACGAGGTTGTGCTCCCTGGGTAATGTGTCCGACTGCACCTGGAGGGAACGTAGGTGAGCACGTGTGGTTTCAGTTCGGGGCTTGGGGCCGGGTGTTAGGTGTGGTTACAGTGACACAAAATGGGATGAAACAATTTGCCCGGGCAGGAGGGAAAATGTAATAGCAGGCACAGTAAAAGCGGAAAGATGGGGGAGTGTGATGACATAGTGCCCAAAGGAAGGGAAAGCAGGAGAGGGTGATGATAAAAAAAAAAATAAAAAAAAGGATTTAGATGAAGGAGAGACAGACATGGAGCAGAGAGGAGAGTGGAAGAAAAGCAGAGTTGGAAGAAGGCATAGATATTAATTGAACATTAGAATGAGCTAACACTGCACTGTGAGAGGGAAATGGAGAGGGAAGTGATAGAGAGATAGAATATTTGAAAATTAAAAAAAACCACAAGGGCCAAAGAGCCTTGCCATGGCCTAATAAAGAAAACAACACAGAAACGACAATGAGCAGAAGGATATAAATGTGCTGAATGATCATCTTCTCACAGAATTATCCTGGACACTTCTGCTACCCCGCAGCGATTCAACATTATAGTGTTGCAGTCACTGCAATATTTTAGTAGGTTGAACACAAACGTAATAATTATTTTATAATTGCTTAATTACTTTCTTACTTATTTGTTTGCTTATCGAATTACATAATTAAGTCATTCATTCAATTTTAATGATGTCCCCAAAGCAGCCATCTATCATTAATCAAGTAATTTATTCAAGTTTAATTTGTGATTCAAAGCAACATCTACCTCTTTTTCCCCTTCCTGAAAAATGTCGCCATTGATCCATTCATATATTAAACTGTGTTGCTGTACATACTGTGTAAATAAGTCACTTTCACACCAAATGCGAGGGTATTTATGATTGGTCTTGATGCTTAACATCCCAGGTAATAAATCCTGCAGAGATGACTCGGTTCATCTGGACTCAATGTTTAGTTGGAGATACGTTTCATCTGTCATCCAACTGACTGCCAGTAAACTGATAAACAGCACAGTTGCATAACGACCGAAACCCGCATGGTTGAATAAGCGGTTTCATATGCAAATAAGCAGTTTCTGTGTAAATGTGGTTATTCAAACTGGGCATTTGTCAAAGCTGGGAAGATGCCCAAGCAGTGCATCAGCTAAATGAATAAAGGAGAAGGACAGTAGCTGATTGTTGGAACAGTTGAGAAGAAGATTTTCCAAACTATGAGTCTCAGAGGCTTTCAAACCCTAAAAAAGGCTGTGCCCGAGATTCGTCCATCCGCCCATGAATTGTTGGGGGAAAGCAAACAGTCGCCAGCGAAGTGGATGGCAAATCACAGTAGAACTATCTTATCAGGCCAGGAATCTGTGGTCGCCAGCCATCTACAGGCCAGTAGTCACTCTTTCAGGGATGAAGATGTGCACTCCCTTGATAGGGAGGAATGCTGGTTTAAACAGGATGTCAAAGAGGCTATCAGTATGATCCTTAAACAATAATGAGGCCTCAGAGTACATTTTTGTCACTATCATACGGTGCTTTAATTGCAGCCAGTCCTCTGTTAATGGTATAAACAGCCAATGTAATTAATGGCCATGGCTATTAGCCTGTGAAGCTACTTATTCAACCATGCAGGTTTGGTTGTTATGCAGCTGTGATCTTCACAAGGTTTGGGGAACTTCTGAGACTGACAAAGCCACTGAGATGAGTGATGACACGGTTCTCTTGCTAAAGTTTGGGTCTAGATGAGCTGATTCAAGTTCCTGGGATATTCATGATTGACACAATGTAGAGCGAATGACGTCATTAGTTAAAGCATTACAGTAGATCTGACACAGCAGCTAACCTGACCCGCCAAATGATTTCTTATACAGAACCATCTGAAAAGTTGCTCTACCATATCGTTTGGAAAAAGGCAGGTGATTGGATGAACCATCTATCTAAATCCATCCATCATGGGCCAACTTCAACCAATCAGATCCTTGTTTTATGCACAGTTGCTTCTCTTTGTCATCACATTTAAACTACGCCACAAAGGTCCTCAGGATATTGATAAGTTCGAACTACTTTGGTTCAGACACAAGCGCATAAGCTTGATAAGATGGATTCGGGCATGATTTTGTGATCTTGTGCAAGGTAATAAAACTGCTATCTTTGATGCTACAAACAACATTGCAATGCAAACGATAACAAAATGAATTACATAACCTGGTATCCCCCCCATGATTTCATTGAAAAGCTGGTAGACTAGACCAAATAGTAGAATTGCCTTATTATCTGAATTAAGAGATGCACAAAATGATCCGTTTTTCTCTCGAGTTAAATTACAGCTACCATAAACTCCATACCACATCGGACCCTCTGCCAGGAGGTCCATGTATTTGGGATCAGATAAGCTGAACTACAGCCCCCAAACTGTGTGTTTGGTGTGAATGCAGGTTCATTTTAATCCTTACCCAGTCAACATCTTGACCGTGGTTCACTTTGTCCTCGCTGCTCCCGTCCGTACCGTTGCTTGTCGTTCCCGTGCCCCCTCCTCTCTCCTGGCTGTCACTAGTTCTCGGCGTTCCTCCATCCGATGTGCTCATCCCACTTTGGGGTGCAGTCCCGTCACGGCTTCCCGTGCGACTCCCCGTTTGGCTTCCCGTGCTGTAGTCTGTGGGAGCTACGTACACCGCCCCGGACTCCATCGCTCCCACCATGGCCCCTTGGTTCTGGATGACCAGGGAGTGATCTGGCTGGCCTCCAGGAAAGCGGTATGCCAGCTCTGCCATGCCTGGTTCAAATGTTCCACCTGGTGTGCGGCGGAGAACCGGTAACGTGTGGCTGCTGTAGCACAGACGACCATAAAGGGGTCCGCTCGGTCCTGAGTAGTTGTGGTCCACGCCTGGATTCTGAGCCCAGCTGTAGGTGCGAGCTTTTTCTTGGCCACGATGGGAGTAACGTCTGAAAGACAATACAAAATGTCTGTAAAACTCTGCTAAGTCAGATCATTTATGCGGCTAGTTGGACATTTAGCAACCGGTATTTGTTTCACTTTGGTGACCCACTGGGGCACCGTCTCAACTTGAGAGTAGTTTTGAGACCATGATTTGTGGTATTATTGCAATATCTAGCATTACATCCAGGTATCCTGGTAATGTATCCACCTGGGGGACATAAATGAAAGGGGTACCCCTGTGTTTTCATGACTGACTTCCATTCATTTAGGAGACAGTTTTAAAAGGGGAAAAAGAGCGAGGATCAAGATATCCTTACTTTACTCCTAGAAAAAAAGGACCAAGTTATAAACCTTTGTAATGCCAGCTCAAAGTTCCCAAGCTCAATCCAAGAAGCAAAAAGTTTTAGCTTCAAAGTGAACATTAGATTGAACTATAAACTCCCCCATGACGCAGTGTCAACAAAAATGAGACATTAAAAGTTTCACCAAGGTAGTATTATTGCGGGGATATTGCAATGGATTGCATTAGATTTTGAGTGTTTTTCATGCTGTTGTGTCCACCTCCATAAATTGCAAGAAGCAATTTTTGATAAACTAAAGGCAGCCTTTGTACTTGTTTATGGCCTCTCCATATGGCTTGCATGAATTCAGGAGCTAATTATTAGTCCAAAGGCAATAACAATGTTTCACAGAAACATCAAAGTGGGTGCAAACAACTGATGTAGCAAGAACATAAATGAGCTTTAACAAAATGAGCACAACAAAGTGGTCTCCCAGGACTGCTAAGCTTGATAGCCTTCTATCTCAGCATTTTGATCGGTGACTGATTATGACCCAGGAGTAACCGCTCGATCAGCTACTTAAGTGGATCGGTTAAGTGCTGGAATGCGATGAAAACTTTTCCTTCGAAAAGGGGTAAATGTGTTTCCTTCCAGTCTTCATTTTATGAAGAGGTCATGTTTTGTGAGGTTTGATGTAATTTACCAACAACCTTTGCACATGCATCGCCACATGTAAACAAACCCCCCCCCCCCTTCTACTCACACGTTCCTGCTGTCCAGCGTGCGATAGCCACGTGAGCGGGAGCTGTGCGGAGCGCTCTGGAGCGCGGCGATGTCAAAGGCAGCCGTGTCGGCCTCGCCGCCGCCCTCGTCGTCATACGTGATGATGTTCTCACGTACGTCGTCCTCCTCCAGGGGCGACAGGGAGTCGCGCTTCTGCCGGCGCAGCGACAACGATAGGGCACTCACCGCTGCAGAGGGGATGGCAACAGGAATAAAAGATATTGAGGCATGGCAGAGAAATTGGAAAAATTATGAACACGGGAGGAAGGGGGCAGAAATCTCAGGGGAAATAAAGGGAAGGAGGAAGAAGAGAGTGTGAGCAGGGAGGAAATTTCAAGCAGACAAAGAGGTGAAACACAGAGATAAAATGAATAGAAAAGAGGCCCTGGGTTAGAGGGCTGGGTATATCATATCAGCAGGCTGCAAGCCTCCGCTCTGTAATGGACTTTGAGCTGCAGCCAGCCAAATGGATGCCCTAGTCTCCCATGACTCCATGACTCTTATTCCACATTCCCAAAGTGGAGAGCTAGAGTTGACCCTGGGCTGTGGCAAGGAACCAAGCTATGGTAGCTGTTTTACAACTGGACACCTGTGATTTAAACCACATAGAAACATGGAAGTGGTCTGCTCGAGCCGTGCACTAATTGACACAAATTTTAATTAGTGAGGAAATGGTATTTTTGGATGTAGTTAATATGCTGTATGGCAGGGGTCTTCAACGTTTTTCAGGCCAAGGACCCCCAAACTGATAGAGATGGAGCAGGGACCCCACACTATATACACTGCTCAAAAAACACCATGTAGGACGACCCTGTGCTCTTCACGGATGAGAGCAGGTTCACACTGAGCATATGTGACAGACGTGACGGAGTCTGGAGACGCCGTGGAGAACGTTCTGCTGCCTGCAACATCCTCCAGCGGGACCGGTTTGGTGGTGGGTCAGCGACGGTCTGGGGAGGCATTTCTTTGGAGGGCCGCACAGCCCTCCATGTGCTAACCAGAGGTACCCTGACTGCCATTAGGTCCCAGGATGAGATCCTCAGACCAATTGAAGACCATATGCTGGTGCAGTGGGCCCTGGGTTCCTTCTGATGCAGGACAATGCTCGGCATCAGTTCCTGCATGATGAAGGCATCGATGCTACGGACCGGCCCGCCCGTTCCCCAGACCTGAATCCAATCCAGCACATCTGGGACATCGTGTCTCGTTCCGTCCACCGACGCCACGTCCACCACAGACTGTCCAGGAGTTGACTGATGCTTTGATCCAGGTCTGGGAGGAGATCCCTCAGGCCACACACACTACTGAGACTCATTTTAACTTGTCTTGAGGAATTTCCACAGAAGTTGGATCAGCCTGTGATCTGATTTTTCCACTTTTATTTTGAGTATGATTCTGAATCCAGACCTCCATGGGATAATGATTTTGATTTCCATTGATCATTCTTATGTTATTTTGTTCTCAACACATTCCACTATGTAATGAATGAAGATTTTCAACTGGAATATTTCATCCATCGAGATCTAGGATGTGTTGTTTAAGCGTTCCCTTTATTTTTTTGAGCAGTGTATATTGTATAAAATTGTGTTTTATATTAAACTGGAGGAGTGCAGGAGGCTGGGAGGGAGGTCCAGGCTAGTCTAACTCTGTGGGATTGTGAGCAGTGCCCATGATATGGACACTACTTTATTCTCTGTTGTAGAATATTTGAGTGTATTATTTCAGCCTACTTGATAAATTAGACTCTCACAATTTGTACACTCAGCCCATGTTAACATTGTAGGAAACTATCTAGCTCATCCAAACTAATCCAAACCTCAGCAGACCTGGTGTGCTTCTTAGTTACGGCTGCTAGACTCTGATTTGGCAATCACTGCTTTGGGGGAGGGAAGTAATGAATAGTAAATTACAATATCATTGGATATGCATTTGTGCCTGTGTCTCCATTTAGCTGTATCATAGGTGGTTAAGCTGCTGCCGTAAGTAAATCTGCAGCATTAATATTGTTTGAGGTTGCATTATTTGATTTCCATGGAAGTAATCCAATGATCCCTGAGAGGAGTGGAAAAGCTCTAACCTTTCACAACAGTTTGAGGGATCACCTTCATGCCATGATGTGCATGTATTACTCTCTTAAAGGGAGCCTTTATTCACAAGGCATGAGTGGTTACCAAGTGGCTTGATATCAACCGTACGTATGCCAAGCCCCCATTTTAATAAGCAGATGGGCTCCTGATAGAGTGATTGTCAAAGATTCTGTAAGAACATTTGGCATTTTTATGGAAAGCTCCATTGTACTCTACGGGATTAGTTTGGACCTTTTATAGAAAAGAAAAACCCACAATTATACTGGAACAACACTGTAGTTCTATTTTAAAGCCACAAATTTGAGGCAAATGCTGTAAATATGTGTGTATTACCTTTCATGCCCTTGTCACTTAGAAAACTAAATTCTTAACTCCGCCAACAGCCACAGCGCATGATCACCTTCACGGCATGTTGCATTCCCTTCTTGATTGAGCTGGTCCCTTCCAGAATGATAATGCCTCTATCAACAAGGCATGAGTAGCGATCCAACAGACTGAATAGAAATGACAATGATGCTGGCCATGCGCCAAAGCCTTTTCTCAGCACCTAGACATTATCCAATTGAGCATTTGAGTTTCTCTAAAGGTGGCAGTGACATTTTATTATGCTGCTATCAAAAACCGGAGGGCCTGGGTAATCACTCAGAATTGTTATTTTAGCTGTGATTAGCGCTGACCTTGACAGAGGAAATAACTGGACTAAAATTCAGGAAAAGTAAACCCTGCTATTAAGCAGCTGTGACTGAAGAGAAATATTTACGCTGCCGCTTTGACTATTTTCATATGCAGATTAAGCATCCACGGATGTAGTGGCAGGTAAACAGCTCTAAACAATATTTATTCAACTTTTTATGTGTAGATTAGCATTAAACTCCTTTTCGGCAATACATCTTAATGATATAACTTCACTGTAAACATGATACTAAGTGCTGTAGTAAAGCCATGTTGTAAGTTATATAAGGTAGGGTCTTTAAAGCAAAAAAAAAAAAAATCATATTATGCGCTTTTACTGACACTGTTGTGCCACTATCTGAAGGTGAGCCCAGACTTTATCTCTAAAAAACCTATGCATTTAAGTATTTACCTAATAGTGTAGCAACACAAGCCAGGATAGCCAGCAGGGCGGCGGTACTGAGCCCAGGGGAAGGCAGCGTGGACTGCTGAGGGAGACACACCGCTTCTCTCTCCCAGTCCCACTCGCCCTCCATCTGTTTGTCCTTCTCTTTCTCCCCGGCCCGTGCCCCTCCTCGCAGGCAGGGGCAAACGGACACGGTGACCGTCCCCGTGCTGGTGAGGCCCGACGTCCCGTCCCTCAGGACCAGCGGCACGTAGAGCGTCAGGGTGGAGGATGGGGAGCGGGACGGTGGCTGGAGCTGGGACAGCAGCACCAGGCTGGCTGTAGGGCCTGGAGGAAGACAGACGGAGAGGAAGACACTTGTAATTGATCCACTGTTAACAGCTTTGTGAAATGTTTCCATTTTTTTTCTGTGCTGTAAAAGCAGCGAGTCGTTTGCTTGACTCCACCTGCTGTGATACATGTCGTCCAAAAGAAAACCCTGTTGTCATGAAGGGCCGACCAATCAGTGACTTGTGGGGGTGGAGGAGTTGTGCGGGCAGGTAGATAGTCTGTTATGAAATTTAGTTCGAACAATGGTGGCAGTGCAATGTTTCCCTTTGGCAGACAGCCCCCTCCTCAACATTAGCATCCTTACTACTTTCAGTGGAAGCTTAACCATTGTCAGTTTAACTTTAAGCTTTTAAGGTACTTTTTTTTTTTTACAGTCAAGAAACGGCTGCACAGGAACTCAGTAAATAAATAGTAGTTACTGGACTTAACTGCAGTTCTGAGTATGTTCATAGTTTGTCTCTTTCAGAGGGCCAACAGGACCCCCGCCCTCCAAGAAAATGGTCGGGGAAACACTGCAGTGGTAGAGCAAGATGAAGCTACGTGAACAGTTGTAGCAAAGCTCGCAAATGTTGAGGAATTGAAGCCCGGAGCAAGAACACTGCCTACAATTAAGCCAGTAGTGGTCTTTAACTGACATACAGTTGCACTCTGCTCACATTGGGGTGCAGCATGTGTTGCTTACAGCCTGGTGAGTTTAATTTCATATGGTGGTCCATGCCGATTGGTTAAAGGATGCTCCTGTAGTTTCAAAATGAAGTGGAAAAAAATCCCCAATGGCCAGACCTTATCTATTCTGAAAGTGAATTGGGTACGGTAACACCAGACTATCAGGAAGTTACATTTCGGAAATGGTGGCCCCAAATCCCAGTGCTCATGTTTGCATTTGCGATTCCAGTCAGCTCGAGACCGATTTATACCACAAAGGAACTAAGAAGGCAAAAATATCTAACCTCTCTAAATCCAGCCTCCTCTGTTATTTTGACTGTATTATTTCACACCTCTTAATATATGAGAACCACCGAAGCTGCAGTGTTTCACACAAGAATAACAATGACACTAATTTGAGCTAATAGGATGAATCTACTAGAGTGTCTGAAATAAGGGAGAAAGTCGCCTCCCCCTCTGGTGCCGCCACGCTTCATGATTTATGGCTCCCACCGGCCTACAAAACATACTCAAAGTCTGATCTACTTTCACATTTAAAACTATTATCCAAAATGTTGCTTGAGTAATGTACTGCCATTATATCCATCTGTACCGGAGAGCCGTCCAATAGAGAGACTCTCACACCTGTCGGCTCACATTTGTCCCGGTTAATGTCACTAGGCAGTGTGTGCAGAACAGAGACTGTGCATCCAAAAGCAGAGACTTTTACAATACGTTTGTACGTGTCCATGAATGGAACAGATCAGAAGCCTCACAACCCTTTGAGCTTTTAAGTCGTGATGTTTATCAATAATGAATGCTCACATGCAATGATTTGGAAGGACAGAGAGCAGCAACAATAAACGTGGTAATGGCCTCTTTCGGTCTGCCTCCTCTCACTTTTGGAAAAACAAACTGCGGAACATCTGTTTGGGAAATTCTTTTAGATTTCTCCCAAATTAAATGTACAAGGCCACTGATAAGAGGGCACGTACACATTGTCTGGAAAATATTTCTTTGGCACAAACAGCCCCGCAAAGTTGTACAAACGTGACAAACATGATTATCCCGAAAATCTACTGTGATCCAAATCAGATCAAATCATTATCTTTTTTTAACAAAGCAAATAGCATACTTTTGTCAGACAAGCTGTCCATATGGGAAAAGAACATGATCTTATTGTTTCTTTGTTCTACTGTTGGATGACACATCAAAGAGGCCTTTGATTTCACATGTCTCACATGTCAGTGACTTACATATCATGCTGTCTAATGTGATAATGCTATCAGACAATAGATGTCAGATTGGACACAAATACCAACAGCAGGCTGTTTCAGTTCAGCTACCAAACAGCCAAGAATATGTACACAGCCAATGAGAAGACTGTAATTGTAATTTATAAATATCATCCATAAACCTTTATATTAACAATACTTTAAAATACTATGTATGATATGAAAGGTGACCCTTGTACTGATGAGATTTGTCACCTTACTCTGCAGTTCCAGTCAGCTCTATGGAGTGCTTTAGCCTCTTTTAGCATACTGTTTTGATCTTATGGCCCACGACTTTACCTTTCAGCTCACACTCGCCTTTCTCATCAACCTCATTTTCAGTCACACCAGGCTGCTGTTGTCACCAGGAAAGCTCTGAAAACCTCACTGCACATTAGCTGCTGGGCAGGATAATATGTTTAGTGACTAGCTGTTGAAAATACAAATATATTTTGGTGCATGTAGAGCAACCAGGCTGAAGCCGGCACACAGCGCTGAGATTAAAGGGACCCAGCACTGGCCACGTCAAGTTTGTCAGCCCTCCAGGCAGGCCGCCACGAGTGCATCTCTAAGGTGGAGTTGGGAGGGAACACGGGGTCTTAAGGTTGGAAGCGAGGCCCAGACTAGAGAATGTTTTTGGGGCAACATTGAAAAGCAAAGAAAGGTTCGGTCAGTGGCAGATTCGTGTGCCTTGAGAGACCCGCACAGAAGCCACGGGAAGGCAGAGGGCAAAGCCTTCACCGCAGGCGAGAGACCCTCCACAGTCCAAAGATAAAAGAGGAGCATGCTGTTGTTTTCTGACAGACAGATAGTCTAACAAACAAATAGTCGTCATACAAATTCTGAGTTGGATACAGGCTTAGTGGTAACCAAAATGAAATCTAAAAACACAGCTAACTTTTCACAGTATTTTATCAGACACCCCAACTGACATTTCTCTCATCATTTAACATGAATTCAACTTTCACACCGAGAGAAATATTCCGTAGAGTTTTTACCTCTGATGGTGTAATGTTTCGATTTGCATTACTGCCTTCGGCTGCCAATATGTGGCACATACAAAACATCACACTATTCCTCACGCTGTCGGCAGTTGCTGGTGGTAAAAAAAAATGATGAGAAAAGACGAAGAATGCTGGCTGATGAAATCGGGGCTGTGGTGTGCAGTAAAGGCTGCAAGTTTCAGAATATTCATAAACTTCAGGTTTGCCAATGTTTTAGTCAGCGTATTTATTGGGCCTGAAGGATACAATCATGTGTTTTAGTGTGAAAGACTGTTTAACATACAGTTGTAAAAACGATTTGTGAACTAGTTCTTTTGTTGTGTATAAAATTGTGAATATGATCAAAGAAACTTAATGTGACCCTAATTTCTGCCCAGTACATATTTTTGGTGGATGGAGAAATATTAGATGATCTTTAGTTTTACTAAGCAAACATAAGCCCTAACTTCTACTGTAGGATTTAAATTTAGTTACAAATAAGTGCATCGCTTCCACAGTCAACATTTGCACAAAAGTACAGTATGTTTTATTTATGTATGTCTATGGTTATACATACTAAAACTGTTTCTAGAATAAGTGTGTGTGTGTGCGTGCGAAGGAAGAACAGAAAGAAAATGGTACAAATAGAGAATGTAGTTAGAAACAAATACTAAGTAGCTAAATTCAATTCACTTGAAGTGAATTAAATGAAGCAGCCCCGATTTCTTCAAAAGCTTTTCAATGGAGACAGTAAGTGTTTGTGGTTGTAGGGAGGAGAAGATGGATGTAGAGGATACGGGAGGCAAACAAGAGGGCCGAACAAAAGAGGAGGATAACAAAGCAAAACAATGGGGCCGCCATGAGTTGGGAGATGAATGGTGGAAGAGAAAGGCAGAGACAGAAAACGAGAAGGGGGAGTTAGAGAGAGGCCGAGGGTTTGAGAGGAAGGCAGAGCGAAACAGAGAATAGGAGAAAAGACAAAAATGAAAAGAGAAAGGCGGGAAAAGAAATGCGTGGGATTAAGAGCCTTAAAAAAGTGTGGGGGGGGGGGAAATGTCATGTCTGCCGAGGGAAGACAGAAAAAAGAGAATTAAGAGAAAGACAGAGCGAGGGAAAGATTGAGTGCCTACCACCACTGTCCCTGACGCTGAAGTTGAGGGCAGCGCTGGACTCTGGAGGGATGCTGAAATACACAGCGCTGTCATTCCCTCCCTCATCTCTATCAATCGCCCGCAACACCTGCACCACCTGAAACACAGAGATAGAGCAGAGCAGAGGAAGAGAGGGTGCGAATGAGTGTGTGAGGAGAGTAAAAAAGAAGAAGGGGAAAAAAAGGGGAATGGGGAAAAACACTTACACAGAGATGCTCTTAGCTACAAACCATTAGCCGACGTCGGCAGGAATCAAAACAAGCCGAACAATTAGTACAGAGACACAAGCGATCCGTGTCTGATACTCACCCCAAATAAATAACCGCAGCTGATGAGAATTATCCCCCCAAAAAATACAGTGCGGTGCAATTTAGTTATAGCGTCTACACGATTCTACTTTGGCAGTCGTAACCAAATTAATCTGAAAGAAATCTCCTGTAGCTGATGAGTAATTCTTTTTTTAATGAAAAACTCTTGGTCATTGTTATGCAAGACGTTCTTTCAGGAATGCTTCCGAACACTCGTTGCAAAGACCAAGTGCAGGGATGAAGGGCGCTCTCCGAGTTAGTCGGTGTCTCCGGGCCTTGATAAGATTTGCTGTGTACGTCGCATTATGTTATCAGTTACTGTGGGAGCATTCAAAAGTGTTTTGCCTAATGACTTGTCATACACAGACGTGTACACACAAACCCCAACGCGAAACATCATAATCTTTCACTTCTCTAACTGTCTCCCGCTCGCTCAAATAGCACAGGCTCAAACACGAACAGCACAGGCGGAAACAAATCAACGTCGCTGCCATGGAATCACAGATTTAGTGGTGAAACAACAAAGACACAAGCAGAGCAATGACGACACCAATGAAAAAACAGCAGATGGGCCAAGACACCAAATTATAGTCCTGGAGCCGGCATGGAATACTGACGATGGAGGGGGGGGGGGGCAAAGACAAGAGAGAGAGAGAGAGAGAGAGCAAAGGATGGTTTCTAAGGAGAGATTGAGGAGCCAAGAGATGTTTTCTATAATTCAGATAAGATCAAGTAAGAAAAAGCATGGTGCAGAAAAATAGACAAGAACACAAATAAAGCATGAATGATGGCGGGGAGGAGGGAGGCAGCCTGAGAGGGGCCTCGAGTTTAATTACAATGTGAATAGCTGCTACATTATGATAACAGGCCATGGAGGATTCACCTGCCTTCATGGTGAATGGACTGTTGCTGCATGCTGCCATGTCTGAATTCATAGCCACTTCTTCTACTGCACTCTATATGCTCCTGTACTTAAATAAGCTTGGTGTTGTATGATGAGCGTTCTTATTTGAATGAAATCTGTTTTCAAGTACTCTGTTTTCAAGTACTCCTGGGAGCCAGGGCTGTTTGAAAATGAATGAATGTCACAGCATGACTCTTGTGCATGAACATAAAACATAACGTTTGCATTCAACCAGATGTATTATTAATAGTTATTGTTTTGTCCATAATAGAACTTACACAATACATGGTTTGTACACGGCAATCAAAAGTATGTACAGAGCATAAAGAATACGAGGTTGAACCGTATGAATAGACTAGATAAATTGTATAAGCACTGTACACCACTTGTCAGTCCACTAGAGGATCCCGGGGCGGGGTCACATTTTGCCTCATCTGAGCGTGCAAACTGCCGGCGTGTATGACCAGCCTGTTCTTGTTCCCCGAGTGACAGAGTGATAAAGTGTGCGTTGGGGCTGTGACTTTTTATTAAAAATTTGAACATCTGTTTGGACGTAATCAACATTCGAACTGTAATGACCCGTTCGAATTCAAAAGTTACAGTCTACAGTTACAGTTACTTATTTAACCTACTTAACGTTACTTACGTTAAAATATTTATTTGAACACAAATCATGATCTTTTCCTAACCACCTGGTTTTGGTGTTTGGTGTTATTACTCCTGGGTGAGGCAAAATGTGACACCAACACTGCGCCCTCTAGTGGACTATTGGGAGCATTGCACACATTAGCTTTATACCCAAGTGCTAACGTCAGTATGCTAACATGCTGGTGTTATGCAGATATAATGTTTACCTTGTATGCCATTAGTTTAGCATACTTTTTTTACACTTTAATTTTTAATAAACCTCCATTGAAGAGGTTTCAGGTATTTGGTCATAAACCAAAGGATTAGTCAAATTAAAATTTTAAACCCGATGATTATGTCTTTAACCATCCCAAGAGTAACGCCACTCATGTAACAAAAAAAAAAACCAGAATGAACCCACAATGTGTAATGTGTGTGACAGCAGATCCAACCTCGGAATACCAACATGAACGGTCCAAAAGCATCAACAATTTTTCAGTGGAGGAACTTGGTATCCTGTAACCTGAATTTAAGAAACCTGTGATGCTTTGGTAATAATGGTGTGTCAACACAGAAAGCACTTCAGTCGTGGTTTCCAGTCATTTTCATCATGTGCTTCTGACAGAACCAACACACCTGTTTTAAATCAACCCAGCTGCTCACTGGCTTGTGTTTTACTCACACTATAACCCCGAGCTGCAGGTCTATAGTCCTGCTTTTTCTGGGTCCTTCCAAAACCCAGGTGACCTACACTCAATAATGTGCCACGAATGCCCCTGAGAACTCGAGTTCTCCTCACATCTTCTATGACTAAGTAGAGTCTTAAGTGCTACTGACAACCTGAGAACTGAGCAGTGCCAAGATGTAGTTCCAGGGACTTGGTTAGGCGTGGAAATAAAAGCAGAACCTGCTACGTGTCAAAGTATGTTTAGTGGTCCCAGAGCAGAAAAGGGCAAGCAGTATGCACTCATTGGCACTGGGGTTGTCTCTTTTTATTCATACAAATGTTTTATACCTACAAAATAATTGCAATGATACTAAGGAAAGTATCCATTTTTAAAAATAGAGGCTTTAAAGTGGAGTTTTGGAATACCATTTTTTTATTACCACAAATAGATACTGACCTGCCCGATGGAGGAGGAGTCGCACAAGGCCGTTGTGTACTGCCTGTCCAGCTCGGGTGCGTTGTCGTTCAGGTCTAAGGTCTCTATCGCAACCACGACTCTGGAAACCTGGCTGGGATTGTCTGAAAGAACCCGAGAGAAGATTATTATAATATATTCTTCAAAGATGCACACACACATGGAAATAAAACTCCAGTGTGTACAATACACCCACAGGGGTGCACGTTTGCACTCCATTAATTTCATGCAATTGTCCTCACAGGCACGATCAAGCATTTCAGTCTTCGTCCAAAAACTCCAACAACTCTCCGATCACATTAGCGAGCACTCAATTGGCTACACAAACAGTAGTACATTTGGTTTCATTTGGCTTGTGTTACAGTTCACAAGCTCCCAGCTGGAGTACAACTGATGCTTCCATAGCAGTCAGATTTTCTCCACATCAAACTGTTCCATTCTTAGCAGAAGCATCTCACAGTGTCAAGTGTGTGTGTGCTTTTTTTAAGAAAGAGAGAGAAGAAGCAGAGGAGGGATGTTGAAAGCAGTCAATCTGCATGCAGTTACACACAAGGGTGCAGTTTAAATGGATTGGCATAGGTTCTCCCACACCCCATTCACTTGGACACACACACACACACACACACACACACTTGAACATGAAGTTCTCACAGCACACTTGAAATGCATGAAGTCATACTCGGAGCAGTCTGAATATTCACATTTTTAAAGGCTGCTCTGACACAACCCAGGCTCAGTACTCTCATCCTCTATCCAGGCAGGCAACCCTGCAACACAGTGGAGTGGACCCCCCCCCCTCCCCCACACACACACACACACACACCATGTTTTCAAACCTACAGCAGTATCACCGTGTCATGGGTGACAGCTACTGGTCCCATCGCTGAAAAGCTGAAAATGAGCTCTTGCTGTAATGCCACCGGGTGAGCTGGCCTGCCTGTAGCCATGGCAGGGCTCCTACTGTGCTTTATGTCAACACAGCCGCCAACAGTCTGTTTATTAGATAGAGCTCATTATTCAAGACAGCCACTCACTGTGCTGCAGTCCTACCAACACACTGCTGCCACAAACAGCCCTGAGCAGATTTTAAGTAAAGATTAACTTTGTCCAGAGACATACTTGGCAAGGAAACAACTCCTCTTCCTCATGCACAGCAGACACTGGATGACATTATCCAACAATACTCTTACACAAACCACTGGGATTGTGTTTTTCTTAGGGCTTTAATGACCTGTCACCTGCCAACAAATGCTATTGGAGCTTAGCCCGGCTTTAACAGGAGGCTGCTATTTATTTTAATAGATAGCCCACACTGAACAAGAACACAGTTGGTTTGTCACTGCCTTCCAAAATAACCCAAGTATGTTTGAGTCTTTTCTGATCGAGCATCAGCTGGAAGACATAATTTGCCAGCGCTTTCAAAAATGCAGTGACGATTGAGATGACTCGTATGACTATTTTTTGATCTGGCAACAAGCTTGGAACGGTTTTATTTCGGTTAGGCACAACAAACTGGTCATCACAATTTGGGTTAACACTTAATTTTTAATAGCAAATGGAATGAAAACAGCAGCCTTTTGCCTTGAAATCCAATGCTAAAACACCTTTAGTGTTTCCATCTTTTCATCTGAAAGCCATGTTGCTCACTGTCATATTTCATAGTCACAAGTTGCAAAGCTAAAAGGAGGTCACATAGGCTTAAATATAAGTTATTTGCATTTGAATGAACAGCCAAGGATTCCCTTGTCAACCAGTAGTTATCTTAGCTGAAGGACATTGTAAAAGTAGGTCATTCCCTGGAAATCGTATTCTTGTGATTGCTATAATATATGCAACTTATACCAATATCTGCAATATCTTTTGGAGTTTAAGTCCCGTGATTTTGCCACCATAAAGGTACTGAAAAGAAGCTCTGCTGAAGGTACTGTAGCACAAACTAAGCCTTTCCAAAACAAAATGTACTTTCACAAAAATAAGTCCTCATTTACAGTCAGAAAGACTCGTCAACCTCTCCCCTCACCATCAAAACAAACCTCATGACAGTGTAACAGGTAAAATGTAAAAACAGAAAGTGACAGGGCTTATGGTAAGTGGGGTTTTATTGTCAGGAATAGGAGACCAATCATATCACTTCCCTGCACAAGTCTAAATGTACAGTATGTGTTTACACTCCCTAGTTACAGATTGCACTGTAGACTTTTTTTGTAACTTTGAGCCCTTGGTTCTTTAAGTTTAGAAGAGTGCCAAAATATTTCCATCTATTTCTGGGATGTGCCGTAAGATTATTATAATAGGATGCTTTTTTTTAATGCCTGTTAAATCAGGCATTTTTGTTCATAATAATTACAAAATAACTTGTGGGTAATGTGGTGTTTTTAAAATATTTTCGAATAACCAACAAATTCAGTAAACAAAACAAAACCAACATAGACCTCCAGTTTATTGACCTTTAGACAACACCTGAAATTAACAATGATAAAAACTCCAAAACAGCTACTAAATAAGCCTTTTGATGCTCCTGTCTTCTGTAACGTTTACTTCAGCTGTCTATCCTGAATGAAATGAAACCTGTGAAGTGCCTCAGTGTTTGTTGTGACTTGTTATCCTTACTTGGAAAATAAAAGGTGTTTACCATTCTCCTTTTCCTCACAATGTTCCCGTAAAGCAATGTTCGTCATCGATTTGTTGCTTTATTTGGACGTTTCCAGTCGAATCCTTATGAGAACGGATCTGCTGCTGCTGCATCAGATAACTCACACAATATAGATCAATTGATTCTCAGGCACGCTGTAACAAACTGTTTGTGGTGCTGGCATTCAACAGCATTCCCGTCATGGCTTGATGACTAGAGAGGTAAGCTGCTTAGAGAACTGCATCACACACTGGTTACCGTGTTTTGCAGAGACCTTGCAACTCCTTAAAACCTCTTACTCATCAGTGGGTGCATGTGTCAGAGGTGGGAAAGTGTTGGTTTTATGAAAGAAATAATCCAATAAGCAAGCCCTAATGACGTCGAGGTGTTATGTGGTGCAAAAAGAGGGACCTCTGACCTCTCTGGGTGGCGATGATTGTAATGTTGTGCCAGTGCTCGCGCTCCCGGTCCAGCTCCATAGCTGTGGTGATGAGGCCTGTGTCCGGGGTGATACGGAATAGAGCCTCTGGGTCTGACTGAGGATCAATGGAGAACCTGAGGAAGAGAAAGGAGGGGGAGAGGAGGAAGGTGAGGAGGGAATGGAGAGAAGTAAGACAGAGTAAGGGGGAAGAAGCAAGAAGGGATGGCAGCGGGGTGCAGAGTGAAAGAGGCAGATAGGGCAAGTGTGTGAGGGAGCGATAAGGAAGTCAGCATTCAAATGGCCAAAGAATTAATATAGCGAGATTATCGCAGCTGATAGGAACTCTTTTGAAGTGCTACTGATTATCTAAATATCTCTATGAAAATACCAACCATCATCCCTCCCCACACGCTCACTTTGAGCACTTTTGCTTTTAATTGGGACATGGCTTTCTGTGGTTGTTACAGGCAAATCACTTGCCTCGCTCCTCAGTCTATTTGAGACAAAACCTACAGCAAACTGAGAGAGAAGGCAGGAAACCTGTGGTTACTGTCTGGCTCAAGGGAACACTGTGTGGGCATTTGGTTGGCTTATATTTATTTGGTTAGCTCTTTCTGTTGTGTCTTGTTTCTATTAGCTGAAGAGTTTGAATTTCAATCCAAAAAAGATTGTATATCCCCTGATTAAAACTGTTTGTGCCCGACAAAAAAATAAAACTAACCAAATGAAATCCTCTAAAATGTTAAATAAATGAAGAAATATGACTCTTAGCACCATTAAATGCTTAACTTGTCATTTAGCATTAACATTCCGGGAGATGAAGCAGCATTGGTATGACTTCATAAACAGTAAATACTTGAAGCATCATTTGGGAAAATAGGCTCATTTGCAAGTTAGATGAGAAGATTGATGCCACTTTCACGTCTGTACACTGTGGGCCTGATTTACTAAAGGTCTACGTGTGTAAAACCACATGCAAACTTCACATCACCTGCAAAAATATGTCCAAGCTGGTCATTCCAGCGTATCTCTGCTTGGATATCCGCCCCAGTCCCGTTATTCAGGTGTGTTGTCACAGGTGCTGAATGTGTCCCGCAGAATTCAGAGGTAGCTTCATAAGGTTCACGAGCAATCGCGAGGAACTGAATGAAACTAATTTATCTGCTCGTCACAGAAAGATCTGGACCTGCTGATCAGTGTTCGTTGGAGGATCTCATCCACCGTCCTTCCTTGAAGTTTTATCATAAGCCGTTTCTTTTCCGCCTAATATCTTGCCATCTGGGTATTTATAATTTCATCTATAGATCTTTTTGTTTTTCCCACGGCATTGACTTAATCTCTGATAATCTCCTATATAGCATTTTGTTCTTGTTATATTTGTATTTATTAATTTCAATTGGATCAGATTTCTTTTTGTGGTCATTCTGTGTTTTTCATGGCTGGAATCACTTTAACACACAAACACCTCATTTAACTACAGCGATTTGCACCTGATATCAAAGACACAATTCCTCTTAGTAAATCTCCCGCAATACGGGTGAAAAATAAACACGCAATTTAGTATCCTCTATTTCTGATCTTAGTAAATCAGACTTTAAATGTTAAACTGCAGCTACCAGCCAGTTAATTTATCTTAACATAAAGACTGGAAACAGAAGGAAACAGCTAATCTGACTTTCAGAAATTAGCTAGGGAGTTCATTGAATCTGTACAAAGGTAGCCAACCTAGAATTTCCACAATCCTCAATAAGCGACACAGTGAATAGCAGACCAGATCCACCCACATTTTATGAGTTCGACTTATGGGAGGTCTAAACACGAGGTGCAATCAAAAAGTCAGAAGACTGCCCCTGTTGTGCACAAACGGAGTGCTCCACCATAATGTGCACAGAGGTTGGGGAAGAAATAACTTTCGTGAGTAAGTATTCAAAGTTTTCAACATACACCCATGTTTTTTGAGGACTGGTACGTACACATTTGCAATTTTACCGTGGAACTGAAACTTGAGCAGAGAGCCCACATCAAATTTTGTGTTAACATTTTTTGGGGAACAGAAAAAAGTTTCAGGAGGCCAAACCCGGTGAGTAGAGATGGTGGGGAATGACAAGTGTGTTGTTGTCAGTGAAACTTACGCATTGTCATGTTGACGAACCCAAGTGCCATTTCGCCACACTTCAGGTTGTTTGGCCTGAATGTTTTCCCTCAGAAGCCTCAGAACGTTGAACTTGGTGTTGACAGTCTGACCCTGGGGGAGGAAGTCCCGGTGCACAACCCCTCTAATGTCACAGAAAACCCACTTGGGTGCACTCCCTGACCCCTCACTCCCTGACCCCTCACTCCCTGACCCCTCACTCCCTGACCCTTCACTCCCTGACCCCTCACTCCCTGACTGTGCCCTCTTTGCGCCACTCCAAAAACCTTCATACGCTCATTGCTTCATTGCTGGCTTTCTGCAGCATTTCAAGGGTCTCCGTTGTTGATTTCCAGAGTTTGACACAAAATTTTATGTGCATTTTCTGCTCAAGTCCATGGTGAAATCACATAAGTACTGATGGTCACAAAAAGTTATGTAGCACAGGTGCTGATGTTGCTCAAGCAATAAAACTTGGCAAAGTTACTCACTGTGCTCTATTCACGTGCAACAGGAAGAGTCGCCGAACTTTTTCGATGGACCCTCGTAGATTGCTGAAATGCTATGAGGACAGAGGCCGTATACTGTACCTGATATTATTGGTCAGACCAGTATCAGGGTCTACGGCGCTGACCCGTCCCACGGTGCAGGCTGGCGGACAGTTCTCGGATACGTCCATGTGGTATCGGGCCCGGGAGAACCTTGGCGGCTCATCGGCATCCAAGACTGCTACTCTGATTGAAGCCCGGTCTTTAAAGGGGCCTCGACGTAGGAAGCGAGGGTCCACTATGGGGTTAAGGACCTCCACAGAGAAGGAATAGGAGCTCCGACTCTCGTAGTCTACCGCCTGGTGAGGACAGAGGAGGGAGTTGGTAGAATTATGATAGGGTGGAAAAGGTTTAAGGCAGAAGTATATAATCATGCAAGGTTTAGGTTTTTTCACACTGTGAAATGAGCAATGGTGACACTTTAACAGCTGGAGATTATGCAAATATCACTGTTACAAACATCAGATCCAATAGTCTGTTTTTGAGCTTTCATTTAGTCTAATTCACACTAAATTTTCTACAGAGGACTGCTAAATTACATATCAAAAGCTGAAAAATTGAAAATAATGAATTATTCCAACAGAGGCAGGCTCAGGCTAGAGAATGATCCTATCAAAAAATCAGCTCGAGAATAATTTGGAGTAAATAGCATCATGGTTAACTTGCATCTTGTGACGTTTGGAGTTTTGAAGTGACACTTTGAGGCTTTTTGTGGGTTGATTCTTAGATGGTGGGTTTTGTGTGAAGTGGGAAAAGACATTCATGAGGTGTTGATGTTACACCATTGCCAATGAGATTCCTGATGCTCAAACAGTTGAAAGGACTCTTCAGATATCTGGCATTGAAGTAGCTAGATGTTCTGATGTTGGTTTGCCATTGCTTGGACTTGATGCTTGGGTATTCTTTACATGCTAAGGCTAGAGGATCTATAGCTGTAGAGTTTACTGCCAGGAACATGAATGGTGCTGCTGCATTCGTGGGAGTTATGAGATTAGCATTGCTATCTACATGCAGCACAGATGTAAGCATGTTCTACACCGGGTACTTTTCATGAAGGGTCTCGCATTGTTTGGCAAAAACACTGGGGACTGTGTCTGTGGGCAGCTGGCAGGCAGCGTGTTTTGTGTAATGTTGCAAAGATGGTAGGAGTAGGTTTATAACGCATGGAACGTGGCCGTGAAACTAGTTTTAGTAAACATACAATATGGAGCCGGAGTTCACCTTCACCAGTAGTGCAAACTTTCTGTTGCACTGTATAACGGTGATGTTGACAGATCATTTCCATAAACAATAGATTGTGCTATGATGAAAGTGAAAACAAAACCATTCTACTGTTTTTCATAAAAACGCTCCTCTTGTTTACAACACCATAGCCATGGCAACTCTACTATCACCATGGAGACCCGTACCTGGCTACAAGAAGCATTAAAAATTCCTTTGTATCCTTACATCTACACAGGTGCAAGAGATTTCATTTGGGATAGAGGCGCGGGCCCCAGTGATTGTTTGTTACAGAGAACTTATGAAGCCTATTTGTCTGAGGTGTCTGTGTGATTGCGTGCCGGTCTCCCGCCAGCGCAGCGCCTCTGAAGCGAAGAGATGGCCTCTGATCTGGTTTGCCATATTGTTAGCGAGGGCACGGGCACACGCAAACAACCACATACATCCAGTGTCACACACACGATCCCTCACATGCACCTGCTGTCGATTCAATTTCAGAAAAAGCAACATATTTTGGGTCTGGTTCAAAATACCTGTTTGAGGTATTAATGGCTGTGTGTGTGGGCTTGTGAGCGCAACTACAAGTGGTTGTTTTGAACCTGTGTGCCCTCAGATTTTCTGAATGTGTGTCCTTAAGGTAAGTATGCTCATGAATCATCACAGTGTGATTGGCACAGAGAAAAACATTGGACCGAGGATAAATGGGCTCCCTGGCTATGCAGAATATTTCGCTTTCAGATTCAAAGAGGGAAAAAAAAATCTTTCTGAGGATCCCACCAGAGGAGAGAATATTGATAACCTCCTCACTGATCTCTCTTTTTCTATTCATCGTTCGCTTCTTCTCTCTTTCTGAGGTGTAAACTGGCATGAACTGCTTTACAGAAAATCAGCAGTTTTAGAAAAAGGTGGCAGACTGATTAAAAATTATGCAGAGAAAAGGGCGAATTGAAAGACATTGAAATGCAGGCAATTTGTGGAATATCTCTGCAGAAAAAATAAACAAGAAGAATTGTCACGGAAGACAGCGAGGTGGAGATGGTGACAGAGTGTGTGTGTGTAGGAAAGGGGAGGCGGGGTAGATGGAGGGAAAAGGTGCTCTAACCGGCTCCCCATTACAGCGAGAGAGAGAGACAATCTGTCTGAGGAGGAGAGGTGTCACTTACACTGTGAGCACACACTCATCACCCCCCGCCCTCCCACCATCCAGCACTCCATCACCGCGCTCCCCCTCCTTCGCTACCAACTCCATCACCTGCTGCCCGATCCACCCACCTACCCCCCCCTCTCTCCTCCTCTCCCGAGTGTGTGTGTGTGCGACACACACACACACACACACACACACACACACACACACACACACACACACACACACACACACTCAGTCTTCTCCCTCACACGCCCCTAACAGGAAGCACTTATCACAAGGCGCCCAACCATTCTTCTATTTTTCTATTAAGTTGGGTTTTTCTGTCTTGTGAAAAATCTCCTCGCCCAATGTTTTCACACACAAGTGCTTCTGTTGACTCGTGGAACTTGCGCCCCACGTATTAAAGAGTGGACATGTGAGACTGCCGTTACAGATGTCACAAATGTCTCCCAACAAAGGTTAGAGGTTCAAATCCTGGTTGACCAAATTTACTAGTTTTAAACCAAAGAACCATATCTAAAATGGTTTCACTGAAAGTGTATTTTTACTGCATTTAACAACCAACAAAATATACAAGCAATACTAAAGCCGAGTTAAGGGTCAAAACTCTTGTCAAGTCAGCAGTGGGCAATTTTAGAACTGAAAGTACGTCACCGCTTTTAACAGCCAATCAGCTCGTAGAAAAGTCAGCTGTTCATCAGCCGTTCTGCAGGTGAAATGCTGTCTCGATAGTTCGTCGTGATTCTGCTTTTCAGAGAACACACCAACTCATCTAAACGACAGAACTGATGAGGAAAGAGACACGAGAAACTGACAAAACAGCAGAGATCTCCTGTCAGTTCGCGGCGAACATTTGCATAAGCCCCCTTGGGGTAGTCTGTTGAAGCACCCATGAGCAGCTCCAAATACTCAACCCTCCTGTTTGCAAGTTGCAAGTAAATCACAATAACTCTTCGTTTATTTTTTATGATGCTACAAATTACATCCAGACACAAAAAAGGCTGAAATGCCGACAGAAAAATGGAAGTACAGAGAGTGTTTCTGTGGAGATGTTAAACCGTCTCGTCTTGTTGTTTGGTGTAAACTGGCAGGTTTCACTGACGAATTTTGAGTAGGTGCAAGTTTCAAATCATCTCGCTGCAGATCTTTGGTCTGAACTAGATTTAAGTGCTTGCAGTAATTTGCACAATCCCAAACACCTTTCTTACCTGAAACTGACAGCAGTACCACAGACTTAATTTACCTCTGGATCTCTGTGATTTAGAGCTGTTTGAACTGCTAGCTTAGCTCTACTTTAACAAGGCCAGAGCAGAGGTAGTGGAGAGTAAGACAGTAGGGAATACAAATGAATAGCATGAAAAAAACAAAACATTGCAAACACTGATTAGCATTGTGCACTGTGAACTGAACCGGTTGTTGAAGTCTATCTCGTGTTGTATTTCCAACACTGCTCTGGTCCGTTTCATGCTCTCAGTCTTTTACACTCCTCACTGTTCACACTGCGGAGAGCTGATTCATGTATACACACGGTCCTGTACAAAAGTGAAGTTAGGATGCATTTTAAAAGTCGTGCCCTAAAGTGTTGGTTTCTTATAAATTATTTATAAAAATATGTATTCTGAAAGAGGCGTTTATATAGAGCAATCCGATACCTCACTGATGGTATGGATGGTATATGATGCATAAGAATATAAATAGCCCTAAAACCTTTGCACATTACGATATTGGGAGTGGCTGTGGTGGGTGAACATGACATTGCCTCATGATTCAGAATTTTTCCAGAGGTCTAGTTGGCAGAAGTTCTTGACTTTCAATCGAAAACAAAAAATAACTTCTGTTGCAATGAACTTTAGAACCTGTAATCAAAAGATAATGAAATAAAGTGATTGCACTAATTTTGCAAGTGACTGATTCAAAGCAAGTATTTGTAATTAATTAATTAATACAAACTTTGATTACTTAAAAATGTAATTGATTTATCAAGCAAAATTCTCTGGTGCCATTTCCTCTGGATTGGTTAATTTCCTTAATCTTTATAAATTAAATAATTTTCATTTTAGACTGTTGTTTAAGGTTGGGCTCATTGCCCACAGCTAACAGTCATCACAATGGGAGCTTGGCATTGTGATCTGTAGTCTTGGAGCATATTTTGTCTCGTAAATCAGTCTAAAATCACCCTGAGGAAATCAGTGTGGTTAAGCAGATACATGCGTCTCTACAGCCCACTTGTGATCAGGTGCCACATCCCCGCTTTATGTGCAAATTAACTCTTACAACGTGTAAATAAACTACTAAAAATAAACACGTGAACACATCCAGAAAAGCGAAACGTCAAAGTAACTTAACAAAATGAGACACCCTTGCTTACGGCAGCCTCATTTTAATGAATTACAAATTCATGACATATTTCACATTTGCAAATGTGTGAATACTCCAATTTGTAATTTACAACCTGAACCGTCTGGCTTGACCTGATCATGTCCGTATAGGCTCAGATCATTTCATTATTTCATGGGATTTGAGAGGGTTAGGTTCTGCGCTGCAGTGAATGAACTGTGAGGGGGCGGAAGCTTGACTGATGTGTCAGAAATGTTGTTATTTTGTAGTTTTTATTAAGTCAACAGATTCTTTAAAACCTCCAGTTCTGTTTCCAAGTAAATGTCTCCAACTTTCTGAACAGTTCAGTTGCGATCGGCCGAATCATACAGGCCCCACATCCTCCTCCCCATGCTGCTAATGTTGTCATCCAGTGCAATGGTCCTACATAAACATCATTATATGCCTGTTTGCTAGACATCGCTTAACCCTGCTGATGTTTGAACAAAATAGGCAATTTAAATATCTATATTCTGAGCTTTAACAGATATTCATCCATTTATCAAAACATATTAAACAAATTGACATTGAATATAATCATTAGCTGTAGCCTTGTACATGCATACACACTCACACAGCCACAAACAAACAAGTGTACAGGCTACAAGTGTAACCTTCCTGTGTCCTGTGACACACAGCTCCATCAGGCCTTTTTCGAAATTCTAATTTCTATACAATTTCCCTTTTAAATTCACTTCACACTTAGCACAAATTAATTAACTAACCTGCATGCTAGACTGGCAATACATAATACATCTCCCCTCAAAGGGGCCGACCCATAGGCATACATGCTCGACTGAGAAAGTGTGTGCGTGCTCACACTACAGTACATTACTACAGGGTGAGACTACAAATCACAGAGGTGGGGATTCTCCCTGCCTGCGCTGTAACTGACTGAAACGAAGAACATTTTGTTTCTGAACGCAGGCGATGCATATATGCTCCCCTATATGAGTGGGTGGATGCAGCTCGATGTGTGTGTGTGTGTGTGTGTGTGTGTGTGTGTGTGTGTGTGTGTGTGTGTGTGTGTGTGTGTGTGTGTGTGTGTGTGTGTGTGTGTGTGTGTGTGTGTGTGTGTGTGTGTGTGTGTGTGGACTGCGTGGGGCTGGAGTGTGTGTTGAGTGCCCCGCTGTCCTTGGCAGCTTGAGCTCCTTTTTGATTTTGTGCATTCTAAATCAAGATCATACATCACATTTGTCTGTTGACAAACGCAGCTTTGGACATTCCTGCCAAACAGCACAACTGCAGAGTTGAAAGAACAAAGACTCTTCTAAATCTTCCTTTTGACTTTGTTCTCCCTCTCCCGTCTTCCCTTCCCTCTGTCACTCGTCTCTTGTCCTCTGTCTTATTCCCCTCTCAGAGGTCTTCATTTTTTCTTACAATTTACGAACAAGACGTTGGTCTCTCTTCCTCGCTTTCTTTTCTCTTTCTCTCCATCTCTCTCTTCGTCTCTTCTACCCCCCCCTTTCTGAGAAGATTAACACAATCTCTCCTCCGCGTGAGAAAACAAACACAGATAATCCCAGGCGCGCTGTTGGCGTGTGACCGAGGATTAGCCAGACGTTTTTAAGTGAGAGCATATGGAAATAATAACAGCAAACTGACACATGCGTGAGCCGGCTTGTCCCCCAGGTAAGAGGAATGAAAGGCGCACGAATAGCCGGCTTACACAGCTCATAGCACCCCGAAAACATACCTCAAAAGGGAACCTCCTGAATCGGGATACCGCCAGATTCGTATTAATGATGTTGTGGCAGGCCTAGTGGTGCATCTATGATGTTAGATACAGTATACAGGTGTAATGAGGTGTTTTGAAACCAGGGCATTATCCTAGTTTCCTTTTTCAAGGTTCTTTCCTTGCTGCATCAGTGGTTATAAATGCTGCTGTAAACCTCCCTCAATCCAAACACACTTGGGGCCCTATATTACATCATCACCTGTCTGATTTGCATGTAAAGCACCTGCATCCATCAGCTGATGACAGGAGTATCTGTGTCTCCCTTCGTTTTTGTCTAATTGCTCCACATTGTAGCGCTTAATTAGATTTTGATTAGTGGATTGATTTTGGGGAAACCTTAACCAGCAGCCACCAGTTCAGGGGCCACTGTGAATGTTCCCCTTCTGGGCCATTAGGGGGCACTGCTGCAGAGCAGTATCAAGGAGCTGCCATACTGGGGTGAGTGTTACATGCTAATTCTTCAATTACCTGCTACTTACACTGTGGCCTTGTTCACATGCTGTATCAAAACCTATTAGCAGCAATATGTACATTCATTAAGAGCGATATGTAATAAGTAAATAGGTGGAGTGGAGCAGGGCTGACCAGTCCAGGAGCAGAGAGGACGAGAATGTAGATTATAGAATAAAATACAGGAGAGACTTTACAAAAAAGAAGATTGTTAATTGCAAATTAATGAATACACACATTGCTGGTGCGTGTACAAGTGTCTCTTTCTCCCAGATATGTGTGTGTTTGGATGCGTTTGAATGTGAAATGGGGCCGACCTGGGCCTGGACCTGAGTCAGAGCCACAGACAAACAACACACACGGTCTGATATGGCCTCCAGACACGAAACAGAGAGGGAGGACGAGGTGAGGGAGATACGGAGGTGGGGAGGGTGTGTGTGTGTGTGTGTGTGTGTGTGTGTGTGTGTGTGTGTGTATACTTGCATTTTTGCTCGACTTCCTATTTGGTTATTTGTGGAGATCAGACGGAGAAAGAGAGAGAGCGATGGAGAGGGGAACGAAATGCAGAGAGACAGCGGCTGATGATGAGAAGGGGGAGTGGGGTGGAGGCAGAGGAGGGGGAGAGTCGGGGGAGAATAGGGGGAGGGAGAGGAATATTTTTATTGCTGGGGGTCTCTGTGGGACTGACAGTAAATAAGCAGTGATAAGCAGCAGGCAGCTTCAGTCGGCACCCAGACTTGCCGGCTGCTAATGACCCAGCTTCCCCGGCGTGTCCCCGCCTCACCCTCGCCCTTCCACGCCGAGACCACGCTCGCTCCCCCTCCCCCCCTCTGCTCATAGGCACATCTTCTGCCGTCTTCGTCTGTCTAATTCTTTCTGCCCTCTTCTACAGCATTTTGTCATCACATATTCTTTCTCAGTTTTATTTTAACTATCTCCCAAATCCTTCCTCCAGCTCTCTCTAGCTCTCTTCACTCTGTTTCTTCCTAATCTGCTGTTAACCCTCCCGCAGCTCACACCCACCTCCCATCTGACACATCGTTCTCAGGCAAAGACAAGCATCCCTCTCCATCCTTAGACGAGCAACTGGCCTCCTCCTGGCTCTTTTCCCTTATTCCCCACAGTTTAAACACAGGGAGCTGCGAGGTCAAGTGTGCTGTATCGATGCGTGCCTCTGTATATATCTCTGTGGTTTATTGCTGCTTGTGTAGGTGTGTGTATCTCTCTCTGTGTGTGTGTGTGTGTGTGTGTGTGTGTGTGTGTGTGTGTGTGTGTGTGTGTGTGTGTGTGTGTGTGTGTGTGTGTGTGTGTGTGTGTGTGTGTGTGTGTGTGTGTGTGTGTGTGTGTGTGTGTGTGTGTGTGTGTGTGAGGGAATGTGTGTCGTAGATCAGTGGTTAAAGAGATTCAGCCCACAGCAGCGAGATGACCAGCAAGGTCAAGGCCGACTCCGTGGCAACACAAATTGCTCCGCTCGGAAATCCTTCCTTCTGCGGAGACGCACAGATCATCTCATTCCCCTTTTTAGAAATTCTACAGCGTTAAAGCCATCGGAGTCCAAAAAAATGGGCATGGGAGTCATTTTTAAAGCGACCTAAACATATGTGTACACACACACACACACAAAGAAGGGTTATATATATATTTTTTTGGTTTGTTTGATGAAGTAGAAACTGAGGGGGAGCTTAACGCTAATTTTACGCTTTGATTGTTTTAATTCTATTAGAGTTGTCGCCTATCTTACATGTTTCCCATTAGTTGTGCGTGGATTCCCTCAAAGGCTAAATCCCTTTCAACCTATTCCAGTCAGATCTTCCTTAATTCATGTGAAGAGTGTGCTGTATCACACCCACCTTCACCCTCTCAAATCCCGGCACCACTCGGGCTCCAGCTCATGTAAATACTTCCAGCATCCGTAAATATTCACTGTATTTTCCACTGTGCTTGCGAGCTTTCAACATGAATCCACATGTAACCTGTGATTCTCCAGTTTCTTTTGATATTTCATACATAGAAACAATCCTGTTCTCTCTTTCTCTGCCTCTCCCGGCGCCTTTGTAGAAGGATTAAAGCAGCACAACACCACATGAAGGAGGCCATGTTGAAATACTAATTGTATGTTTTGTTTTGCCGTCTCGGAGCGTCCTGGCTGAATCTGCTGGGAGGAAAATTGTGGGTGGGATATGTTTACTATTTGTTTACGTGTAATTTTTCCTGCCCGTTTAGCACATGTTGAATTGATCGATTCTCCTTTAAAACACAGCAGGTCGCCCTCCTTTCTCCAAGCTTTCTCTTCATTCTGTCTTCTTGCTGCCAAGCTCCCTCCCTCTCAAAGTTTTTTCAAAATTTCGTATTACCTCTCTTATTTTTTTTATTATTATTTATTTTTTCCATTTCTGCCTACTTGTCTTTCTGCACGAGTACATATTTCCACCTCTGTGCTTCTTGGTCTCTAGCTGTGCTAATTTCTCTCTAAGGCTGTCACTGATTCCGCAGCTCTTCCTCTCTCTGCATCTCCCTCCCTGTCTCGTTGCACATCTCTCTCTGGTTCTTTCTTACTCTTACTCCCTTGTTATATTGCACTGTCTGCTGTCACTGCCTCACAGGACCTGATTTTAACACTCCTCCCTCAGCGCTTCCATCTTTTTTCTCTTTCTTTATCCACACTCTTTCCCCCTCGTTTCTGGGTCCTCGCCTCCGAGTTATTTCTTCTTGCATCTCTTACCATATTCAGCTCAGTCTGTCTGCCTCTCTGCTTCTTTTCAAAAAGAGATCATGCCGGGCTTGGAAATCCTCCTCTACACACCACCTCCAGGTGCGGATTGTTTCTAACGAATCCGACAAAACCAAGGCTGAGAACTGACGTGGCGATAAATTCACGCTCACTCCCTGCATGTTTGTACACCAGTATGATTTTGATTTTGATTTTATACACTTTATTAATCCCCGAGGGGAAATTTCTTCACTACAGCAGGGGGACAGGTATGCATGTCCACATGGCCTTACAAACTCATACCAAAACACATATGCATGCAGGTGCTCAGCTGCAACAACACACAAAATACAGCTTTGAATAAAAATAGCTATATTGTTTGGCAGTTTGCCAAGTGGCTGTTATTTGACACTATTCCTTGATAACAAGGAAAAGTTGAGTGTACCTGGGCAACAAAATGTAACTTCTTTCTGTCTCAATAATTAAAACAGGAGACAAGTTTTGACTACATTAGGTCTCAGGAACATCCCACTTTCGTGTCCAGCATTTGTCTGCCAACATAGAGGGGCTCCACTTTAGCTTGTGCCAGAGTGGATCAGCCAGGGAAAAGGGATGGTTAGGGACCAATTGACTGACAGTGAAACAACCACTCACAGCACTGTAGACTTTGGAGCGTGCTTCCCTTCGGCTGATCCAATCTAGAACCAACCCTCCACTTTTGAAATTGCTTTTCCATGTCCACGATGAATAGGCCAAAACTTAGTAAATGGCTGGACCATGTATATGAAATACCAGAAGGCTTTATAATTCGAAACAAAGGGTTTTAATTTCAAACAGATAGAGTAAGTCAAACTATTTGGCCAAGCAGTGGGGATTTCATCAATCAGTCATGCAGTATTTGGACGACCAGTAGTGTAACTTTGTCACTCAGTAAGTGACAGTGACATTGACATTTATTGGGCTGTAACCTGGCAGGTTTATAGGATGACTGTTTCCATAGTTATTGAAAGGATAACATCTAGTATTGGAATGAACCAGCCGAAGAGTAGAAGTAGTGTTTTAACTTAAGAATTTGCTTTATTTCTCTTTTTTACACCTTATGAAATTGATTACTTTGACTATACTTGTTGCCATGATGTAACCTTGAAGTCCGGAAATTTTTATTTTTGTACATATTTTATTTTAAGCTATAGATTATTGTTTGATTCTTCAGGAAACTACGGATTAGATAAATTATTGAATTAATTATTTCCTTCAGCCTCAATAAAATGTTAAAGGAAACTCTCATTGCTGGTATTCTATGCCTACATCAGGTATTTTTAATACTCAATTTATGAAGCTGGACTTGATCTATATTTTTCTGTCAGAAAATTCTATGAAAAGACCAAAATAAATAATGTTTGTCCACTTCTGTACCCTGTCTGTGGGACTCAGCCTTAAGGCTAAAGATCTTTAAAAACAAGAAACAGAACTGTTTAATATTGTAACCTGGCAAACTAAAATCCTGAAACAGCTTAGCAAGCCATCAACAGTAATTGCTAGCAACAGTACATCCACGACAAGTCCTCTGACTCAAACAAACATATAGGTCAGTTGTTCCTGCTGTCAAATACAACCCACAGGGATGGTTCCTGAATGAGCTTCCCTGCTTAGGTTTAGGCCTAAAAACCACTTGGTTAGGGTTAAAATTATAACTCTGTTGTGTAAATTCAATTTAGTTTTCTGTGTATAGTGCCAAATCACGTCAATTAAAGCTACTTAACAAAGTAACAAAGAGACCTTACTCAGCAATTTCAACATTAGCAAGCATTCTTTGACAGTGGTGAGGGAAAAAAAAACTCCCTTTTACGAGGAAGAAACCTCCAACAGAGCCGGACTCAGAGGTGGCCGCATGCCGTACCCTGGTTGGGGTGAGGGGAGAGCAGAGAGAGAAAACAACAGCATAGAGTGACAACAAACAATAAACACTGTGCAAGTTGGTGGGAATATTAACCACAGACCACAAACATGCATTCCCATAGCCAGACATACCTGCATTAAAGTTACCGTTATGCAACCTTCGTCATCATGGCGATAGTAAATGCGATGTAGAAAGAACAAAAAAAAAAAACTGCCCTTAATTGGGGTTGGAAATGGGAAGCAAACAGCTATCTCCTATATCCTTCGTTGTCATGGTAACAGTAAACCTGGTTTTAAAAAACTGTCCCAACTCGTTGGTGGCAATTTGGGCAGCGACCAGCGGGCTTCTGCGCCTGGCGGTATGCAACATTCACCGTCATGGCAACAGTAAACCTTTTTTTCTTTTTTTGAAGTCTTGACTCAAGGCTGGAAACAGGAAGCGAACAGCGGTCTCCAAACACCCAAGTCCCCTGTTGTATCACACCATCCACCCAACTCGCCCCATCCCAAGAAGGAAAAACTCACATTATCCAGACATCATCTGAACGGCGTCACTCTGGGACACCAGATTATTATTCTTTATACGACCACGAGCTTTAACGAGATTTTGGTCAACAATAAAGCTCTGCAGCAGAGAAGGAAGGAAGTAGCAGCCTTTGATTACAGCAGTAATACTTGTTAGTGGGATCAGTTCCCTGTTGGAAGTGGTCTATTATCATAATGCACTGCATCACAAGCGCACACACATTTCATGAATATGACACCGCATATTACACAGGCTACACAAAAAGCACACGCTCTCAGTGGCTGACATCCCATAGATCAGAGGAATGGCTGACAACATTAAAGGAGGCGAGTGTGTATTTTTATTGAAGTGTCGGACGCGTCTCTGAAGAGCTCATTTAAAATTAAAGCATCACACCTCAGACAGGCCTCCCACACGGGGCCCT
The DNA here is from genome assembly GCF_029030835.1 of Brachyistius frenatus. Classification (NCBI taxonomy): domain Eukaryota; kingdom Metazoa; phylum Chordata; class Actinopteri; family Embiotocidae; genus Brachyistius; species Brachyistius frenatus. The sequence goes on from NW_027210698.1 coordinate 858,068, forward strand.
CCTCCCCATTATGTGTACATTACATGTGAGAAATTCCACTCAACACACCCACTGCAAACATTTACATTTGGATGTGTCATTCTGATATAATATTTGATTGAGCTGATTTCAGAATACAAATGTTTCATTATGTGTGCTGCAAACATTTACATTTGGATGTGTCATTCTTTGATTGAGTTTTGTACAAATGTTTCATTATGTGTGCTGTAAACGTATGGGAATTTTGATTTTTTTTTTTTTTTTTTTTTTAAAGGAGGCTAGTATAAGTGAATCAAGCAGGAAATTCATTTGTCAGAAACCCATCTGATGGGAGTCAAATGAAAAGAACATGTAGGATGAATACAGAGCAGCTGCTTTTTAGCACCTCACTGAAAAGGCTGCTCTTTTATGAAGCATGAAAAACAGGCTTAGATGGTATCTTTGTGTGTTTCCAGGTAATTCCAGGTTAATGGGCTTAGACAACATGTTGTTAGCTGCGCTTTGACTTACAGACAAAACTCTTCTCTAAAGACCTGCCCACGTTACCCGTGTCATCGCCCCTCCTCCCCCTCATCATCTGTTCCCCGTCTCCTTTGCTGCCCTTTTTCTTTTTACCTCTACAAACTGACTCCCTGTTGTATGTGCTCGCTTACCTCCCTCGTTGTAGCTTTGTTCTCCTCCTCCTCCTCCTCCTCTGCTACCATCTCCCATAACATTCAAACAACCCTTCTTCCAAGTCTCTTTCTACTCCTCCTTCCATCTGTCCACCCTTCTGTCTCCTTCATCCTTCCTTCACCTTGTTGAGCATGATGACCGCCTCCTGGTTCACTCCGGTGATGTTGAACGTGTCACCGGTCTCCCCCTCCAGGATGGTGTAGTCCAGCTTGGCGTTCTCGCCCAGGTCGGCGTCGGTCGCGGAGATGCGGCCTATCTCTGCGCCCGGGATGGCCAGCTCAGAAACGGAGAAGGACCACATGCCTGAGGAGGGGATACGTGACGGCACATATTAGGGAAATTTAATTACTGATGATCCGCTTCATTTGTCAGTTAAACATTTAATTTTGTCTTTTGAACTGTTTTCAAATTGCCGTTTCCCACCTGTGCTCAGCCAATATTTACAACATTTCATTGAGATAAGGCAGCATTTAATTTAACAGAGCTGTGAGGATGAATGAGGCAGATACAGGAGGAGAAAGGCAGCACATGCGTTTAAGCACTCAGCGCTGATATAATGAAAAGTCAGGTAAAATACGGGCTTTAAAAATAACTAAATTAAAAGAGGCTCGGATTAAAATAAACAAAAAAACAAGGACATAAAGGAGAAGGAAAGATTACAGTTAAGAGAATCTGCTCGGTCTCTCGCAAAACATTTGAAGTTGATGAACTGAGCCAACTACTCATCACAAACATGCGCTTTTTAGTCGCCGAGTTGTCCATTCCTACTTCCTGCTAACGAGTATTAATCAAGATAACAGGCTCTTTCATGTGTGCTGCCATCATGTTTAAACATGCTGCAGTACTTTTAGTGCAGGGCCCAATAAAGCAGTACATTATAAGTCCTTTTTGCTGGCTTTGCAGTTTGTATTATGGGAACACAGAGCACATTTCTCCTATGTGATGATACTATGAGCCCATAGTATCATCACATAGGAGAAATACCAGACAACTTGCATTACTAAAAAGCACACACATAGATTAAAAAATCCGATTGCCATTTTATTTCATCCAAACATGTAGCGGCCACCGGCTGCACTGACAAGTGTAAGTGTGGTAGTAGCACAATCAGAAATTGAGTGGGAAAAAAAAGGTTAAGATATCACTATTTGGCTGGCACACACAGAACAGACAGGCTCATTCAAACAGAACTGTTATCTGCTCGGCTAAAGCTAAGGGAATCAGATAGAGTGGTAAACGTGAGAGAAAACAACATCACACAAACACATTGGGGAGACAGAGTATAAGATAGCCAACACTTGAACACGACAGCATCTGGGCCAACACACAGTCAGATGAATTCTGTAAATCTGACAACATCACAGCGAGACACAACGGGAGGTGGTTTCACTTTGTGGATCATGGTTACAGTTCAGACATCAAAGTGACATTGGCAGCCGCAGTTATCAGTCAGGCTGTTTGATTCTTGTCTTTTCAAGTCTGTTGATGATGAATCGGCAATGTATGCTTCCCTTCAAGTAATTACTGACATCGCTGTTCAAAATCACAGGTTTCTCTCTCTTCAACAAGTCATCCAACTTGAAAGACAAAACAGGTTGTCAATGAACATTTTGTGATGTGACACCTCAATTGGGAAGGCAACATTTTGTCAGTGCCTTCCAAGACACATATGGAAAAAAGTGTTTTTTCCTGTTTTCTTTAAACTGACACGTCTATTTGTACGTTTTGGTTGCTTCAGCAACTAGAACAAGGCCACGGCCAAGTAGCAACCCACCATAAGTTTACCCATTGATTTGTGAACTGGCACTTTGGGGTAAAACGATTATTTTCTGTTAGACAACCACTTTTTAGAATACTTTGTGCAGAGTGAAATACAGTCGTTGAGAGTTGGAGCATGTTGATCACTATAATAATGCTTACCATAACAAATATTTTAAGTTTGAAAATTGGCAAAGATGTCCAAATTGTGATTTACAACACTTGGTTCCTATAGCTGCCGTCTTTGAGTACTTTCCTTCCACTGCACTAGTTATACAAAAAGACAAAGCACAAACATGCTGAGTGCAACAGCAAATATGTTTGAGATCAACATAATTCTGCCCTTATTTATTAACAAAATGAGGTCACATTTTCTCAAAATGTTGCAACTAAGGGTATCTACAACATGTTCACTAACAGCATAATCCCTACATTCACTCTTGTAATGCTTTATAATGGTTTTACAGTTGTATTTAGGCCCCCAGAGCCTAAGCGTAGTGGTTATGATTAATATTTTTCATAACATGATATCAAATTGAAATATGAAAAGATTGTGAGAGAAGTGGCTTATCGTGGGGAACCTATTGTACAAATAATCATCGCTCGAACCTGAAGCTCCCCTCGGCTTTGGAGATTTTAGCTTATTGTTTAGTCGTCCCGCCCACAGCTTCATTCTTGTGGTTCCCTCTCACTCCTCACAAAGCGTCATTTTTCAGCAGCAGCGGGCAGTTGTTTGCAATGAAAAGGTGAAAAAAAAAAAAAAAAAAAAACACTGTAAACTACCTGCTCAGCACCAAGCAGCAGACAGACACAGTTAGAAACTAGCTGGCAAGCATAGTGTAGCCTGTAGCAGCTTGAGAGAGAGATATTTCCCTCAGGAGCTGGCAAAGAGTAGTAATAACAGCAACATTTGACTTACATTGAACAAGTAACCGGAAACTTAATTTCAACATTTTTGATATGGACGTTTACAGGATGTTTTAAATTATGACAACTTCAAAGGTCAATGCTGTGTTTACAACTTGTTTTGTTGCCCCAGATGGAGAAAAAAATATGTTACTGGAGTATTCTAGTATTTTTCCTATTATTTTGGGTCCAAGTGACAATAATATTTATAATAACCCAACAATTTGTGAAACCAGTCCAATATTGAGTGAGAGCACTTCAGCTGGCAGACCCAAAACGGGCTGTAGTGTAATACTTTAAGGCAATTGTGCCCAGTCAATGTACATCCTCGAAAAGTTTTTGTTTTTGTCACTGGCAGGCTCAGATTCCTAAAATAATTGTCTGACAATTTGAAACAGAATAATTTGAATGTATTTTGTAATCTGAATAACCCTCCAATAAGATAAGCTTTGGGCCAAATTTAGAATGAGTCTGGTACCTGTTACATCAACAACTTAACCAACAACATCAGTGGTCTGGTGGTTTGCTTGAACAAAGTGGCCTGGGATGGATTATAGTTTCAGTCTTCCCCTGCATGATGTTTGGGCGTCGACACATTTCGATGTATTTGCTGCACTGCAAGAATAGACTACTGGGCCCTGGCTTGCTATCATATAAAACTAGTTCATGTGACATGACAAAACGTCGGAAAGTCGTGATCGAACCACCTCTTCAGTAAATATATTCTGCTGCTGACAGCATACGCCGAAGCCCACATGGCTGCAGGGGTCTGCCCACTAAAAAAGGAGAATGTGTGCCAATGAATCAACGCTAAATGCCAGTTTATGTGGTGTGACTACCGTGCCTACCATCTGGGACTGACACAGCACCAGAAGGCTGCAGCAGAGACAACCCGAACATAAAGAGGCCTGTTGCTAATGAGACAGCAAATTAGGAAAGTTATTTACAAGTCAGAGACTGCGCTTTCTATTGATCTGGGCCATTGTACGGTAAAGCGGGGCACAACGCTCCCTGTCACAGGCGTTCATACTCATACATGGTGAAGTCCTCCAGCCTCACTCACTTATCACACACGGGGAGCGCCCACGAGAACAGTGACAAAGGGGGTGTGATGCTGCTAAAGTAGGCTATACCTAGTCATTATCAGCTTTCTGCTCACACAGGAGAGCAGCTGGCAACACAAGTCATACATCATTTCAACGTGTGATGGACTGGGAGGCAAAGAAAAGGAGGGAGATCCAGCAGGGGAGAGGCGGAGAGAAGACGGTGAGAAAAGGTGAGTGGCAGGCAGAGAATCCCAGCTCATTGTGCACATAAAGATCCTCAAAAATCAGCACAGGTCCCTGATAAAAATCACACATCGGATCAAAATAGAGAGCGGCTGTGGCTTGTCCTCTGCCTTTGTTCGAGCAGGTAAAGCCATTAGAGCGGGCTGTGGGGGAACAGCATGGGCACGCCGCTTCAATGCATCATGTCTCACTAATATAGGTGCTCCCCGCTGAGATGGCCATAATTGTGCCAGGGAGAGAAGATCGAAAGCCCGCCTGAGCTGTATCTGGGCACTTCTTCGCAGAAAAGAAGACACTCTCTTTATGTGTCTTTCTCACCTAGTCGCTATCAGGCTGTTCTGAATCCCCACCACTGCTGTCAAACCGGAGTTCACTAAGAGATGCTACAATTGACAGGAGACTGCCAGCTTATTGTCGGTGATTGGGTGAATCGGGGCCACGCTGGCAAAGGGGGATTAGTTGGAAGTGAGGCAAAATGACAGGTGGTGAGTGTTAATTAGGGAGGCTAGGGTTTAATACAGGTTTAAAAGTGCAGAAAAAGAGCTTGAATTGACAAACGGGTAGATGGCGGGGGAGATGGGGGGATGTGCTGAAAGAAGAGGGGGGTCACTGTAAAAAGGATAGATAAATGTGAAATGAAAGATGCAACATGAGAGGGACAGAGAGGGTGAGAAACCAGCGGGGAACCACTTTTTGAAGACAAGTGTGGACCGGGCCTGTGCTGTAAAAGCCCTCGGAGGAGAGGAGAGGAGAGGAGAGGAGGGGAGAGAGAGGAGAGGTGGGGAGAGGAGGGGAGGGGAGGGGAGGGAAGAGGAGAGGAGAGGAGAGGAGAGGAGAGGAGAGGAGAGAGAGGAGAGGAGAGGAGAGGAGAGGAGAGGAGAGGAGAGGAGAGGAGAGGGAGGGGGGGGGAGGGGAGGGAAGAGGAGAGGAGAGGAGAGAGAGAGAGGAGAGGAGAGGAGAGGAGAGGAGAGGAGAGGAGAGGAGAGGAGAGGGGAGAGGGGAGGGGAGAGGAGAGGAGAGGAGAGGAGAGGAGAGGGAGGAGAGGAGAGGAGAGGAGAGGAGAGGAGAGGAGAGGAGAGGAGAGGAGAGGAGAGGAGAGGAGAGGAGAGGGAGGGAGGAGGGGAGGGAAGAGGAGAGGAAAGGAAAGGAGAGGAGAGGAGAGGAGAGGAGAGGAGAGGAGAGGAGAGGAGAGGAGAGGAGAGGAGAGGAGAGGAGAGGAGAGGAGAGGAGAGGAGAGGAGAGGAGAGGAGAGGAGGACGGAGGGGGGATTGAGTGGGAATAAAAAATAAGAGGCCGTGACTCCGACACATCTTATCTGAAGCAGAGGAGACGTGGTTCTTGTGATGGTGGCGGTGGAAGGTGTCGAGTTAGGGGAGTCATTAAAAAAATGTCTAGCTAGGCTAAAGCAGACACACTGGTTTTGAAAATAGCCTGCATAAAATCTGCATCCTTTTAGAAGGAGTCCATCCCACAGGCACTTATGCCCAAGAGGGGCTTAAGGGAAAAGGCCAGAGAGAGACAGAGGGGAGAATCAAGGCGGGTGGAGTGTGATTTAAGCACCATCACGAGAGGAGAAAGGGGCGGGGGCGGGGGGGGGGGGGGTGAAAACAAAGCTGCGTTTGCTGCATTTTTTTATTCCTGCCCGGCCACTACGGGGTTAAATTAAACTGAACGCAGCGAGAGAGAAAGTGAAAGTGATGCCTCCTTTCTTGGTGCTAATGGGGTTAATAATGATATAAAGTAGATCTCTTTCTTTGCGGGCTCTGGGGCAAGCGGCGTAAAATGCCGCGTGTTGCTGTTTAACTTGTGCAGAGAGGCAGGCCATTAGCCACAACCGAGCTCTGTTCTAATGCCATGTGGAGTAGGAGGGAAAAGCTGGGTGTACCTGAGTGTGTGTGTGTGTGTGTGTGTGTGTGTGTGTGTGTGTGTGTGTGTGTGTGTGTGTGTGTGTGTGTGTGTGTGTGTGTGTGTGTGTGTGTGTGTGTGTGTGTGTGTGTGTGTGTGTCTGTGTGTGCGTCTCCATTAATCCATTAGTATGTGGATGTCTGTATTTGCAGGCTGGCGTTGGTGAGCCCAGGTGCTCGAAGTGCAAACAGTTCTCAACAATATCGACTGCAGCTCTTCACGTCGATCCTGAATCAACGCCGGTTTCTTTCAGACAAGGATAAAATGAAGCACACATGTATTAATAACTTCTGTATCCTGTAATGGAGTTTTCTGCTGCAACTTCTTTAAAGTATTCTCAGAAGTCATGTACTGTATGTTCATCTCGCTTTCATTCTAGCTGCAAGGTTGGAACCAGGATGGCAGCACCAGCATACCCGGGACACCGAGGGGCTAAAAGGCTTTACATTGGCCGAATCGGGAGCCACTCTGACAAAATGATAACCTGACCAAGTGGCTGGCTGGCTGAATGACTGACTGCTATGACTAAGAGAAGGGAAAGTGGAGTTTGCAGCTGCCTCAAACCAGTTGGACCCGCTGCCGCCTGTTCGCCTCCACCTGCAAGAAATAGTGAAAAACGAGAGAGACGGGAAAATGTGCAGCGATAGCTGAAGGGAAAGAGAAAAAAAAATTCAGAGAAATACGACACGGGACTGAAAGCGAATGAAGGAGGTGCTGTGAGTGAGAAGGAGAGGGAGAGAGGGAGAGAGAGAGAGAGAGAGAGAGAGAGAGAGAGAAGGAGAGAAATGTGACTGAGAGCAATGTTTCCAGCAGTGATTTTACTGTCTATTGAAGCAGAAAGCACTGAACTTTAGATGAAATATTAATACAGAGCAAGAGAAACAGAGGGATAAAGAAAATAAAAGGATAAAAAGCGTTCTGGTATTAACCACCTCCATTTTAATTAGTTTCTCCTTTCATTTCATTTTCTCCATCTCTTATTTGAGCTCTGAAGATGTAAAACTTAATTAGGAAATAACAATTATTGGAAATTATTGCCTATTACCTAATTGTTTAGGTTATCGCTGTGATCATTATTACTCTCTGCAACTACAACCGAGCATTAGAGCTCGATGAAATTAGTCAAATGGTTTAAAGAAACCTTTTTTGTTGGGTTTTTTTTCGCCGGTGCAGAGCAGTCAAATCCACAGGTCGGGTTTAATTAACACAAGGTGCTGTACCGGCCCGGAGGCAGGATGGAAGACTGGACATGGATTTGATGAAGAATGCCTCCTCTCGAGACAAAAGGAATCAATTTGTGAGTTGAAGAAGACCTGACCTAGAAGAAGAATTTAACAACCCCTAAATTTAATATTGTGCACGCTTGTTTGTGCAAAGTGATTTATTGTGATTACATGCTTTACGTAATCCCAGTGAGTCTGGGAAAAACAATCAGGGCTCGTTTTTTTTTATCAAGTATCTGAGAATCACGCCTTGAAATGGCACAAAAAAATACTGAAAACATTCCTCACACCTCACAGTTGAGTTATTTATAAAGCCTTTTTTTTTTTTTTTTTTTTTTTTTACTGACTTTCGGCAAGAACTAGGACTACTCCATTTTATGACACTCCTGCAAAGTAAAAATTATGATTATGAGGTTTTTCCTGACCGTCACTGAAGTAGAAAAATATAAAATGTGGAAAACAGCAACAATATTATGTGGAGGCTTTACATGTAGAGGCAGGTAATTTAGGTATGGTTATTGATGTTTTATATAGCCTTCACTGGACGAGAGGCAGGTCGAGGACAGGTCGTTCGTCTGTCACAGGCAGGCTAACATTCACTCGCTCATATTCGCACCTTAAACAGTAAAACGAAAGCATATGAAATTTAAAGTAGTGGTTTGACCTAGCTGCATGACCTACAGTATCTTTATAGTTTTACAAGGCAGAGCCAGATCTGGTCTCTAATGTGAGCACTAAGTGATCCTTTTATTGTATGTGTCATAACATATAGGGCTGGGGTTTGTTCAAAGACTTAAAAAATGATTTCTATACCAATTTTATTAAATATATATTTAGTATATACATAACACATTCCAGTACAAATCTCTAGATTTATGCAGTTTAGAGGAGAGTCTAACCTGGGTTATAACTTAGTTGTATCCAAGTCATGGCTAGACCCTGAAATTTACCAATGTTATCCAAACGCCATATATGGAAGCTATCGCTTGACACTTCAATTTACCATTGTTGACGCCTCAAATGGATGCTATCGCTAGATGCTACATTATAACTCATAGTCCCTGAGTGCCTCATTTACAACCCAGCGCTAGACGCCTCAAGTTGCCGATGCTCATCACATTCTGTTATTAGACGCTAGCTAACCGGCTGTGCTCTGTGCTGCAGAGTTTGGTTCAGTGCTAAAAACATTTTTTTTCCAAAGAATTCATCTTGATCATGCTCAATAAATCATGAGATCATGAATGAATGACTTTGAACTCGTGTTACTTCCTGATGATTTCATGAGGTATTAATGCATGAAGTAATGCTAAAGTAATGCAGGAATTTATGCATGAATCATGCATAAAGTGTTACCCTTAGTTCTGCAACACAGGGTTGGGAACTTTATTGTAGCAACATAGACATATCTCTTAAAATATAGAATAAACAAAGCCATGATTTGCAGCTCGTTTTTCCACAACATCAGATTGAGTAACTGGAAAACAAGGCACTGTCGTCTGAGGACCTGTACAGACAATCGAGGACTTTTTCCGATGAAACTTTTGGCTGCGACAGACCCATCGTGATGCCCAGCATCGTGTTAGCATGATGTTAGCAGTTGCCACGGAGTTGCGAGGTCTGCACGTTTTTGCGAAGGGAGCATGTTCTTTGTTTTGCAACCTTGCACAAGTTCTGAAAAATGAATTGGTATTTTCCACGGCGGGGTTTCTTTATGATCTCATTGTCATTACCAAATATCTCTCCGCCCATCGAATGTGTGGGCGTATTTCTGCCTAGACACCATCAGCTCATGAGATCAGCACAGACAGCAGAGGTTAAGAGAGGTGATGGAAAACATCCATAACAATTTTTTTTTTTTTTTTAAATAACCAAGACGTGACGAGCCGAGGTGCACGATATCAGAGGAGGAAGAGAAGTTTGGTTGATGTTCAGAAAAATGAGGTCAAACCAGTGTTTTTATTGCAATTATTATCATTTAACCCACATTAGAATAACTGCTGATAATGGTGCCAGATGTTCACATTATGACAATAAATGTACAGTTTGTGAGGTGAATACATTTATTTGCATTAACATAGATAAAGATATTTGAGTATTTATGTGTAATAGATGACTTTTGGAGGCTGACACTCTCCTCTCTGATTTTTTTTGCGTGTTTTATGCAAAGCAGTTCACTCTGCATTCACACGCCGTAGAAAAACGAGCCTGGTGAGAATTGAACCCATAATTGCAAGTGCAGCAGTTACAACGCGCTAAACCACGCGGGAGCCTTGGTACACTTCTGCAGAAACAATGACTGTGCAGGTGCACCGCTTTCAAATGGGGAGTGAAAAACACTACTCGCAGAGAAAAATATAGTCGGACAATTTCATTTGAAACCCAAAGCGAGCACCTTTCCACGGTGAATAATGTGGGAGCCGTGATGAAAATGTGCGTTCTCCTCCGAGCGACTACATGGGGTTATGTTCAGGACATGCCTCCCGTCCTCCTCCAACCTCGACTCTTGTTTTTCCCACCTCTGCCCTTCCTTCCTTTTGCACTTCTCCTTCAAATCCATGAAAGTTTGGTTTACACACATCAAACCACGAGCAGTTCCTGTCTGTCTGGAGCTCATTTAAACAAGTGGAAGCTACAGATTCCAACAAGACCCTGCAGGGTCCGTCTGGGCGTCACGTCTGCATCCTCCGAAGGAAACTTTGTACCTGCTCTGCTCGCACAATGATCATCTGTTTACCCAAAGTGCCAGGGTGTGTTTATGATTTATAAGAATGCCGTAAAGTGTCGGTGGAGAACTGAGTTTGGCCTTGCTGCCTTTATGTATAAGGGATGAGAGCGCAGGGCTGAGGCGATTCATTTTGCACCCCTGCGGCAGAGTAGTTTACCCACCGCCGTTTTCCTGACAGAGACCATATAGTGGATAGAGCCACTTAGCATATCTCAGGGGGGGGGGATGACATGCTGGCCCACCTCCAGCTGTGTTTTGAGGAGCCCTGGGAGAACAGGGTCAGGAGTGCAGAGAGGGGCAGCAGGGGATGCCAAAGACCTCGGGGAGCGTGTTCAGTTGGCTGCTCGGGGATTTTCAGAGGGTTAGATGGGGATTGTGCATGTACAGCCGAGCGGACATCGCCATAGTTCCCCAGTAGCCGGGGATAAGGGACTTTAAGAGACTCCCAAACAGTGCTCTTGTCTATCCATGTCTTTTTCAAGAACCCATCTTGTTGGGGTTTGGATTTGCTTGTGTATACCACGAAAGGCAGCCTAACTGAAAGAAAAAAGAAACCAAAAAAAGCCAAAAACCACATCCAAACACACTGATGGGAGACAGCTCGCGATGGCTCGCCACACCCTGTTGAGGATGTGCCGCTCACAGTCCAGCGACTCCATTCATCAAACTCGACAGATAGAAAGAGAGCGGCAGAGAGGAAAGGAAGGAAGACGAAGTAAACAGAGGCTGAGAGGTGAAAGGTAACGTTGCAAGACAACAGGAGAGGGATTGAGTGCTCGGGGACAACAGCAGGTAAAGGTAGGTAAGCAGAATACAGACAGGAAGCAGCGATGGATGGAAAGAGAGGAGAGAGGGAGAGGTTTCGACACTGCTGGAAAGGCTCCCATTAACATGGAAATGACTTCCTCTTCTCCTGGCTCTCCATGGCTCACTGATGGCTCGGCAAAAAGAGAATGGCTTTAGCTCCTATTATTCTGCGTGAGGGGGCACTCTGCCAGGTCAGATGAAAAAGTGACGCAAAAAAATAAAAATAAATTGTCAGGACAGCCTCTTTGCACCCTGTCTCACTGCGTTTCTTGTGTGTTCGCTACAAGCAGAGGGTCTGGGCATCGCTGGAGAAAGTGTGATGGATTCACCTAATTTCCACAAAAGCCAAATCTGATACACGGGGGAAGAAACGGGGAGAGATATGGCCCTGTTGGGGGGGGTTAATGAAGTTTTAAATTTCACAGTTTTTTCCTCTGTGATGGCAAGAAAAGTTGTGAGTATGGAGATTCTCCGAGTGTGGAGAATTTAAGACCCTTTCCGGCTTCCGTAAGGCTGGATTGCCTGCATGTAGGTCTTGTGGAAACCTCGTGTTGTATGGGGCGATTACCGCCCGATGAATCTCCGCTCACAGGATCTTTTGGCTGCACAGGATTGTGGCAGAAAAGCTCGTCAGTCGAAGCTCTGCCTGCGGATTCCTCACTCGGAGTTGCCAATTCGACATGTCAGAGCAGCTGTGCGTGTGTGCTGCACGTAAAGAAGAACAAGAGAGTGCAAGAAGATGGAAGAGAACAAAAAGCAGCTACCCAGCAGGCAGACTGACCCTGCTACTTTAACACTGCTGGTCACGAGACACATACACACAATGGAGCTAGTGGGCTGCGGCAGCATTCATACCCACGTAGGATGAAAGCCTGAAGGAATCTATCCGAGCAGAGCTCTGTACTGTGCCAGCGTCATCTCCTGGGCCCCGCAATGGCAGGCCTAATTGTACGCTGTGATAAAAGGTGGAGCCATTTCAGGAAAGTATTTGCCTCAGCGCGATCTCGCCGCCCTGGAGCCGGCTGCATGTACACATTTTTACATATGTACTGCATGTGAATTCTCCAGGGGTGTCTTTATATAATCAGCCAAAGCTGTCAATAATACATCACACGCCAGTCCCAAACTGGACCCTGTACAGATGCAGAAACAGACAGACACATCTGTGTGCAGCTGAACACATCAGTGAAAATCTGCTGGATTTCCATTTCCCAGCATCCCATCAGCTCTGTGTGAGATGAAGTGATTTTTAGTTAGCCTGATTATCACTGTCGCTTCAAAACCATTAGCTTTCCTCCTTCTCCTCTCCCCCCCCAACCTCCATCCAGACTTCTCCCTCCTCCCTCCTTCACGCTTTGCTGAACTTGCCCCCAGGACTTGCTTTCATGCATTCTAAAAAGAGTGCCGGCTTCATGTCTTTATCGCACCGCTCCAAACAATGGCAGACGTCAGGCGCGTGTGGGTGGCGATCATTGGACGGGACGGCGGGGACGTGGGCGGCCGCGCTGGACCAGATTGGTCCGTGTGCGTGTCCCTTTAACTGCGATGAACCCATTACTAGTCCACAAATGCACATTAGTCATGGCATTTAACTAAATTAATTATCGATGCCCTATTGAAGGGGACACAAGCTATTTTCGATATGCATTAGATTGTACTGAATGTGATTGGGCTGCTAAAGAGGACATGATGTCGGCTGATGCGAGCAGTGGTGGCTCTCTATTGTCACTGTTATAGAAAGCACAAAACGGCAACCTACGCTCCTTTCTGTTCTACTTATAATATTTCCAGCACTAATATTGTATAAAGCCTAATTAAAGAAGAGTATTTGCAGAGACTTTGATGGCCAATATTGACCCCAGGCAGGAATTTACTGCTTGGCAGGGAGCACAAATGTTCATTATGAATAGTTCCAGTAGTTTATGGTGGGTCTGTGAAAGTGAACGCTTTGACAAGTGGGATTTCTCAGCACAGACACTTTCTGCCACACTGACTAAAACTGATTGTGCGCTAAGGGTGTTTTAAAGCAGGAACAGATGGGAGAGCGTGTGATAAGGGACACGGGGGTACCGGGTGTGTGAAGAATGCACACTGAGTGAGTGGGAGTCAGGAATGTGTGTTTCTGTGTGTTTCTGTGTGTTTCTGTGTGTGTGTGTGTGTGTGTGTGTGTGTGTGTGTGTGTGTGTGTGTGTGTGTGTGTGTGTGTGTGTGTGTGTGTGTGTGTGTGTGTGTGTGTGTGTGTGTGTGTGTGTGTGTGTGTGTGTGTGTGTGTGTGTGTGTGCGTGCGTGTTTCTGTATGTGTGTCTCTGGGCCTGACAGGAGATGACAAAGTCTGCCACCTCTGACTGACCACACAGGTGTGCACGAATGTGTGTGTATGTGTGTGAGGCCAAAAATATTGAGGTAGATCTCAATGGATGCAGAAGGAAGCTTGGGCTGCAGGTAAAGAACATACACAAGGTTAAGACATTGTGCCAACCTGTGAGTATACTTTAAGCCCACCCACTCATCCTTCTTTGTTGTCTGTACACCTCCTCACTCTCTTCTTTTTTTTTTTTTGTCCTATTCCCACTAAGGGACATAATACCCTCTTCATCTCTTCCGATTCTCTCCACTTCATTCCCTCCCCCGCTTCCTTTCTTGTACGTTCATCTCCTTGTTTCCTCGCTCTCTCAACTCAACTCTGAGCCATCTCTCACCCACTCCCTCTTTGCCTCTTCCTTTTGTCTCACCCCCTCTGACAACTTTATCGCACCTTGCTTTGCTCCATCTTTCTCTTTTGCTCTTTCAGGGGAAAAAGAACTCACTGGAGCACACAAAGATGTGGCACACACCTCCTTCCTGGTTCTCTCCTTCTGTCTCCTCCCATTCAGCCTCTCTCTGTTACAGCCTCGCTCTCCAGGGAAATGAATTAGTAATATTTATGATGAAGCCCTCTCTGAACTACTCCCTCTATCGCGCCCCTTCTCTCCCTCTCATCTCCCCAGCGCATAAAATGACACTGATCGTATCGGTGCTACCTATGTAGTCATCTGTCAGCCCATCTATCTTTCCATCCATCAAACTGCTGGGAGAGTGATGGCTCCCTCAATATTTTTATGTGGCACCATTGGCAAGCCAAGGTTGTTTGGAATCCACATAAAAAAGCAGAAAGCGGCACCTGTGTGTCCGTCTGTGGACTTGTCCCCGAGCAGAGTTGTAGCTTTTCAAACACTTCTCACAGGCAGAGCAGAGGAGCCAAAAGTTTTCAGAGTCTCTGGACGCATCTGGAAACTTATTTGTGTGTTGTGTGTGTGTGTGTGTGTGTGTGTGTGTGTGTGTGTGTGTGTGTGTGTGTGTGTGTGTGTGTGTGTGTGTGTGTGTGTGTGTGTGTGTGGGGAGAACCATCGAACCGTCACAAGGCACTGACTCAATGCTTCGCCTTTTGACAGATTGATCTGAGGAGGTAGAGTTGGTGTCCAGATCTGTAGGATTGGACCAGATCACTCATTAAATGTTGGCATTTCACCGATACATAGTGACATTTCACTATACTGATATTTCCAACAAAAGAATGTGGTTGTGTATCCTTTCTGAAAAGTTTGAATATACTGTATATTCAAATGGTTTTGTGGGTTTTTCAGGGGAGACTGGCAACAACCAACAGGAACAATAAATGAAATAAAAGACAAGGTCATACAAATAATGAATACATGAAGCAGAAACAAAACAGACAGACCTGATAAAATGACAGCGATTCAACAGGTAATCAATTACTGGCCGGATTTGAATTATAGAGGCTTTTGGAGGACCCCTGTTAGTGCACCACTACTAATATGTCACATTGACGCGCACTAGGACGTGTGCGGCAGTTTAGTCAATTTTAAGGTTACTGTGAAAAACTTTCTCTCTTTTGTCTCTTCACTTTCCCTCTCATGTCCTTATTTCCTCCAAAGGGTAGAAAATTGGAACCAAAAGTTTTATTTACAACTACTAAAAGTAAGCAGGCAGTCGAACTAAGTGACATCTGTCTCTCTGTCTGTTTCAGAGAAGAGAAATTCAAGTGTCAAAGTGAACTTGGGATTTGATTTGAGTGATTTCAGTGCAGCACAGATGGCCACAGCAGGAACAGACACAGTGTTGTGGATATTAGTGGAGACAAACTGCTATTTAATGAGTGAATTCATACACAACTGTGACAAAGGTTATTATCATTTCAAGAACTTTATTGTACCAAATATTTAAATCTGTACCCTATGACTAAAAAAACTGGACAATGTTTTAGAGTTCCCCCTAAATGTATCAAAGTAGGCTTCCCTTGGCTCTCCGTCATTCAAACAATGGTTAAAGGTTGTATTTCGTGCAGTGTAGAAGCAGTGTTTCCCCTACCATTGTCTTGGGAAAAGAAACAAAACAAAATACGGACGTACTGATAGAACTGCGGTTACGCCCAGTAACTAATATTTCTTAGTTCCTGTGCACCCGTCTCATTTCAGCTCAGTATGAGAGTTGTGCATTTATTTTTGTGCACCCCCCCGACACACCGAGTGGTGTAAATGAGCTTTCCCTACTTCAAATGACCCATTACCTCATCAACCCAGCAGCAGCTACGCAGATTTCCAGTTATCTAGAATGAGACGGCTTGCTAAGAGCAACGACAAGACAACAGCTCAGGGCTGAGCTTGAGACAAATTAAGATCTCTGAGAAACACCAGAAACCTGCCCGACATGGCTCTGGATCTACGGCCTTGTTGCACGTGCGAGAAAATTTGTTTGGGTGAGTCTAAAATGAAAAAGTAAGGGGTTTGATGGGTCTTTGTTGCACCGTTTACAGGTTGGGTCAAATTCTGGATAGAGTTTGGGTAAACCATGTCCTGGCCAGCCTGTGAAATATTTTAAATTGGGTCAAACTGTGTCTGATTCAAATGGAGATCATTGGAATGGATGACACCATCTGACACCTTCTCACTACAGTCATCCTCTTATTTTGACCACAGACAGCAAAGCATCCTAAATCTAAAATAGAGTTTCAGCTCAAGACAGCCTTTTAAGAAGGTTTTAATACAGCGGCTTCAGGCTGAAGCCAAAGTGTGGTACATGTTTATTGTCTTTCTGCTTTTGGATCCCTGGGTGTGAAAAGACGAGATTCTTCTTTTAATCTATAGAACTGTAATCATGTCTTTAGGAATTTACTGTTCCCATTTAACAGCTGGATCACTGCATGGAGCATGGAGTGTCGCTTTATGTTAGAACATAATTACAGCCGCTGGGATCAATAGGGACTACAACAGACTCTCTTATCATGATCTCACACTTCTAAACTGGGAGGTATAAAGAGAATAAACTAAAGGAATGTGGAAAAAAGTACTTAAGCTTTGTGAGCAGCCTGAGGACTTTGAGGACTGTATTTCATTAACTAAACTGCAATGAGCTTCAAGAAATCTGTCCGTACTGTATTTGAGGATGTTGTAAGATTAGAAAGTTTGGAGAGGAGGGGACTAATACCAGTGTAAAATTCAAGTCGCAGAAGTTTGTCAAAACTTCTCCATCTCATGGTCCACTTACTTGCTTTCATTGTAGCTTTTAACAATATGATATTGTTTCCATCAGTTCTCGTGGTCAACTGAGTTAACTCTATCCCCAGATAAAGATGGTGTAATGAGTGGTTGAAAGCTCAGGAGAAGTTCAGATTGTGGATTGTTTTCTCAGACTGGTTTTCGCAATGTCAAGGAAGGCTTTTCTGATTAAATTCAAACCAACATAAAAAGTTAGAATATACTATAGAATATTTGTGTTAAAAAAGCAAAAAAAAAAAGCACAGGGACCCTTGGAATATCTTGTACTTTTACTCGGCTGTTCATTAATCAACATTAAAATATCCAGTTATTCAAAGACGCCAGTGAGAGGAGATCAAAGTATATGATGCTGTGACTGATTTTTCAGGTTTGACAGGTGTGTATTGTACCAGAGCACATATTTCTAATTTTGTGTAACCTCTGTGGAGGCAAATTTATACACAATAGTCAATAATGTGTATTTCCATTGCTCCAATTTAATTAAGTCAACAATATATTTCCTGCTTTTTTCACTGGTTGTTCTGGATCACTCACCTACAGTGTGTTTGCTTGATTTTAATCACAACACCTCCCTGCAAATGTTTCAGAATAAAAGCCTTGTTGAGAGATTAATAGTTTCTATCTTTTGAAACGCCTAAAGGCTTTTAATTTTAAACATTACAGGAACTGTTGCGATTGTCTTAATAGTGTAATGCAGTGACTTTAACAGGGCAAACAATAGCAAATCATAACGATGCTTTGAGTTGATGTCGTGAATCAATCAATCCACCGTAAATTTCAATAAGACAACATCCTTTGTTTTTCTTGTCTCTCTTGCATGACATTTGGAACCATTCATCTCTGAAGCTAGACATGAGTGGATCCTCAAGAGAACTTTCCCACTTGGAGAAAAAAAATGGAGGAGCATCATTACGGGTGAGCTGCGGCAACGCTACACCGATCATTACCAGACAACACGGACCAATTATGTCTTATGTACAGTATAATGTTTCTTGTTATCCCAAATGGGCTAAAATGATTGGCTGAAAAAAACAAACTCCCTGATCTTACCCTAGTTATTAATATGTGTTCATCAGCTTGTGATTATTAGAAGCAAATTAACTGAGGTCCTGGGAGAATAAACCTGACACTGATGCCCGTCTTCATAATATGGCATTATTTTCTAACAAACTGCAGCATTGGGAATCTTCTCATGCAACAGGAAGAACTGGGTCATGTTTATTTTTATTGTTTTCGATGTCAAAGGCACATTTTTTTTTGTTTTTTTTGTTTGCTCTGTCGTATGTGTCATTTCCTCAGGTGTTACAGTGAAAAATGCTAAAACCTCAAGGCAATATTTATCTTATATTTCCTGTACCATATAGAAGAGGTGAAATTAAGGTAGAAAAGAGGAATGCTGTGTAAAATTGGATGCCATGTTTGATGTAGTTGATATAAAATTTAATGGAAACCTATTCTGTTGTACAATAGAAAATCCAATAAAAAAAGACCTTAAGAGACTCAAAATAAGACTGAATACTATTTCACTTTTTAATAATAATATCAGTATTCTCTGAGCATCTTAGTACTCCAGGCATGTTATTCTCTTAAATAACCTACTTTTCTGAGTGGCTAGAACAAAAAAAATAAAAATAAAAAGGTTGGTCTTTGTAATAAATTAACTCGTCAACTCATCCCAGAGAATTCAGCTATGGCATACACAGCCATAAATTATCAAGCCATTGTAAACATGAAAATACACATCTAAATAGACCCTTGTTTCTACATGGAAACAAGGGTCTGAAATTTCAAATCATCCCAACAACAACAACACTATGGCCCGACTACAAAGTTAGTACGAAGCCGCGGCAGTCCTATCATCTTAATTTCCCTATGGATTACCACGAGGAGTAGAGACTCATCCGCTGTACCTCTCCTGAAGCTTCGGAAGAGTAAAGCTGACAATTTGAGGTGTGATTTGATACCCAACACCCTTGTTTACTCTCAGACAATTAGTCATCCATGTATTCCACACTGCACTACCATAATTAACAGCTTAATCAGGCAATGAGCTAATGTGCGATGGCAACAGAAACATCTCTTTAACACAGTTTCTTTTTACTTCTTTCTTGCGTGTTAACAACACATTTAGCGCAGGAGTGTTGAAATAAAAGGTTTATTGGCTCACATTCTGACAAGTTGTGATGAAAAACAGGCCCCATGAGAAAAATATAGTCCTGTGAGTATTCATGTTTAAACAGGAGGAAACTATCACACATGCAATGATATTTTTGGGATAAAGACTTCAAATAATGAATTATTTTCAGCCAAGTACTAAAAATGATGACTTTGTTGACTGTGTCTAAGCAATTGCGACCTTAAAATGTTCAAGAAGAACCTGTACCTTTTCAAAAGTGCATTTGATATGGATGAAACGAAAATTAAAGTTTTTTCTTGCACCGACGAACACGGAGTTAAAACATCAAAAAACGTGTTGCTGTCCAAATACATTTGGAGCGTCGTGTTTGCCATTTGATAATGAGACCCAAAGGAAAGTGTGGTTAGAGCATTATGTTTGCCAATGAAGCATCTGAAAATATCCCATATTTTCCACTTATCATTTAACCAAAAAACAATCTGTACGGTAGCCTACTTTGCTTTTTCTTTCCTGCCTCCTCCGGGTATAACAAATCCCCTGACAGTGTTCAAAACCGTACACACAACAAACCCACTTGGTTTCTGGAATCGTGTTTCGGATAGAAACAAGCCCACAAAGCAGGACCTGTTTTTTCTCTCTTGTAGAGGCTATAATGTACAGCTGATACCTGGTTCGTACGCTCCAATGTAATCCTCTCCCTCTGCTAAATGCCACGAGGAATAAGCAGTGCTGACCTTGGGAGACGCGGGGGTCGGATTTGAGGGTGTCTTTTTAAAAGCCTGGGTTTGTAATTGAGTAGAGCGGCGGGGTGGCTGGCTTTGATGGTGTTCGTGCAAGCACAAAGGAGCGCGAGTGCGTGAGGGAACACAGAAATAAAATGGCAAGCAGCGGATCAGAGATACACAGAGACATACACAAACAAAAAAACGTGGGAACATGTTCACACACAAAACCGCTGGGTGTAGGCTAACATCAGTGCATTCAGTAGAGCACACACATGCAGGGAGTCATCAGCGGTACCAGAAAAGGGAGCAGCCGAGAGGTTTCGGTTTCAAAGCAGATACTGGCACCATGAGGCTGCTCATCACCCAGACAGACCACAATGATCCCAGTTTTACTGAAACAGGCTCTCCAGTCCTGAGTGCAGCCCGGTCCAAAAACACCGTCTTTGATGGGGGTTCAACTCGACCAACAACCCTCCCTCCCCCCCCACTCTCCAGGACATCATTAGTTCAATTTTGGCTTTAAAGCCAGTGCTTTATTGGACAAGAAACCTTCATCACATACAACTCCAGACATATTTTTTCTTGCATCAACATGCACTCTGCTCTGCTATGTTCATATTTACCATTCAAATATATGAAGATGTGAAAAAAAACTATTCTGTGACACCAGTTTTATATCAAAATCCTGAGTGATTTTCAAAGAGTTAAACTGAGATAATTAATAGTCTTGACAAGCTTTTGGATGTGAACATTTTAGTTGGATTCAGTTTGGTTGTTCGGCATTTAGAAATTACATTCTATGGAGGCAGGGGGTCAATTGCCAGTATTTTTGTGATAGAGGATACTCATGCCAAAATACAATAACATTTCTACAATGTAATATATAATCCTACATAACTGGCTTCAAACTATTTTATTTTCCCACTGTGTTACCATGTTAAAATGTTAAATATGTTTCTGGCAGGCTTCATGTCATTCTGGACTACTACAGATTGGCAGCAAAACATGAGAAATCTGCTTTGGGAAAACACATCTAATTAGGGATATAATTTAGCTTTAGTTAATGGCTGTTGCTTCTCTTTTTCTACTATAAGATGTGTATGTACGCATGTGTGCGTGTGCGTGTGTGTCAGCCATTCCACTCTATTATTTATGTATATATTTTTTCTATTTAGTGAGGTTATATACTGAATAAGTAAGTATTTCGTGTGCTTTTAGAACAGTATATATTTATGTTTTTGTACTGTAGCGGGTGAGTTGAACAGTCACACATATTTAATAACTACATTAAGAGATCAGACTAAACCCAGGTCAAAACCTAGTACAAGGCTGGACCATGTGTGAAACATAAGAGAACTTTTCATTTGAAACGCAGGCTTTACATTTTAAACGGATACAGGAAGTTGTGGCATTCAGTCGCTCAATGGTGTAACTTTTACACTTATTCGCTCAGTCTGTGACAGACATTGGTGTTTATAGGGCTGGACTTGCTGTTGTGGTCCAGCAAAAAATATAATTACATCTTCAAGATGGTTCTTAATGAAGATTCTGTATAATGAAATCACACCATACTTATTGGTATTGTGAAAACTACGTCCAAAAATGGTGTACCATTGCCAATTACTGGCCATTCTTATATTTTGTTGGTTTGACATACAAAAAGCTGTACTCTATATGCAGGCTAGCTGGACTGCCATGTTATTTACCTTTCAATTATCCTGTAGCCTATATGTGGTAGCAATAAGAGATTCCTCTATATACAATACATTTAATACAACAGGGCTTTTGGTGGTACCTTTGGTTTTCCCCTCAGGAACTGCAGTTAAGAATTTTGGACAGAAAAAATCCTCACCCACCTGACAGTGAAATCAAATATGTAGGAAAGTATTTGGCAAGTTGCAATACTGAAAGTATCAATGTGTTAACTGGCAATGTATATGTTTCTGCCAGGTTATCCGTTTGTGACGTACAATACTAGTTCAGGCACTTGCAGCAGGGAAGGGAAAGATCGGGGTACATAAATTTCCCATGACTTGAGACATAACGCCTTTATTTACATTATATTAAAATCTAAACTTTTCCTGACTTAAACCAATGTGCTTTTGTTGCTGAAATCTAACCACAGAAAAAACAACTGGATGCAAACCCTGGATTCTCTGTGGGAGCTGTGCTAGTTGTGCTCCCACCATCCATCCAGCGCTTCATTCATTTATTCCGATCCAGCCAGAGATTACTGTGCATGAAGACAAAAATTTGAAAAATAATGTAGTTGTGTGGGAATGTAATTCATAAGGGACACTGTTGCAATTTGGCCGGCAAGACTGAAATCTCAAACTTAATTCAGTGTTGGTCAAAAAACTGGTGCAAGTCCTGACCTGTATAGAATACTACATAGAGCACTACATCCCTCTCATTTTATTGGTGAACATCAAAAATCTTAATTTAAAGTTCACTACTGAGTAAATTAAAGAGTTTCCAATACATAGAGATTTGAAAATGTGTGAAGACACAATTCTTTGAGAGAAGAAAAAAAGATCCTTGGTTCTTTGTTTCGAGGGCCAAAGCTGGTTTTGATCGAAGAAAACACAACACTCTCTGGGTGTGTAACTTTTACTTTTTGCTGTTCAAAAGCACCAACAGTCTGGGTCTTGCACTAGAAAAATGATCTAGGTTAGAGGTTTTCAAACTGTAAAGCATGCTCCCCAGGGGGCACGAAAGAGTTGCAGGGGGAGAGAAGTAAAGTAAGGACGTGCTGTAAAAGAAACAGGTGCATGAAGGTGTTCTTAAAATCAGCAAGTAAGTTGGCTGATTTGTCCTCCTTTTTTAACACAATCACAAAGTGTTGCTGTTACTACAGGCTATGAAGGTACTCTAAACCTTTACTGCAATTTGTGTGAAAATTCATCACTCTCCTTTCTTGGGTCGTAACTCACATCCGAACACACTGATGTGATACTGTACGATACAATACATACGAAATGTAGCTGTGATCAGTGGATAAAATGTCACTTTTGAATTTGGTGATTATATTTAAATATTATCAAGTAATATTAGAATCCCATTAACATGTAGGTTGAATTGTAATTTTTTTTCTGTTGAAATTTAAATAAATTTAATTCAAGTTAAAATTTCTGACTAAGTGACGAGTGTGAACTCCGAGAGGACTTCAACAACAGGCAACTACAAAATCAAAATCCATTCACAAGAAAAAATAATATAATCCTGGACTCTGCTTCATAGACATTTCTCTTCTAGCCTTAAAGTAATAATCTCAGATTTTCCTATAAATAAATGTCTGTTAAATCACTATCCTATTGAGGTAACACAACATTGAATGAGCCTGAGTGGCTTAATGACAACCCACCCATTGGTTTGTGAACTGCCTTTTTGAAGCCTCCACTCTGGCATCTCGTTTGTTGTCGTCTTGGTTTTTTGAAACCAGAAGTGACCATATCTGGACGATATGGGGAAGAGCAAGGGATGGATCTGACTGAGAACACTATGCCCCACCCAACAATACCAGAAACCTGACTCCACCCCAAGCATGTCAATCAAACTAGTCATGCCGCAAAAAAGATACCTCTCTGCGAGGAATAGAATTACCACCATAGAAGGACCGCCAGAACACTGATCAGAGGGAAGGAATTCAGCTGATGACACCATAATGACTTGTGGGAAAAATATATTGACTTTCATTAAGAGAAGTTAAGGCTTTTTGAGACCCGGAGACTATGTCTATTTTATATGTTCCAAATGACGCACTTCCCTTAGAACACCAACAAATAGTGTTCTTGCGTGTTAGTATTCGTTCTTGTGTAGTACTTACATTTCAACAGAGTAGTGTTGTTTCAAATCGCCCACTTCCGTTCTTGCATTTATCAGAAATAACTGTAGCATTTGAATGCATCACCCGTTACCCATTTACCCAGAAAGGAATGTGTTTTTGTGCCCTCTGTTTAAAGCACTCAATAAAAATGCTGATGTCTTCTGTCCAGCAGCAGTATGGCGGTACTTAGTGAAATGTAACCCGTTGAGTTTGGAAAGTGTCCAGCGTTTCACACTTAGTTTTTGGACCGTTTTCAGTGCATCATCCGGGTACTCGTAGCACACTGCCTGCTTCTGTACTTGACCGTGTGAACTCACTTGTGCACTCAAAATAGTGAGTGTTAGTATGTAAATACACCATTTGGAACACAGCAACAATCTACGAGTCTACCAGCTGAAGCACTGTGCCCACATTCCCCCCCGCAAAAAAAAATTATTAAAAAAAAAATCACAATGCAAAGGTAGAGACATGTAAACCATCTGATGTCACACTGGCAACACTGTATGGCCCTCTGGACAATGAAGTCCAAAAGCCGCAATTACTACTTATCGCCATAGGAGTGACTAAAGAAAACAAAACGGAGAACTTTGAGATTACTACTTTACATTCAATTTAGAGGAAATACATTAAATTACAAATCTGCTCAAATGTTTTCTTCAAATCACCCATCCTTACAACATTTGTCACTTATATATGAAAGAAGTGATATAACTTTATTCGTTTCAATTTCAATACGATTTGGACTTAAGTCATCTTTCCTATCAGCCCTCCTAAAAACCCAAATCAAGTGGTAATTGTTCAAAATCTACATCCAAACTTCTGCTCTCTTCCCATTAATTGAAAGAACGTCAGCAATTAAACTGGAGGAGACGGAGCTTGGCTAAATGAGAAACAGCAGATAGGATGACAAGAGCTATGGCCATCAAAGCTACTGGGTGTCCTTGATCGTTCAGAGGACGACGAACCAACTCGTCCCTTCGAAGGTAATAAAGGACACACGTTCCAGTTTTTAAACGTTATAGCAAAACAGAATGAATTACTGATACTGGCTTCACACAAGCGCACACACACACACACACACACACACACACACACACACACACACACACACACACACACACACACACACACACACACACACACACAGACACAGACGTGCACACACACAGTACTCCATCCAGCAACAGAGGCAGACAAACAGTGAGGTGAGCAGTGCTGCATAGTTCAGCCAGCACATCTGCCTTTTTAACTAAAATAAAGATTTACAATATAATGTCCAACAATGTCTCATAATTCATCACATTTAAATGGTGACCAGCAGGTATTATGCAGTCTCTCCAGGAGTATTTTTTTAGATTGTTACGATCAAAAATGTTTGATTTTGCCACAACTTTTCCTAAAAATTGCGGTGATTTGTAGAATTTTAAGTGATTTAAGAGAAATTAGCAAAAATTGCAAGCCGAGAAAAAATATATTTTTAACTCCTACTTAATAAAGACTCATGTTATGACTTCCTATGATGATAAGCATACTGCAAATCACGGATATAATTTAGCTCTAATCTTTTTATTTTTTTTTAATTTTGATAACTATGGATCTCAAAATTGCAACAAAAAAAATCTAAATTCAAAATTAAGACGAGCTCAATCATCTGTCGAAATATGGGCTTTAAATGCTTTAGAAATCATATTAACTCAACACACACTATGTACAAAAACAAAGAGCTTGCAGTCTATCACGACTAGTGAGTGGGTTTCAAACTAGTTTCACATGCAGTATTCCTTGTTCCCATGATAAGATCACATTTTCCAAAAGCCCCATCACTTCCAGTACCTCTGGTCAGGCAGCATGTGCTTGTTTGTGATGATGAGAGCAGAGCTTTGAATGAGAGGAGCAGCTGAAGAGCCGTACTGACTATAAATGAGGAGTTATTTTTGTGCCGTAATACCTTCAGCTAAGCTTCTACTGAGGATTTTTTTTTTTGCGGAAAAATCTGCGGGAATTTGGCAAAATTGCAAGGTGATGTAAACATTGCAGAGTGCCTGAATTTGCATTTAATTATTGCTATTGTAAGTGATGGAAGACCAGGCCACAAGAGGCCCAATTTAAAACAGTTTATCGATAAGATAAGTCAAAATGTACAAATGTGCAGAGGAGGAAAACCTTGTTCATCTATCATTCACACTAAAATAACTTCATGATTGCAAACAGAGAAATTAAGTTCACTGTAATCAAAGCGTTATTAGGAAGCCAATTAGGTCGGCCTACATCGAGGTAGCTGCAGTTGGAAATAGCAGCTGATCTTGCAGAAGCGAGTCAGATCCATGACTGAATGTTTGATGAGGTACTTTGCAGCCCTGCAGGAGTCTCCTCTGCCTGACTGCTGCTGTGAAAATCCTGACAGGACCTGCAGGTCAAAAATGTCCGAGAGCTCTTTTGCCTTCTGGTGCAAAACAAATACTGTTTATGCTGCTGTTGTGCAGCCCAGTGTCTGTTTTCTCTCAAATAATGAGTACGAGAAAGTTAAGAGAAGCATAAAGTAGTTTAGAGTAATTTCTGCTACTTTACATTGACTGACAGCTCACTTGATACTGCACTGCTCTAATGAGGATATTCCCCACCAATCTTGTACTGTGAACCGGAATGACGCGTTTGCTCGTAGGTGGGAAGCAATACATAGAATTCCTGTACATATGTGTGCATGCAGAGAGCGCTGCACGCCCATAACAGTCATTTTCTTTGATTATGTTGTGCTGTCTCTCTTTTTTTCTGGCTGCCATTCTCTCGCTGTGGGTGGCTGTATGAGCTGCTGAGTGACTCACTCTGGGTGAAGCGTGGAGGGTTGTCATTGACATCAGTGAGCCTGACAGTGACGGTGGTAGTCCCAGATAATCCACCCAGGTGGCCGCCCATGTCTTTGGCCTGCAGCATCACCAGGTACTGGTCCTGGGTCTCCCTGTCCATGTCGGGTACAGCTGTGCGCAGAATACCTACAAAAAACACACACAATAGCATCAGGGTGGCCATTAAACATTTAAACCAGATTTTGACTGTGGCAAAACAGCACCGAATGACCATAATATATCTGTGGGAGACTAAAAGGGTTTTGTGATCAATATTTATGAGTCTATGATTACCCGACACTGAACCTCCTGGGTTCCAAAATGCACTTTCTGGCCTGTGCACTCTCGCTGCAAATTCTGGATCTCATCCAGCTCTATTCACAGTTTTAAAAACAGAATATCTTTTAAAGATACAAGAGTATTATTACATAATTGTACCATGATAGTTCATCTCTAGGCCCTTTGGAGGTACCACTTTATAATATTGAATTTAAGTGTTTACAAGCTGTTTTTCTGAACATAATCATGTTTAACGATCATTTATTTAGCTTTGAGGATCAGAAACAAGCTATTTCTGAAAATATTAACACATGTTATGGGCAGAGTAAATGGATAATTGCAATATAATAGGTCTTTATTAAGGACTTGCAAAGTTAGGGACAACTGGGTGAAGTGCTTTCCAATAGTAAAACAGCACATACAGCCAATTTGAATTAAATACCCAATGAAGTGGTGAAGTGAGAATCCTAATGGACACCATGACCTTTTATTAATGACTTATTAACATTTTTATCAGCAGCCCTGACTGCCTATTATAAAGTGAGAAAGTCATGACCCTCTATTAAAGACTCCATCAAGATGGCCGTCACACTTATTAGTAAGTCATTAATAAAAGGTTGTGGGTACCTTGATTTCCAGTCAGCCTTTAGGCCTGCAGCTATAAATGTTAATAAGTTGTTATTTGATGAAGTTTGGTTCTGATGCTTTTCAGCTCTTTGTTACAAACTTTACTAACTGGTCTGTCCATTGGAGACACGTAAAAACATATTAGACACAACAATAGACCAGTACATCAGTTGGTCCAATTGATTAACCAGTACTGCCTTATTTCAGATTTATCTGTATATTTTGCCTGTTTGTGTAAATTCTGCCACCCAACGACCCTTAAAATCAACTGTTCAGTTGATTTATTTTTTTTTACGTTGTAAAATGTCATGCTTAATACATATCTTGGTGACAATTCTTTAAAAAAAAACAACTTTCAAGCCAATTGATAATTTAATTAGTTAAAAAAAAAACAGTTTACTGTAGCTGTGCCATAAACTTGTCCGTGTTGTTATTAATTATTTGATCAAAGGTAGTAAAGTCATCAATAGGGCTGAGCAGCAAATGACAATACTTTTATCCTCCAATCAAATTGGTTCAGTAGTATATAGTGCGAAAAATGCCAATTGATACCTAAACTGCATCCACATCAACACATTTTCACCTTAAAATGTATGAATGTTGCTCCATTTGCACATACATAAATCTCGGTGTCAGTGCCACAGCAGTTGGCATAGCCTCCACTCGGGCAGCCCGCCCACATAGATAAAGTCACTCAGTTTCAACTAAAGTATCTTAAATCTTACATTAGAGCACCTTATTTCACTCCTTTCAAACTAATTTAAGGCCATGTACACATCTAATTTGCATGTGTTGCAGTAAGTGTAGGCTTGTCTGTATCAAGCTAGGACCTACTGATAACTTGTGAGGTGTTTACAGGATATCGCTCTCCCCCTCTAAAATGCATGAAAACTAAAGATTTGTATCATAATGTGCGATGTAATTTTCTTTTTCTTAAAATGGATTTTATGAAATTAGTAATGGAACCGAATTCAACATATCAGCTTTTTGAAACGATCTTCAGGCCTATGGTCATAAAATTGTTCCTGTGTGAACAATGAGTTTAAATAATTAAAGTGTTTTTACTCTGATTGACGGTTAAAATTATTCCGAGATTTTTCTGAAGCCCTTTCAAAACTTATCGGGCGATATCGAACTGCACTGTCATCAGGTTGCAGACATGGCTGCTTTTCTGACAACTTGACAGCTTTTCTGACATTTTGGAGACACTCCGTTTCCATTTGACAGCGACAATGTATAACTTAATGTCCCGTTGAAGGTGCACAGAAACACATAAGCACACAGTCACAGACAGACACACAAAAACATAAACACAGATATGTGAAGAGGCTCATATGGAAAAGATAAATCACCATGCGGCAACATGCTGACGGAGCGTAAAACCTCCCTCTGTGTCTCACACTGTTTAACGGCACACCAGGCCTTCAGTGTCACTTACACACATTCAACATCGATCACCTCCTCGGTGGAAATGACCTCATTCTGCTACATGTGATTGGATGTTGCACACCTAGTGCTGGCTGCTCTCGCCCAACATCAGCCAAAACACCAGCCAGGATGACTTGGCAGCTCAAGGTGAAGCATATTCAGCACGGGCTGTTTTGAATGCTAACGAACCAGAAGAAATATGTTGAGGTTTCGGAGCCGAATTCATAAACAAACCGAATGCATGTGTTCACCTCCGAGTGCACATTTTGAAGAAGACCTTTGCTGATGGAGTTAACAAGAAATGGGGTGATTGAAAAAGGGAGATAGAGCGGAGAGAAGAGAGCCGACATGTTCGGAATACTAAAACCGGTCTAATAGCGCAGTGTCACGGCTAATACACACCGCGTGGAATTAGGCTTATATTCCTCAATTAGCATTTCAAAAAGTGCTGCTGCTCTCTTTGGTTATTGCAGAGGTTCTCACATGTCAAGGCAATCAATTACCAAGCATTGACATTCAATGAGCAAAACACAAGTGTTGGCCACCTGTGACCCACATGAGGAAAATCAACAATCTCATACTCATACTTGTAGATGCTGACAAAAACAAAAAAACATGGTACTTCAAAAGCCTCTCAGGGAAATAAAAGCAAACTGTCTATCAGAGAAGCATCTAAGGCATCAGACAGTTACCCTTCTAACCTCACCTCCCACTCAACAATGAAACTCCTGCCCCGAGGTGACACT